>NC_092872.1:527731870-528061037 GCF_028372415.1 Notamacropus eugenii | reverse complement strand
GGGATGGTGCTTGGGCATTTCCCCTTTCCATCTTCTACCAAGTGGGACAAAGTCCAGCTGGGCTCAGTCCAGTAGCAAGTATGATTGGTGTAAGTCTCAACAGGGATTGGGGTGGTCAGATCCATCTCTAAAATTAATCCCAGTTTGTAGGTTCTAGTCTACTTGTTGGTTCAGGCTCCTCTATAGCCCATGAGCCACTATGGAGTAGTGACCCTTTGGGCTACTTCCCAGAGGGCATTTACTCTTCCAACTCCATGCATGTTAGGAGCTACATTCCTCCTAGGTCATGACTTCTACCTGGACTCATTTGACCTGGATGAATCTGTCTTTGGAGGTCACTTAGGGGTTTGGCTAATCATTTCTCAGTCAATGGTCACAGTCCCTTTCTAATTCAGTCAAAGAACTTGTTCCAACTCCATAAAGGTATCACCAGGACAGAGGACCCCTCTGCTCTGAAACTACCCGCAGAACCTGGATTTAGTCCTGGATTCAAAAAAATTCTTTGAGTCCTTGCAACATATGGGACACAAAAATTTATAACACATAGGGAATTTCAACTGAAAGCCTAGACAAAAAGTTTCCAATTAGATTTTATACACATAAAGCACCTGAAATTTCTCTAGTGGACCCCAGAAAACACATAGAACAATACAAATGGAGGTCATGATGCCTTGCACAAACTAATTTAAAAAGAAAGCAAATAAATTCAGACAGGTCTAAACTGACAAATTCTCAAATTGTTGGATAGGGTGTCCCCTACCAGGTAAGTAGCTCTGGCCCTAGACCTCATAGCCTATGGTAGGGAGAAGAAAGAAATATCCCCTCCTACCCTTCTGCCATCTGGCATAGGCACAGGAGTGTGGGTCTATCCAAAAGGGAGTAGACACTTCAGAGTTTATAGGCCATTAGATAAACTTTATTGTATGAACCTGAAATCTTAAGACTTCAGTTTGTCTGAACTCATTCTGCAATTAAGGGAGAAGAAAGAGGAGAAAGAAGGAGGAGGATGAAAAAAGAAGAAGGAGGAGAAGAAGTGGAAGGAGAAGGAGGAGGAGGAGAAAAAAGAGGAGGAAAAGAAGAAGAAGGTGAATGAGCCCTGACAGCATGCTCTAAATAAATCACTGGGCACCAGTATCTAGAGCTGTACCTTCCATACTGCTCATGTCAGCTTCTATACTTATCATGAATATAGTAATATAAAAGACATTATTACTACTTGAGCATTCAACCAAGGAAGTTATCTCAAAGAAATTGGTCTGACTTGTAAAGGAAACACAATAGAATTACAGTTCAATTGTAATCTAAAATAAAAAAGGAACCTCCCTCCCCCACTAATTTTCCTTCAAGAGATTTCTGCAATACTAGAATATCCAAAAAGGACAGTACCAAATGGAAAATCTCTACAACAGGCCCCTGCAGATGTATAGTAGAGGACTCAAATATATCCCGAACAAAGTCCCCACAGTACCCATTCTGGGATACCCTCATCCTCAGCTTGACATTTACAGGTTTACAGGTTGTATCTCCAGGGAAGTGGCTAGTCCCAGGTTGTATCTCCAGGGAAGTGGCTAGTCCCAGGTTGTAGGTCTGTGGATCCAGGCTTCTCCTACTATAGTTCATGATTTTAATGGTATAAGAAGCCCTGAGCCCTTAATTTAGAGCCCTTGGATAGTTGCCTGGGGACACTGAGAAGTTAAGTACTGAGTCTCATGATCAAACCTCCTTCTCAGCCAGGGAAGCTGATGACTATTAGCCTACCTCCTCATTAAATGTCCACCAATCTGGGTTGATCTTCACACTTGTCAGGGAAGTACCCTTTCAGAAGGGATTTAAGGCATTTCAGGGTCTCCCTTGGTGTTTCTGGTCACCAAGAGAAACCTCTGACCATTAATTTATTGATTCCCAGCTAGTCTAATTAATAAATTAATTAATTACTCAGAAACTCTGTCTCTCAGGGTTTTCATTCATCTTAATTGGGTTGACAACAGAGAGTTGCAGGGAAGTCCCTCAACTGATTTCCTTGAAACTGTTTTAAGTCTTAAGAGGGTAACATGAGAGGAAAAGGTTGTTTTTTTCCCCCTTTGATTTCTCTGTTTGGGAGGGGAGTGATGTGGGAGGGAGAAAATGTGAATCTAAAAATAAAATTTAAAATTAAAAAAAAGAGATGAGGAGGGAATATAATCTAGGTATGGGTAGACTGGCTACATAAAAGCATGGGTAGTAGGATGGCTAAGTTCATAGAATTTAGCAAACAGCAAAGAGATAGTTTTGTGGGAAGGTAGAACATGTGGGTTACAGCCATATTGGGAAAGGCATGAAATCCCAGACTGAGGAGCTTTTATTTGATCAAAGAGACAATAGGGAACCATTGAAAATTCTTGAGTAGTGTGCAGTATGGTCAGAATTACATATGGTTTTTTTTAGATATTAGAAATACAATTTTATTGTGATCTAAATGAAAATGGAATGGGAATGACAGTAATAAACAAAATTTACCACTGAATACTGTGGTGAAATTGCAGCACACTTATCTTTGAAACACAAGGGAGATGGAATTGTGGTCCAAAACACTTAAATGCACAAGTCCAAAATATGGAATATATATGTATATATAATATATATGTGTTTACATATACATGCACATATGTATACACATACATGTATGCATACACACATGACATATATGACAGTCACATTCACTCTGAAGTCCATCCACCTCCTTCAGAATCCTAAAGATTCAGCATATGTTCTGCTCATATGTAATTAACAATTTTATTAAGTGATAAACCCACTATGTCACTGACATCACAGGACAGTTGCCTATGAAACAAGACCCCTGGTTCTGTGCTGGGGCTTCATTCCCTTATGGGCCATCACCTTCATCAAGGAGCACAGTTGTCTGAGCAACCCGTGGTCCTGCTCATCCTGCACTACCAGTGCTGGGTACATGACAACTACTGGGGATGCAAGAGGAGACATGACAGCTAACTCTGAATTAAGGTCTCCAATAAATTCTCTAGCAAGCTCAAGGAAGGACTTCTCCACACTGGTGTTACTTTTGACTGAAATATTACAATGCTAGAGATGCTTCTTCCTGTGGCAGATAATGGATTTCACTTTGGTTTTTCTCTCTTTAGAATTCACTTTGCTGCTATACAAAGTTTTTTTAGTTTTTTTCACATACTTATTATACCACACCTCTATGTCAGTTAGGTACATTTTTGTAAGTAACTCAATATTACATCAGATATTGTAATGGCACACTGGGCACACTGAGAGAGAGAGAGAGCACATCTCTAAGACCAACAAATTTCTCTCAACCAGCTGTATCCCATATTTTGAATTTAATAAACTCTTGCTAGTATAGAATACAAAAGGATAGACCTCAACCTCTAAGGTGGCTATGTTGTTGTTTAATTGTTTCAATAGTGCCTGACTTTTCATAACCCCATTTGGAGTTTTCTTGGTAAAGATACTGGGGTGATTTACCATTTTCTTCTCCAGATCATTTTACAGATGAGGAAACTGAGGCAAACAGGGTAAAGTGACTTGGCCAAATCACACAGCTTGTATGTATCTGAAGTCAGAATTGAATTCAAGAAGATGAGTGTTCCTGATTTCAGATCTGGCACTCAAAATGTGGTTGCCCAGAGAAGTTCATCAGTATTGTACGTCAATTTCATGATAGCAGATTTGCTGGGGTTCTGGATAGTGGACAATGCTCTCGTGTCTTCCCCGTCACCAAGTGAAACAAGGCTATGTGCTTGCTCCCATGCTTCTTAGCATGATATTTTCAGCTATGTTGCCAAATGCTTTCAAAGAGGGTGAACATGGCATCAATGTCAACTACTATACTGAAGGTAAGTTCTTCAATTTGAAAAGGCTACAAGCCAAGATCAAAGTGAAGGGAGTGTTGGTGCATGATTTTGTTTGCAGATGATTGTGCACTCAATGCAGCCTCTGAAGTTGAAATGTAACAAAGTATGGATCAATTCTCTGCTGCCTGTGCTAATTTTGGCCTAATAATTAACACCAAGAAAACTCAGGTGCTCCATCAACCACCACCACACCATCCATACATGGAACCATTGTTTACAAAAGATGGAGAAGTTTTGAATGCTGTGGATAAGTTTACTTACCTTGGTAGTGTACTTTCCAGGGATGTACACATTGACAATGAGGTTGATGCATGCATTGCCAGAGCTAGCTCAGTGTTTGGGAGGCTCCAAAGAAAAGTTTGGGAGAGAAGAGGTGTTAGACTGACTACCAAACTGAAGGTTTACAGAGCCGTTGTGCTGACCTCATTGTTATATGCTTGTGAAACATAGACAGTCTACCAGCGCCATGCCAGGAAACTGAATTGCTTCCATTTGAACTGTCTTAGGAAGATTCTGAAGATCACCTGGCAGGATAAGGTACCAGATCCTGAGGTCCTTGCTCTAACTAAACTGCCAAGCATTCAAACTATGCTTCACAGAGCACAACTCTGATGGACTGGTCACATTGTTCAAATGCAAAATGTATGCTTGCCAAAAAGACTATTTTATAGAGAACTCACATGGGGCAGGCGATCACATGGTAGCCAGAAGAAGCAATACAAAGACACTCTCAAGGTTTCTCTCAAGAACTTTGGATTTGAATGTGGAACATGAGAGACACTGGCGCAGGACCGCTCAGCATGGTGTGCCCACATCAGAAAGGGTGCTGTGTTCTATGAGCAAAGCAGAATTGAGAAAGCACAAAGGAAATGTAGGATGCGCAAATTTGGAGTAACCACCCCAAATGTTCATGTGAACTATCTGCACCCAACCTGTGGTAGAGCTTTCTGAGCTTATATTGGTCTGATCAGCCACAGCTGGACACAGTGAAACTTCACTTTATCATGGCAATGTCATTTTGGTCTTCTTCAAGAATGAAGAACAGCAACCAACCACACTTGTATATACTACATGTAGTATATCTGGTGATATACTTCTCAAATTCACTAGTTAAGTGAAGTTTTGCAAATGTGGTTTGTGGTTTTTCCAGGACCTCCATCACCAACTGAGAAGACAAGTTTGAACTGAACTTGGGGTTCTTCTTGGGGAGTCATCATGATAGACTTTTTTTTTTTTGAGAATTTTCTGCGTCTCTGCCTTAGAACTATGTTTTAAGACTATTTTGGTAGCTGTATGGAGGATGGATTAGGGAGGGGGGAGACTAGAGACCAAGAGTACAATTAGGATGCTATTGCAATAGTCAAGGCAAGAGATAATTAAGGCCTGAACTAAAAGGAGGGGCACATGTAAGATGTCTTGTAAAGGCAGGTTCAACAAGACTTAGCATTGATTAGATATATAGGATGAAGGAGAGAGACGGGTTGAGGACAACATCAAGGTTGCAGACTTGCATAACTGAAAACAATGGTAGTGTCATCAGAAGAAAAAGAAATTTGAAGGAAGATAATGAGTTTCTCAACTCATATTGAGTTTGAGGTGGCAGTGGAATGCACTTAGTGATGTAGTATTAAAGCTCTGGAGAAAGATCTGGCTGGATGTACAGATGAGGAAATCATTCATAAAGAGGTTGAGCTGAAAACTAGAGAGATTAGTCTCTAGGTCAATAAACATTTATTAAGTTCTTACTATGTGTCAGGTAGTATCCTAAGTTCTGGAGATACAAAAAGAGGCAAAGGACAGTCCCTGCCCTAAGGAGTTCACAATCTGATGGGGATCTATTGAGACTATGGAGACAAAAGAGAAAAGACATCAGAAAAGGTCTTGAGGGATACTGTGGGGGGGGGGGTGTGTGAAAGAGAAAATGACTGAGGAAAGAAAGGTTCAAGCTTGTGAGTATATTGATTTATTAAGTAATGTATGCCAATTGCTCAATACATCAGGACCAGTCACTTTCCTCAGCTTTGGTACTGGACCCCAAAAAAGGGGGATTATAGGAGAGACAGATTTTAATACATTACAAACAATTAATTAAATAAGGTCAATTAATTAAAAGATAACAATTAACCAGGATACAACAGGACGTAATCTGATTTCTAATTGAAGGAAAGATTAGGGACTTTCCAAGGTGGGAGGTGGAGAGTGAACAGGTCCAATTCCCTGAATTCAGAAAAAGAGCATCTGTAAACAATCAAAGGAACATGGACACAATGTGGGGCCAGTTTTCAGATAAGACACATGAATTGCTTGAAATGTTGTTTGTCCTCCATTTGAAGAGGACTGTGATATCAGGAAGATGACTTGCAAGTGAACTGGATTTAAGCGAAGGAAGACTGTGCAAAGTCACTAGCCTTCTTTTCTCCTCTGGAGCCATCTGGGTGCAATGGCAAGTATTTATATAATAGATCAGGACAACTGGAAATGGCCCCACTTGAGATGTACAATTGTGAGAACAATTCTTGCATCAGTCTTTGGATCTGACTGGATTTTTGGTCAGCATAACCTAGGTCCTTAGTTAAGGGCCTCTGAATAGCAGGTAGAGGTCCAGCTTTCCAGCCACACAGGGTTAGGTTTAAATAATGCAACAAAATCCTCTGACAATTCCTACAATTGAGCAGTTTTCTCACAGGACAGAAAATGGACTAGACTCATACTTGAATAGAAAGGGAACTGAGCTAGCTCCAGAACTGAGTCACAAGATGGAGTCAATGTGGTACATCCTATTCCTACCACCACTTGCTCCAATCCCCCCAATACCCAGCACCCCCAGAGGTGGTGGAAGACATTAGGTAATGATCCATTCAGGTAGGCTGAAGTGTGGTCAGACTGGTAAGAAGAGAACCAGGATAGAGCTAAGTCATGAAAATGCAAGTGGAGAGAATATTCAAAGGGAATGAGTGGTCATGATGAGGGCTGGAATGGGGTTGTGAGATCCCCACAAAGACCAGGGTACCAGGGGCAGGTCGTCTGGAGAAGAATTCACAAACTCAAGCATAGTTGAAGTCAAGGTAAAGATTTATTATGCTTTTCAGCAGGCAAGAGTTTTTAGGGAACCTGTAATCTTAAAGGAGTTCAGGGAAAGTGTATATAAGATATTCCACAGTAAAGCATGTGCCAAATATGCTAACTAGGTGTTTTGAGGTGGGATTAGGGAGTGGTTAAGGAGTGATCAGTTCTTAAAGGAACATGCACTTTTGATATTTACTGTGCAGGTATTTTACCCAAAATTCATTGAGAAATAGCCCAAGGTGGGCCACCTGGAGGTGTGGTTTTAGGCCTGAAACGGCACTAAGTCAACAAATGGTCAGGGCTGGCTCAGAAATACCAGGTTGCTCTCATCAATGTCTTGTTAAACAAGATACATTTGTAAGGGAGCATGGGTATGTCTACGTCTAGGATACATATAATTGATCAGTGAGTAGTAAATGTTGTTATGACCCAGTGCACAGCCAGTTCAGCCTAATAAGTTCTATAGGTGCAGCTGGGTGCTGTAGCAGGAAGGGAGATAATGGTTGTTGTTGGGTCAGGCTTTGTTCTTGGACTGGGGAGAAACTGCCTGGGATAGTGTTTTGAGGCTAGGGAGAAATGTGATTTTTAAAGAGAAATGTGATTTTACAACTGGGGCCCAAGCACATACATCCAAGCACCCCATCAGTCAGCTGGGTTATTGTTGTAGAGGTCAGGAACTCAGAGATTGAAAAAAGGCCATTACATTTAGCAATTAAGAGATAATCGGTAAGAGATGAGAAAATAAACTGCTCCCTTCCCTTCTTTGGAAGCATCAGGGAGAGGAGCTATTGATGTGGAACATTTCGATTAGTCACATTCAATTGATGTGTTGGTTAATCTTGCCAAATTTTTTATTCTTTGTTGCAGGAGATTTTTTTTTTTTAGGTACAGAAGGTTAAGGAATATATTTTCAAATGAAGGTAAAATAAAAATAAAATATAGCTAGAATTTTTAAAAGATAGTGACAACCTTGAAGAGAACTGTTTCATATATGTGATAGGTTTGGAAGGCAAGATTGCAAAGGTTGAGAAGTTGATAGGAGAGGAGGAAATGGAGGTAAGAAATGTAGATGGCTTTCTTTTTGGGGGGGAAGGGGATGAACTTAACTATGGGAATGAGGCAATATATAGGATGGTGACTTGAAAGTATAAAGAGATATTGGCAGTTAGGTGGAAATAGTAGATAGAATACTGGAGTTGGATTCGGAACTGAGTTTGAATCCTGGCTCGGAAATTAGCTATAAACCCTGGGCAAATCACTTACTTCTCCCCATCTCAGTTTCTTTATCTGTCATATGTCAAACAGCATCACCTATCTCCCAGTGTTGTGAGGATAAAATCAGGTGATATTTGTAAAGTGCTTTGCAAACCTTAATAAGGCTATGTAAATGCTAGTGGAAGTGGTAGTGCTGCTGCTGCTGATGTTTGTAAGTAGTAGAGGAGTCTTGCCAAGGAGAAAATGCAGTCCTTGCTCTCAAGGATATTATAATCGAAGGAGAGAGTTACTACATGATTGAGTATAAAAGACATAGAAATGTACATATGGTAAGGAAAGGAAACAAAACAAAAGGATGTAAGACAATTTTCCTTTATCATATCACAATCCTTTATTATTCTATCTTTCCCTCTGCCTTGCAATCCCACACCTGCTCTTCATCCTCACTATGACCTCGAATCTCTCCACCCCTCAGTTCTTTCCCAGGCCATGATCCATAAAAGAGCTATTCTCTTTCCCAAGCTCAACCCTGTAGTGGACCAGGTTAACTCTGCATTCCCTTCATCTCTACAGTTCCTTGCCCCCTAATTCCATTGCCAATATTGTCCTGCCAAGCCCCAGCCTTGGATCAGTGTCATTTATTCTCTATTACCTTCACTCCTACTCACCTGCTAGGTGCTACTATAAGCGCCTCACTGCTACTTCACTGTTACTTACTCTTCTGCTGTTGAAGCTGAACAAATTTTGAAATTAGGCTGAGTCTACTACAAATTTATATTATATAACCACAACTGGGCCCTCACTGGGGCAAAGCAGTCTTTTTACACCTCTCTATTTGATTTACTGGGAGGTGGGGGAGGGGAGAGTAGCTATATGGTATAGTGGATAGAGATCCTGGAGTCGGAGGACTTGAGTTCAAATCTGACCTCAGACGCTTACTAGCTTTGTAATCCTGGGCAAGTCAATTAACCTGTTTGTCTCAGTTTTCTCATTGTAAGATGAGCTGGAGAAGGAAATAGTAAACCACTCAAGTATCTTTGCCAAGAAAACCCCAGATGGGATCATGAAAAGTCAGACACCACTGAAACAACTGAAAAACAAACTTAAATTACTCTAACAACCGTATGGATAGGGACAAGGGACAGAACCAGTGATTTCACTGATATTTCATTGCAAATAGCTGGGCAGCACAGTGGATAGAGCACAGAACTTGGAATATAGAGAAATCAAATTTAGAATCCTGCCTCAGATATTTATTAGCTGTGTGACCCTGGGCAAGTCACTTACTACTGTTTACCTCAGTCTCCTCATCTGTAAAATGAGCTGAAGAAGGGAATGGTAAACCACTCTAGTATCTTTGCCAAGAAATGACTGAAGAACAACCAAAGAGAAGGGGTCAGGAGAAGACTAGAGAGAAAGGGGCATAATTAAAAGGGCCAAGTTCCAGGGGAGATGGGAGGGGATGGGGTCAAAGGTAGTGATAAGACTTGTCCTTGTGGGGAGAAGAGCCTCATCTTCACCAGATTAGAATGAAGAGATAAAGGAGTATGCTGGCGGTAATGGAGCATTAGGGGGTAGGATAGGGGAAAAGAGGAAATTCATTATTGTAAATGGCCTTCTCAGGGAATGCTTAGCTAGATCGATGCATCCCTTCCACATCCTTTGATTGCCTGCCTGTCTTTCCTTTTTGGCTGGGCTATCCACTTTACATAGCATGGATGCCATGAACTGAATGGATGGGAGCAGGACTTGCCTTCTTCCTGCTCCCTCTTTCATCCCAGCTCTGAGAGATGGGTATGGGGGGAGGGTTCTGTTGTGTTGTTTGTTCTCAGTTTCAGGTGTGGAAGGTGATCCCCAGGGGCCAGATGGTCAAGCCATAGAGACCTTTGAGCCAGGATTGCAGGCCAGGTGGAGTTAGCCAGGCTGGCATGTAAGCCCTAAGCCCTTGGAAGCTAGGGTGCCTGGTTTTTGGGCCTCACTTGGGGTTTTGGACTTGAAATCAGGACTATATTTGAGCTAAACTATGAACTTATTCCCCTTCCCCTCTTCAGAGACTGAGGCAGTACAGGAGGGGAGGGGATTATGCTCCCATATATTGGAGGAATGTTTGTATATTTGTTATTATACCTTTGGAAATTAATATTTTTTTGTAAAAGCTAATCTGTTAGTACTTCATGGAACTAGAGTGCACAGATCCACCCCCTATAAAGGGGAGCATGGGTGAGGGCTGAAGTCATCTGCAGAGAGCAAACCCTGGTAAGAATCCTGGAGGACCTTGGGAGGAGGATTGGTGAAATCTAACCTTTCTGGCCTTTAATCAGTGGGGGCCAGCATTACAATTAGAAATGACATCTCTTTTCTCAGTGTGGGTCTGGAAGTGCTAATGAAATGAGTGGTCCCCTGGAGGAATTGAAAGGGCAGTCAAAGCAGTCAAGGCATTGTGGAGTGTGTTCCCTGCACTTCTACCAGAACCCAGAAGGGCAACATTACGTTATGGAGCTGGAGGGAGATTCAGGTCAGAAAGCAGCTTCCAGTAACCCTCCCAATCACAGAGAAGGGAGGGAACTGTAGATTCAAAGGAGAACTGTACCTGGTGGACACTTAAATGCTTGTCTGATGAATTTATTGCCTAGGAAAGGGTGCCTCTTGGTTTCTACCTTAATGCCATCTACCGTGGTAGAATACAGGCTATGGTATAATAGTGCCACCTAGTGACAACATACTTTGACTTAAAAACATGCCTATCCATTACTACTACCACCCTTTGCCACCAGACCCCCTCTTATCTCAGCCCTACAGTGGTCCAACCCCAACTTCTTTTTCCACAGTTGCTAGACGTGGAGGGTCTCATCCCCTCTTCTGACTCCACCTAGGCCCCTTTATCCTTTATTTTTTTGCTGTAGGAGTGTTATTCTTCCGCAAGTCTCCCTATGAGTTTGGGAAGTTCAGAGCTTATTTAGAAATTGAAGCTGTAAAACCAAAGACATGAATTGAGAGAGTCAATGCCAAATTCTCCAAGGAGATTCAACTGCCTTCCAAAACAGAGCCCTAATCTCAGTTCTAGCCTCTTGACTCTCACATCTCTAACTGCATGTCCAGTAAACATCTTAAACTGAACCTGTCCAACATGTCCATTACCCTTCTTCCCTAACCCTCTTTCCACTTTCTCAACTGCCCTATTACTGTTGAGGGCACCACCTAACTTTTAGTCACCCAGGCTCACAACCTGGGTGTCACCATTGACTCCTCTCATCTCCCAATATCCAGTATGCCCTGTCAATTTTTTCTTCATAACACTTCTCCTACACATTCCCTTCTCTCTGACATCATTTGCCACCTGTTTCAGGTCCTCATCACCTCATCCTTGGACTATTAATTACAACAGCTTACTTAGTCTTAGCACTCCAGACCATCCTTCATTTATTCAGCTGTCAAACTGATCTGGCCAGTGCAGATCTGATTATGTCACCTTACCTATTCAGCAACCTCCAGTGGCTTCCCCTCACACTTAGGATCAAATATAAAATCCATTGTTTGTCATTCAATGTCTTTTGTAACCTGGGCCCCTCCTACTTTTCCATTCTTCTTATATCTTATTCCCCCACAGATATTCTGTGATCCAGTAACTCTGCTTCCTTGCACAAGACACTCAATCTCCAGGTATTTTCACTGGCTGTTTCCCGTGCTTGGAATACTCTACCTCCTCATCTCCTATTTCTAGCTTGCCTGACTTCAAGTTTTAGCTAAAATTCACCTATAAGAAGCCTTTCCTGAATCCATTTAATGCCAGTGCTTTCCCTTCACTGATTATCTCCCATTTATTCTGTATATATCTTGTTTGTACATAGTTTAGACTGTGAGCTCCTTGTGAACAGGGATTGTTTTTGCCTTTATTTGCATCCCTAGTACTTAGTACAGTACTTGATACACAGTAGAAGCTTAACAAATGCTAACTGACTAACGATAAAAGAAATGTATTCTTAACCTAACAAGGGATAGAAGAAATTATAAAAGATAAAATGGGTAACTTTGTTTACATGAAAATGAAAAGCTTCTGTGAAAACAAGGTTAATGCACCTAGAATAAGACGGGAAGTGGTTGAATAGGGAAAACAAATCTGTTATCAAATTTCTGAGAAAAGGGTTTGGTATCTAAGATATATAAACAAATAACATATGTACATACACATGTGTGTATGTATATTAGTGTTTTTTCACCATATACATATACACACATATACACACAGAGAAACAGAAAGAGAACTAAAAACTCCCAATTCTTTCAACTGATGCTTGTATGACATGATTTCAAGGTCTCTCAGCATCTTGATAACCATTCATTTTTTTAATGTGCTTCCTTAAATGTAGTACCAAAGATGAACACAAAACGCTAAGTGCTCGGCCTAATTGCCATGGGCTACCCAAGTCTGCTTACCTTTCACAGGTCTTTGGTGATCAGCCAGATAAACGTATTGAGAGAAGAGACTTTCCAGAGTCAAACAAGGTGGTAGGCTTTATTCAGGGTCTTAGTTACGTATCCATATGCAGGGCGAGTTCTTCTCCAGGGGAATGGAACCCTCCTCTTCCCAAGGAGCAAGGATCATACAGCAAGAGGACGGAGCGGAAGAGGAGAGGGACCCTCTTCCCTCCAAGGACCCCGCTGCAAGGGGGGGGGGGGGGGGAGGGCCTCAGGCTTTTCTGTCCCTACTTAAGCTCTCCCAGCCACATAGTTTGCACGTGAATACCGTGCGTGCTCTCAGCCCCTAGCTAATTAACAACAGGTGTGCTCAGACCACGGACCAATCTCAAGGGTGGGATGCTCTCCCCAGCAAGTTTCCACTGAGAAGAGGTGGAAAAATGAGATAGCTCGTGTCTCACTCCTCAATTCCCAGCTGTTCCCTGGGGGGCCTTGTGAGAGCTCTGAGGTTTAGAAGCCCTCACCTTTACCTGACCCGAGACTGTTCACATGAAAACCGAGCTTACACCCCAACAACTAAGAATGGCTAGGGTGCCTCCTGAATCTTAGACACCGCGTCTTTCTTAATGTAACATTAGCTTTTTTGACTAGTCACATATCATACTATTAATATTCAGCTTGAAGTCCACTAAAACCCCTAAATCCTTTTCAGACAAACTGCTCTGGGCATACCTTCCCCATCTTGACTTAGGAAGCTATTTTTTTTTTTTTTATTCAAGTCTATGGGTAAGAAATCACAGAATTTGCTAACTGGAAGGGATCTCATTGGTCATCTTTATTTTAGTCTATCCCATGCCCAATAAGAATCCCTAATATAAGACACTCAACAAAGGGTCACATGGCTTTTGTTTGAACACTTTTACATTTACGTTTATGTCTATTAAATTTTATCTTATTAAATTTGGCACATTACACTCAGCCAAAACCATTTTGGTTCTTGACTCTGTCACGCCAGAAGTGAGGTAAAATGGAAGTTTCCCACTCTCTGAGGGGATATTTATATATGCTACTGCTAGGAAAACTGAGATATATTATGACATTATAACACTGTAGTACTTATTAGCATTAAAATCCAGACCACCATAGTGAGAATGCTCACTATGCGGCTAGAATCAAAACTGAATGAATCATTTAAAGGACATGTGATCAGAAAAAGTAGTCAAAAATAATTCTTCATAAAGAGAATATGGAATTTCAAGGAGGTCTTAAAGTGAGAAATAAGACTAGTAGAAAACTGCTTAAATAGAAAACTCTACAATTAGCTACCTACCATATGCCATTATAGTAGGAACCTGATTCTCTGTTTATGTCTAGGACAATTGGGTTTCAAATCTATTGACTCACTGATTCTCCCTGTAGGAAATTTTCTGATTGACTTTTCTCTAATTTATGGGTACTCAGTCCTTTTCTTACTGAGTTCTTTGAGCTGAGCTATCTCTTAGCTTCACCTATTGCTTCCCCTAACCTTGCTTTTCCTTTTTCATCCCCTCTTATTTTCAAGGATCTTCTAGGAAGATCTATTCCTCTGCTCTGGACCAATTTATCTGTCTTCTCTTTAGAGTTTCCCCAATATTTTCCTAAAAAACTCTTTTAGGTACTTAGTCATATCCTATCCCATCTGATAGCTTACAAGTCCCTCTTGCCACTTCTTTGGAAAAAGATTGGGGAAGGAGATACTGAGGTTAGGGACCTAATAATTCAGGATGCCATCCCCATGGACATGAAGTACCTGAGAATGCCCTATATCCTCTTTGAAAATGATTTTTAAATATAGATATAATTTACAGATAAATTGGCCCGGAGCAGAGGAACAGGACTTCCTAGAAGAGTCTTGAAAGATGGAGAGCTTAGTACCTGGAAACTTTGCTGGTCACAGTTCAGACATGTATCCTGACTAAGTCTGGTCTCACTAATTCCTCTCCCATGCACAAGGATTGGGTCTGTGTCATCTCTGTAAATTACTTGCATTTTCACAAAGACATCACCACCACCTTATTTTCGTATAGCACTTTAATTTTCATGAATTTCCTGTTTTCATATCCATTGAACTGGTTGTATTAATCCTGTGAAAGAAAGAAGTAGGAGTGGAGATATTTTGCAACTAGCTCTGGATTTGGAGTTAAGTGATTTGACTCTGAATACCTATCATTTGCTTCTTGTTGTGGGCAACTCATTTGACTTCTTTGGGTCTCAGTTTCCTCATCAGTATAAAGTGAGGGATTGCTTTCCATGCCCAGACATCACTTTCTTCTTGCTCTAGGTTAATTTGCATACCAACCAGGTGGCTTCCATTAGGTACACCTCTCAAAATGGTTTGAGGGGACACAGTGATTAAATAAGGGATTTAACAAGAGTTAAAAGGAATTTACTGACCCCAAGTCAGATAGTTAGCAGGTACCAGGGGCTATAAGTGAAGACAAGAGAAGGAATAGGAGACATTTACAGTTTCTGCTGGCTGCCTGGCTAGAAGCATTATTATACTCAGTTTTGCTGGGTAGGTGATTCTTGGTTTTAATCTTAGTTCCTATGACTTCTGGCATATCATATTCTAAGCCCTTTGATCCTTTAATGTAGAAGCTGGTAGATCTTGAGTTATTCTGATTGTATTTCCATAATCCGCAAATTGTTTCTTTCTAGCTATTTGCAATATTTTCTCCTTGACCTGGGAACTCTGGAATGTGGTTACAGTATTCCTAGGAGTTTTTCTTTTCAGATCTCTTTCAGGAGGTGATCGGTGGATTCTTTCAATATTTATTTTGCCCTCTGGTTCTAAAATATCAGGGCAGTTTTCCTTGATAATTTCATGAAAGATGATGTCTAGGTTCTTTTTTTAATCATGGCTTTCAGGTAGTCCCATAATTTTTAAATTGTCTCTCCTGATCTATTTTCCAGGTAAGTTGTTTTTCCAATGAGACATTTCATATTATCTTCAATTTTTTCATTCTTTTGGTTTTGTTTTGTGATTTTTTGGTTTCTCATAAAGTCATTAGCCTCCATCTGTTCCATTCTAATTTTTAAAGAACTATTTTCTTCAGTGAGCTTTGGAACCTCCTTTTCCATTTGGCTAATTCTGCTTTTTAAAGCATTCTTCTCCTCATTGGCTTTTTGGACCTCTCTTGCCAATTGAGTTAGCCTCTTTTTAAAGGTGTTATTTTCTTCAGCATTTTTTTGGGGGTCTCCTTTAGCAAGGTGTTGACTCGTTTTTCATAATTTTCTTGCATCACTCTTATTTCTCTTCCCAATTTTTCCTCTACTTCTCTTGATTTTCAAAATCCTTTTTGAACTCTTCCATGGCCTGAGACCACTGCATATTTATTTTGGAGGTTTTGGATGCAGAAGCCTTGACTTTCTATGATGGTATGCATTGTTCTTCCTCATCAGAAAGGATGGAAGAAAACTCCTGTTCACCAAGAAAGTAACCTTCTATAATCGTATTTTTTGCCTCCTTTTTTTGGCATTTTCCAGCCAGTTGCTTGACTTTTCAGTCCTTTGTCTAGAGGAGGGTATACTCTAGGGACTTGTAAGTTCTCAATTCCTCCCAGGTGGCACAATCCAGGGGGAAGAGTTCACTCCTCTCCTGGCCTGCACACTGGTCTGGGAGCAATGAAAAACTTTTCTGCCCAGAATCTGCGAGTAAAATTCCCTCTCCACAACAGCCTCCAGCTCTACCATGCCAGCATTCCTCCTCACCCCAGGGCTGCACTCAGGGTTGAGATTCAGATTAGCAGCTCAATTCTCCCAGAAACTTTAGGCAGAGGGCTCCAAAAATGGACGCTGCTGCTGCAGTGGCTGCTGTTGGAGGTCCAGACCACATCCCCTTCTCCTGGGTGAAGGAACTTTCTCACTGACCTTTGAAGCTGTCTGTGGCATTTGTGGGTTGAGCAATCTGGGAAATGCTGCTGCTGGTGGCTCCTTGAAGATCATTCCAAGTCCTGTCCCTGCCATGCCACGAGGCTCATGCTGGGCTGCACTCTGCTCCACGCCCAGTACTAAAGACCTTTCCTGTCAGCCTTCCAGGCTGTCTTGGGCTGGAAATCTCATTCACTCTGTCATTTTGTGGCTTCTGCTGCTCTAGACTTTCTTTAGTCATTTTTTACAGGTATTTTATGAGCTACGTGGGGGAACTTCCACAGGTCTGTCTTTCTATTCCGCCATCTTGGCTCTGTGCCATCCTCTTCCCCCATAGAAGTTCTTGAGCTATATAGTTCTGAGTGGTTGACAATCCTCAGAGTTCCTTTAGCCTGGAAGTAACCTTCTAGAACTGGGCCATCACTATTTGTCTTGCCTTTTGTCTTGTCAATAAGCTCAGATGACTCTGGAAGAGAGAGTGAGGCTGATGACTGTGCACAGCCCAGCCTCACTTAAATCCAATTCATTTGCAAGTCAAGACATCACCTTCCAAATATCATAGGAAAAACAACAAACAACAGCCTTCTAGAACCTAGGTATGAGGAAGGAGGGCTAGGTGCTACAATTGCACTTTCCATTGCAGAAGACTATGCTGTCAGAGAAATGATGACATGACTAGTACTTGACTTTGAGGGTTGTGCAAGGTCACTAGCCTCACTTCTCCTCCAGAGATATCTGAATCCAGTGACCAGATATTCATCAGGATGGCTGGAGATTACATTTTATTACCACCTCAAAACATACACTCTGTTTTGGGAAGGGGGTAATTTTGTTACATGGAGGAAAATTGGAATGTATCTTTATAACCCCTACCCTTTCCTGTTAAAGAAGCCAAAGGAGGCTAGGTTAAATAGGGTAGAATGAGAAACTGTTCAATTTACTGAGAAAGCCTAGGAGTGAGGCAAGAGAAATCAGACTGATAGTCTCAAGAGCTGGAAGAGGTTTCAGATAGGATCTAGTGTAACCTCTACTTGAATAGTAATTCCCTCTATAATACTTGAATCCAGTGGTCATCCAGCCTCTGCTTGAAAACTTCCAGTGATGGGAACTCACTATACAGTAAGAAAACTTATTACATTTCTGGAATTGTTAAGTAGTTTTTCTTTACATAACCCTTGGGTCAGAGGCTCACTCATGACACAAAGGGCACAGGTAAATTTTGGGGACCTCTTACCTCCGTGGTCTGTCACCCTAATCAAATGACCTAGGAATTTTTAGTATCTGGCACTATCCAAAGGTAATCACTCACCTCTTACAAGCACACAGGCTCAAAAAGTTCAAAACAGAAGAATTTTATTTAAAAATTAATGGAAAAAGGTGAGATTTGCATCTGAGCCCCTAGAAAATAATGCCCCTCCAGTGACCACTCCTTCCCCCAGGGGACTGCAAAGCCTCTGTGACACCCATTATTACCCTGTATAGGGTTCCCCTCAGTGCTACCTTTCATGGCTGCTTTGTCACAATGCTTATCTTCTGCAGCAATCCTGCAGACATCCAGGTATCACCTGTCACTAGTGCCCGTCAGTGCCTCTGTCTGCTATATCTTCCACTGTTCCATGGCAGCTCTACTCCCCTCCCAGTAGGTGTTTCTACTTCTTGCCACTCAGATTTCATTCTGCTTCCCAGGAGATCCAGGACAGAATTCTGTTAGGAAGCTAAAGAGGGAAAAACAATGCATAAGAAAGGGATGGTCAGTGGTGCCAAAAGCTGCAAAAAGGTCAAGTAGGATAAAGACTGAGAAAAAGAAAGTGGATTTAGCAGGTAAAATCATTGCTAATGCGGTTGGAAGCAGTTTCAGTTAAGTGATGGGGTCAGAAACCAGAATGGAAAGAGTTAAAAAGCAGGCAATGAGACAGTGAAGGCAATGAATGGCTTGGTTCTAGTTGAGCTTGCTGTGCACTTCCCCAGATCAGCATTCCATTGTCTACCTCTAGATTCCCCTTCACCTTCCAAGCCTGGAATGCAAACCCTTCTCAGTTGCCTCAAGCCCAGGAATGTCCTGGACCTTTTCTTTCTTTCTCTCTCTACACTCCACATCATAATGATCTAGTTCAGTCCTATAGGTTCAAATATCATCTGTACTCAGATGATAACCAAATCTATAGACTCTTCTTTTACTTCTAGTTTCACATTATCAATTGCCTGCTAGATATCTCCATCCAAATATCCTCAAGGAATCTTAAATTCAATATATCCCACTTGGCACTCCAACTCCTGCCCTGGGTGAGGGTTCTCCATAGCTAGCTCAGACCAGAAATACCAGGCTGCTCTCTGGCCTTCTTGGTGCCATGCTGTTCCCTCAGTCTGCTTTAACCAAATCAACAGACATTCCTGGAAAGAACAAGTTAATCAATTGGCCCATGGCTCAACTCACCATCTCTTTGATTTCCCAGACAAAAACATTCCTCCCTAGCCATGATTCACCCATATGCATTGTTTTCCCACGTTAGAATATAGGCTCCTAAAGAGTGCACAGTGCCTGGCACATAGTAAGGGTTCAATACAGGTAGTTTCATGCATTCATTTGTAATCCCAAATGGAACTCTTTATCTCTGACATAAAAATTGTCCAAGGATTCTCTGATAGCCACTGCTACCAATCACATTTTATCAACATGCAGAAACATTCTAATAACCAGTTTATATTGTAATGCTAAGCATAGATCCATGCTGTACAAAAACCAATGGCCCTAAGTAGCTGTTTCAGCAAATTTATATAGGTTTTAATAACAAGGTAGGAGGGATACAGGGCATCCCAGTAGAAGATGGATAGAAGACAGAAGGGGAAAAGCTATGTCAGGTAAAATAATAAACTAGTCAGCATATTCTAGAGATAAAGCTGGAATTTGCAGGCTAACCATCAATACAGGATCTATACCAAGTTACTTGAAATGCCCATCTTAAATAAATAGAGGCAATAAAACTGAGCCAGAAATTCTTTTATCACTAACCAATTAATTACTGGAGCTAAATTTGATGTTAGCTAAGTCCTGCAAGTTCTTGCTAGTTACGTGACTAGCTATCTTAATAATTTTCCTATTTCTGTTTAGGGACTTCATCTTTCCATTTATTTAGGTTCAGAACCTTGAAGTTAGCCTTCCCTCTTCTACCTTATCTAAACATCAAAATATCCTTGAACAGCTTTATTTTTTAAAAAATTTTCAATTAAGTATTTTTTTCTTCCTCTTCCCCACACCCCCCTGGAAAAACAATAAAATTGAGAACAAATAGGCGTTGTCAAGGCTTAAAACACATTTCTCTATTAGCCATGTCTAAAAAATGTATGTCTCCTGCACCTTGTGATAGGTGCCAGATGGGTAGCATGCTCCTTCATTAGTCAGAATTCTAAAATGTTTCAAAGATACTCACCTTTACAGAGTTGTTATTATATAAACTGTTTTCCTGTTTCTGCTCAGTATCAGTTCTCAAGTATTCTAGGTTTCTCTGACACTTTTATGTTAGGTCCAATAATATTCCATTATATTCAAATACCATAATTTTTCTAGCCATTCCCTAACTGATTCATGCCCTTTTAGTTTGTAGTCCTTTGTCACTACATAAAAAGTTGCTATAAATACATGTGTACATATGGCTGTTTTAGGAATGTACTTTGTAAGGATTTTTTGAGGGCCAAAGCAAAATGCAGCAATATTCAAGTGCCCACAATTTTCTTTGTTCTAATATATATTTCATGTTCTGGATATCAGATTGAAATGACTGAGATCATGAGTACTGATACCTTTTGTTTTTAATTCAGTCACTTTTAGACATATACCATGCCTTTCTCACCTCTTGGAATTGAACTCTCCCTTGGAACAAAAACTTAAAACAATTAGCAAGTGATTGCACCTAACAATATATGTATATGAAACACTTTGTTCCACTGGTTCCCTACCATCTCACCTGAGGAAGCAAGTATATTCCATTATGTTTGTCAGTATCAATATAGATTTTTGCAAATACTCAGCATTCACCTTGCTTTTAATGTTTTTCATTTAAATTATTATAGTCACCATACCTAGCATATAGTAGGTACTTAACAAATACTTGTTGAATGACATTTTAGCAATTTTATTTGCAGCATAAGACTTAGTGTTCCTTTTTCATTTTCTTCTCAAGAACAAACAATCTTTAATTCAGGCCTCTTGGTACATTGACATAGACTTCTTCTCATGGACATATGCTTCTCTACACTTACTGCAACAACCTGTTAAATTTAGGATCTTAGTCCACCTTGGCAGATTATGCTCAAAAATTATTCTTAGTTGTTTTTTTTAAGTTAAGATTGTAGATGTAACACAGAATTAAAATATACATTGGTCACATTGGAGAAATTTTAACTCAAAGACAAATAGGTCAAACATTATTCATTAAGCTGAAGATCAGCTCAAACATATAACAATTTGCATTTGTATTTAGGATTTTTGGGGGGGAATCATAACTGATTTTATTGGTGTAAAAAAGTTCTGATTAAAGATTTCCTCTGCTACCCTAGATAGGCCCTAGCTTTACAACTTATGTCTTATAAGATGGGCTTAGAGTACAGAGAGGTTAAGTTACTAATACAGACTCACTCTGCTGTTATGTATCAGGGGTAGGATTTGAACCCAGATCTTCCTGATTTCAAATAATAACCACTCCAATATGTCTCTCAGAGCTTTAAGGCTTACAGAATTCCCTGCTTTTCATTAGCCACTTCACTTAGTTTTGTTAATTTAGAACAGAAGTCATGCACCAGTCAGGCAAAGACATCACATTTATGAAAGGGAAGACACATATATGCAGACTCCTGGGGAAAGAAGCAGTGGAGGATGCAACTTGTAGTGATGCAACTCCAGGAAGATAGGTTTCAGAACAGACAAGTCCTACAACGTTATTATTCAAGGGGTAATGGCCAGGCATATGGTCAATCAGACAGGCACTGCCCCTTGAAAAAGAAGAAAAGGGGAATGTAAGAAAAATTCTGTACTACCTTGAAGGCCACTTCTCTAATTCTTCCGACTGTTCCCACCTAGGGTGAATTTGAGAGGCAGAGCATTATAGTGCATAGAGAGCATCTTCAAAACCTGGGCTCAAGTTTTACTTCTAACACATAGGATCTTTGTGATACTGGATAAGTCACTTAATCTGACTCTTAAAGCTGCAGAGGTACTACTGCTTCAGTAGAGGGAGTTTCTTTCCTGAGCTACACCAGTAAAATCACAGGTCCTGTTCCTCTCCCTGTTTTTAATGAACTCTCCACTAAGGAACCTGATAACAGACTCCAGAGGACATTTCTCCAGATAATCCCTGCTCTCTTCTTTTCCTACACACACCTCTCCCCCCACCAAAGAGAGGGCAATTCTGGCCAGTCCTTAATTAAAAACATTTTATTTAAATTTGTTATAAAGGAACAATCCAAGATTCTCCAGAGAACTATGCCAATGAGATGGGTATGATGACAAGGTGTTGAAGATGGGAAGTGGCAACTCCAGACTGGGAACTCAAATGGTTGGAGAAATAGAAAGGAATTAGATTTTTAACTCCTGGGTTTAAGGGTCCATTGGTACTCAAGTATTTAGCCTAGGCCTTCCTGCAAACCTCGGATCCTTCTGGCCAGCTGAATATCTTTGGGATACAGGGTTACCCTCCGGGCATGTATGGAGAGGAGGTAGGCATCTTCAAATAAATGAGTTATAAATGCTTCTGCTGCCTAGGTACAGGGAAAGAGATAGAGAAATTGAAGTAGTCTTAAAAAAAATGGGGGAAATTTTTCTTAGTGTTAAAGCCAACCTTGACAAAGGTTGGTTCCACTATACTTACACAGAAGAATGAATGAGATACAATACTATTTTCTTTTTTCTTGGACCTCAATCTTCGGGAAGGGCTCAATGCTATATAAGAGCTGGAACCTGATAACACTGAGGCCATAGTACTAGAGTGGCAGTGTCTAGATCTTTGGGGTCCCACATATTTTAGTGTCCAGCCCTCAAACTCTCAGCTATTCCTGGTCTCCGCTATGCAAAGGCTTTGGGCATTCTACCTCATAGTTCAATTATGTTTCTTTGCAATATTGCATTTTCCAATCAGTTGCTGCTTTGGAAACTTGTAATATTTCCAGCCAACCCTTTCTCCCAACAACCACCCCAGCCTACTTAAAGTCTGGATGTCCTTCGCCCCTCTCCTCACCTCCTGCAGGGCCAGTAGAGCCTGAGATTGCCAATAAAAGTCCACTCCTCTAGTATATCGGAGGCATATTTCTCTAACCTGTAGTTTGAGGAGGGCAGAAAAAACCCCCCAAAAGATCAAGGATAAACCAGGAAAGGGAACCTTCCTCCCCCCCACATCCCCCCTTTCTGGACTTCACTCTTGGGGATGCTTTCCACACAAAGCGGGAGATGGACACCTCTCTGGGCAGGTATTTAATGGGGGGTACCCTGACAAAATGAGCACTGTTCAGCGGCTACCTCGGGGGGCGGGAGTGAGAAAATGAAAATCACCGAGTGGAAGGCAGGGTTCGGGAGAGCGTTCACAAGGCGGGGAGAAGGGCGGGCGGCTCGCAAACACGCCACCCTACGGCCTAGGCGCGGGGTCAGGCCCGGTGCTCACCAGTCGCCCAAAGGGCGCCCTCCGGATGAGCAGGTTCGTGCTCTTCTGCAGCTGCCGGATCTCCCGAAGAATCCGATGGCCCCGCCTCACGGGAAAGCGGCGGCGGCGAGGAGAGGCTAAGACAAACAGCGGTGGTCAGGGGAGAGGGAGGGAGCTGGGGGGGACCGGGGAGCCCGAGACCAGGGGCAGGGCAGCGCAGTGGTTACCTGGGGGGGGTGCGGCGGAGGTGGAGGCGCGGGGCTGGGACGGGGTGGTGGCGCGCTTCCTCGGGGTGGATTTGCGGCGACCCGGTCTCATGGTCCTGACTGGCGGGGGTAGAGTGTGGGGCCGCGGGGCCCGGGACACTCAGCTCCGTCCTTCCTCCGGGAGACTCGCGCGGGGCCCGGTCTGGAGGGCACGGGGCGAAGGTCAGATGAGGGAGCCGAGCCGGGGGAGGCTGAGGGAGGGCAGGGCGGGGGGTGCTTGGAGCGGATCCCTGGGACGCGGAGTCACAGGATACATGCCTCTCAACCGCTACTCAGAGGCTTACAATTCAAATTTCGCGCAGCGGGCTACATCACTTCCGGCCTCGGCCTCGGCTACTTTCAGAATTCGTTGTGGGGGAGGAGCCTACGCCCAAAGACCAATAACTGGGAGAGAAAAGCAGGCAGGCGGGGGAGGGGAGGAAGGGGAGGAGTTATCGCTTGATTGAAGGCCAAAGCAGCCAACGAGGGCTCAGAATTAGTCCGCGGAAGGCGGGGATGCCTCATCTGGGCCCCTGGGTGCTGACTTCAGCCGACGAATGGGAACCTGACGCCGTAGAAGGGCTTAGATACCTGGACGAGTTCGGAGGCTAGCCTGGCCAGGGTGGGCACGCCCCCTAGCGGAGATGCGGCTTTCTGCTCGGCCGGCGCTCGCCACAGGGTCTTCCCTCGGTGGGTTCCTGGCTCCCGGGTCCGGCTGGGTACTGTTGCGGGCCTCTTCGTGGGCTGCTCCTTTTCCACCTAGCCACAGCGGAGGCCGCCTTTAGCCTTGCCCTGGGAGAAGAGAAGATGCTAGCAGAGTCCTGAGCTCTCGGGTCCTCCTTCCCTCCCTCCAAGAAATCCACAGGAAGCATCAGATTTGTAGCATTGACAAAACCCTGGAGCACGCGGCGGGAGAAATGCCATTCCAAGTGGCTTCAAAACGCGCCTGATGTGTGTGGTCGAGAGCAATTCTAAACTATTCTTTACCGAAAGACAACACAGGGCTTGTTTTTAGAAAAAGACGCGTGATTGCGTGCAGGGGTCTTCGCTGTCCATGGTCTGGCAGCGAAAGTGGTAACAAAGAAACAAGAATGCCGGGTTTTTCTGACCTGTGCTTTCACTGATTAAAAATAGTAGTTCACATTTGAAGAAACCGTTTTAGGTTACAAAAAGTTAGCATTTATACTGCACTTTAAGGTTTGCCAAGAGCCTTACACGTTCGTTATTGCCATTTTCCTGGGGAGGAGGCTGAAGTTGACTAGTTAAGTCATTTGCCTAGAGCAGGGGTGGGGAACCAAACTTCAGGGAACAAATCCCCTTAAAAGGGTTTTTTTATGTAAAACTTGGACTCAGTCCAAAGGCTGCACCCAAGGACCTGTAGGCCATCGAGGCTGCAGGTTCCTCTTTCCAGGCCTAGACTTTCAATGCCAGTGGGTACCCATGGTTGACCAGGTCTGGGGCCTTATCCACTGTACCACTTAGCCTGCTTAGTGTCTTCAGTACTTTCAAGCAGGAATGTGAAATGGCAGTCAATCCAGTCACTGTTCTAATATCTATAAGCCATGATAAATTTATTTGTCATTCAGCGATGGGGAGCCACTGAATACAAGGAGGGCTTCCCAAGGCTGGGACAAACTGCTTGTTAAATTCTTGGGCTGAAGAGTTTCTCTTGACCCTTTAAAGTTTTGAAAACCACTTTACATTCATTATCCTATTTGACTCTCACAACAACCCTGTCAGGTGCTGCTGTGCAGATGAGGAACCAGTTACTCAGTTAATCAGTTACATGTCTGAAGCCAGATTCAAATCCAGTTTTCTATCCACTATACTAAACTGACTCAGAAGGAAACCTTTGCATAAGATACATGTCAACTCATATTCGTGGCTAATTTGCAATTTAAATTATAAAAAGTTATTTAGTGGGAAAGTGTATCCAATTTGGAAGCTCTTTGAATTTTTGAATTTTCCGACAAAATTTTTTTTTTAACATCCATCACTCTAAGGGAGGCATTCATATTAATTTTAGGGTAGCTAGGTGGTGAAATGGATAAAGTGCTGGGCCTGGAGTCAGGAACACTTGAATTCAAGTCCAGCCTCAGACCCTTACTAGCTGTGTGACTCTGGGCAAGTCACTTAACCCTGTTTGCCTTAGTTTCCTCATGTAAAATGAGCTGGAGAAGAAATGGCAAACCACTCCAGTATCTTTACCAAGATAATCTCAAATGGGATAACAAAGACGTGACTGAAAACAACTGAACGGCAATAAAAATGCATATTAGTTTACAGATTTAGTGCTATAGCAATTACTCTACCAAGTGGATATTTCAGAGAGGTAAACAAAAGTAATAAAATTAATTTGGAGGAACAAAAGCTCTAGATGATCCCCTAGATTAAACATAATATTCATCAGGGCAGGAACAGTTTCATTTTTGCCTTTCTATTGTTAGAGCCTAAGAGCCAGAGTAGTGTGGTGGATAGAGAGCTAGCTTCAGATCCACGAAGACCTGGATTCAAGCCTCATGATTTCAGTGGGACACAGAACTTCCAGGTGAAGGAATTGCTTCTATTGGTTCAGTTTGGTACCTTCTCTGCAAACTTATAGTCTTAGGTAAGAATGGTTAAATGACTGTTACAAGAGTAAAGCAAGTTGTATTAGAGTGGGACTTCAACCCTGGTGCTCCTAGCTCTGAGGGTGACTGGCTGGCTCTCAATAAACTGATTATTCAATTTAAGCCTGAGGTCCTGCAGAGGCTGAATACTCTACAATTCTAGTCTCTCTTCTGGAACTAATTTCTAGAACTTTAAGTTCTTCATGCCTAAAATGAGGGGATTTGATTACATAAGAGCATCTTGCAGGTTCAGAAATGGAAAGGACTTTAGAAACCATCTAGTCCAACTCTCTCTCTTTACAGATGAGGAAATGGAAACCCAGAAAGATTTAAGTGATTTGCACTATTATTAATTAGAGAAATACAAATTAAAACAACTCTGAGGTACCATGGCACACCTGTTAGATTGGCTAACATGACAAAACAGGAAAATGATAACTATTAGAGAAGATGCAGGAAAATTGGAACACTGATGCATTGTTGGTGGAGTTGTGAAATGATCCAACCATTCTGGAGAGCAATTTGGAACTATGCCTAAAGGGCTATAAAACTATGCATACCCTTTGATCCAGCAATACCACTTCTATGTCTATATCCCAAAGAGATGATAAAAATGGGAAAAGGACCCACATGTACGAAAATATTTATAGCAACTCTTTCTGTGGTGGCCAAGAACTGGAAATTGAGGGGATGCCCATCAATTGGGGAATAGCTGAACAAATTATGGTATATGAATGTAATAGAATATGAATGTATTGGAATTGTTCCATAAGAAATGATGAGCAGGCAGACTTCAGAAAAATCTGGAAAGACTTACATGAACTGATGCTAAGTGAAACAAGCAGAACCAGGAAAACATTGTACATAGTAACAGCAACATTTCCTGATGATCAACTTTGACAGACTTAACTCTTCTCAACAATGCAATGAACTAAGATGATCTCAGAAGACTCATGATGGAAAATGCTATCCACATCCAGAGAAAGAACTATGGAATCTGAATGCAGATCAAAGCATACTATTTTCTCTTCCCCCCCCCCCCCCATTTGGTTCTAATTCTTTTTTACAACATGACTAATGTGGAAATATGTTTAATATGATTGTACATCTTTAGCCTATATCAGATTGAGCACCGTCTTGGGGAGGGGGTAAGGAAAGGAGGGGGAGAAAATTTTAAACTCAAAATCTTATAAAAGTGAATGTTAAAAACTAAAAGTAACTAAATATTAAAAATTAAATGAAAATAAATTTTAAAAAAAGATTTAAGTGATTTGTTTAAGGTTACCCAGTGTAAGTGCTAGAGAGCCAGGATTCAAATCCAAGTGCACATAGAAATAAATGGCTTTCTCTCCTGTAACAGGCCTTGAAGATGTTTTCCCTTCTCTGTGCTTCTATAATTTTATTCTAACTGGACTAGACCGAATTGCCTACTAACCAAAGTGAGACCTTCCAGTGAGACCTACTTTCTTTCCTCAGAACTGTTTCCCTAAAGTTAAGAATGCAAATAAAATCAAGAATAGAAAGCCACTTAGTCACTGATTAGGGTTTTTAGGATTTTGATCTTATCTCTTATTATAATTCCTTGACTGAAGAAGCCAATTTTAACTTATCTCTAGAATGATAAGTTACATAGAATACTTGGTTACCTATATCTTAAGTGCTTAGCTTTGTGTTAAGTACTGTATCAAACTTGTATTAGGAAGACAATTCTCCAAGGCAGGGGTTTTTAACTTTTTTGGTATCATGGGTCCCTTTGACAGTCTGGTGAATCCTATGGTCTCTTTCTCAGAATGTTTTAAACTGCATAAAATAAAATATGTAGGAATACAATCATCAAAATATTGAAAAACAAAGACAAGTCCAAGGACCTCAAATAAAAACCCTTTTATCTAAGTCTATAAATTGCAGAGTGTAGGCTAATCTGCTTTGGTAGAAGTCTCTTCATGAAGCCAGTAAAATCATAGATCTAAATTTAGACTTAAATAGGTCTAAAATGCCAAGAATTAACTTACACTTAACTAGGGGACTTTTGTGTTTGTAATTGTGTAATAGAGGCCTATTATGTCTTGTAATTTTTCACGAATTTATCTAATTTTGTCTACTAATATATACTTTCATCTTAATTTCTGATGAGCATTGAACTTAATAAAGTTCAACATTTAAATTTATTAAAATTAATTAATTTTAATTAAAATAGATAGTTTATTGAAATTAATACAGTTAAAGTATTATGTAATTCATTATCATCATTGTTATATATATTCTCTTTTTCTATTTACTTATTCCTGTAATAATATTCAGTGTTTGTATGCACTATTGATATTTTATGTATATGGACCTGCTTTGTCATGTGACTCAAGAAGGTGTACATATGGATTTAAATTTTTCTAACAAAACTTCACTGATTCATACCAATAATATACGACCATCCTAAGTCACAATTTATAGTCGTTCAAACATGGCATATGTAATGCTTATTCAGTAAAAGGGTTGAGTTAATTGCTTTCTTTTGCAGTTTTCAGGGCCTTTCTTGCAAATAAGGATAAAGCAATTTAAAATCTTTTTTTTTCCTCTCCAAATGATTTACAAGTTCAACAATTAGGTTTTTAAAATATACAGAAGATTTTTGTGTTTGTAATTGTGTAATAGAGGGCTATTGTGGCTTATAAATTTTCATGAATTTATCTCATTTTACCTATTAACCCATTTTCATCTTAATTTCAGATGAGCATTAAAAAATTAATAATGTTCTTTTTCTTTAAAATAGTTTGTTTTTTTATAAACAGTTTATCTTTTTGTATTATTATTGTTTTATCTTTTCTCTTTTATTATACATCAATTCCTGTCTGTACTGCATTACTGATGTGGGAATAAAGAGAAAATGGCTGTAATGTGCTTTGAGAGCATTAAACTAAAATAAGAAATCCCAGAGTCCCATGTTTTATGGGTATTACCAGGAATGGTTCTTATGACCTGTTTCCATGGTGATGACAAGAGTACTGGATGAGTCAAACCCAAGATGGAAATAAAAAGCAATATTTAATTGAGTCTGATCACTAACCATAACTCAAGTTAGTTGCCCAAAGAGGCAGAGTACCCTGGGATGCTCATCCCACACACATGTGGTTTAAATCTATTTGAGAAAAGTCATGTTCTGTGTAGCTTATATATTCACATTGCCAGTCAGTGGGATTACCACATCTTAATTTAATGTGTGCTAAAGTGTGTGGGCAAATAGCATGGACAAGAGAGAGCCTTGCTCAAACTTCAGAAGGTAGATCTTGAGTTTAAATATTTGCTTTATGATAAAAATAGAATTAAGACAACAGCAGTTAAAAAAAAAAAAACCTATGCCAATTTGATTGCTGCCTACTGTTCATGGCAGTGCTGAGGATAGGACCATGAGTACATATCCCCTCTCTCTGGGGCTGGTGCTATTGGCCTGATGAAAGGGAGGGATGGAGGATGGAGTTTTATTAATGTAAAGAAGAGAAAAGTCATGGGTGAAGTTCATTTAGATAGGATATGATAAGAAATGTAGACTAGAGGTTGAGAGGTTAAGGGAAAGGTTACCTGGATAGATATCCTGCTGGAATGAGCTATTTCCCCCTATTTTTATGTCTTCTTTGTGTCCATTAGAAGCTTGAGCTTCTAATTCATGGTGCCCACATGATGTTGCCTCCCCTTTTCCTCAGAAAGAATCCTTATGGCCCTAAAATAAGGGATATTAGGGTATGTAGGGAAAGAGTTAGATGAACAATGGTGCTTACTTAGGTTTGTAATGGAGCCAGGTCACTGAGCACAGGAAGTAATGGTCAGTGAACACAGAACCCCAAGCTAAACCAGAAAAGAGATCAGAGTGAGTTATAACTTTCATTAGGACTTCATTTCTCCCACCCACCCAATCCGATAGAGAACTACATAGTAAGCAAAGCACATAACAAATACTTAACATATATGTATATTTTTCAATCATACATTCGTTTATTCATTCAGCCCTCCTGTGTGTAGGCTTAGGGTCTCCCAAGACACTGATGATACTCATGGCTTTATAGACACTGGAGTAATGGCAGGGGTCAGCAGCGATTTGGAGAATAGAAAAATACCTAAGGAAGATTTTTGAAATGTCAAGGGATTTATAAGGTTTTTGTCCCAGGACTTCCCCTCCCCAGAAGTACTTCATCTATCCTTTTTCCTTGCAGTTTTTCTATTGATCATCCTATCTGTCTGTTCTTAAGCAGAGGCTAAAGTTAGTTTTGGAGGAGATTTGGGGTGTATTGGGAGTGCAATGGGGACAGAGGAAGGACCCCTGATTAAAAAATGAAGGAGGGAAGAAAAAGAAGCTTCAAGGAAAGAATATATGTTCTAGAGAGAAATAGCCAGCACTGAAAGTGTTCTGAATAATACTTTGTGGGAAAGGGTGGAACAAGGGACATAACTATATGAGTGTAGATAAAACTTACGTAACACCTGTAGTGCTTAGAGGTCTACAAAAGAAGGGGCTCCCAGTTAATGTAGTGAAGATATTTATTGGAGGTAATGGCCTGGAGCTTGGAAACCTTTTGTAAAGTTTGACTCAGAGTCTGGAAATCTAAGTAGGAGAACTTTGGAGGGAAAGTCAGTATAGGTTATATGTGGGAATCTTCAAGACTGGAGGGTTTCCAGATGAAAAGTCTTTTGGAATGTGAGGAAAAACATATAAACTCCAGCTTTTCTATGGCTACTAATTCTGTCAGCCAGGACTCTCAAGACTTCTGATATTCTCTAAGGAGGAGATGGCTCTGGAGGAGAAGTGAGGCTAGTGACCTGCACAGCCCTCCCTCACTCAAAACAAAGTCAAGTGCAAGTCATGTCATCATTTCTCTGATGACATGGTCTTCTTTGGTAATGAAGGATGAACACAATTCTGTGAGTAGATGCAGCTGGTTGAATGGGGACCCAGCTAGCTGGGTAACTCAACTCTTCCTCTCCTGTCTGCCTTCCCCTCCCCTTCCTTCTCTCCCAAGGACAGTAAATTTGGATGGCCAAAAGATACCTAGTTGACTTGGGTTTCACTGGTCCCTTCCCTTCCCTTCCCTTCCCTCCCCTCCCCTCCCCTCCCCTCCCCTCCCCTCCCCTTCCCCTTCCCTCCCCTCCCCTCCCCTCCCCTCCCCTCCCCTCCCCTCCCCTCCCCTCCCCTCCCCTCCCCTCCCCTCCCCTTCCCTCCCCTTCCCTTCCCTTCCCTCCCCTTCCCTTCCCTTCCCTTCCCTTCCCTTCCCTTCCCTTCCCTTCCCTTCCCTTCCCTTCCCTTTCTCCTGTTCTGTCCTGTCTTGTCCTTGCCCCAAACCTTAAACCTACTGCACTCTGGAACTGGGACGCCAATGGGCCCTTGCCTAAGGGCTCATCTTGACCCTCCTAGCTTTAGAGTGATTATCAATAGTAACTGTTGCTGTTTCCCACCCAGTCTGATGTTTTTCTTTATCTTGGCCTTATTACAGGGGCTATGCCCTGGCTACTTCTTAAACAGGTCTATTCATTGAATGGACATTGCCTCACCCTAAGTGAATACCTGTAAAGACCTTGGCCTAAAGGGACCAAGGTCTCCCAGGGCATCCTGGGTCATCTCCAGTCATTCTGATGAATATCTGGCCACTGGATTCAGATGACTCTGGAGGAGAAGTGAGGCTGGTGACCTGCACAGCCCTCCCTCACTCAAAACAAAGTCAAGTGCAAGTCATGTCATCTTTTCTCTGATGACATGATCTTCTTTGGAAATGAAGGACGAACGCAATTTTCCCTTTTGGACGCTAGAGTCTCCTCATAGGGAACAACTGAATCCCAGATAGAAGATGGAAAGGGAGATGAAGAGAAACTTAATTTGGGTTAAGGAGGAGCAGTCTTACCTTTGATTTCCAGGGGAATGAGAGATGGTGATAGTCTCAGGTCCAGTATGAAGCAAAGAGTGAATTCCCAATTAGCTTGTTTTGTAAAATCTGGCTAATGATGCTATCTCCTGGGACAGAATCTAAAGTTCATTTCACCTCTTCCTCAACTTTCTTAGAGAACTTGCATGAAAATATGTTACAAAACTTTGAATTTACATAATTACCATGTCTGTGTTCTTACTGAATATTACTACAAATTCCTCTATGCCTCATAACCATATTTTTGGTAAAATTTCTGTTTTTCCTTTCCATAGTAGGGTTACTATCCTGTCATGCAGTCTATGAGTGACTGATAAAATGAGGAACATGGGTAAGACAAAGGGTGAGAAAAAGCAATGTAAGTCAATACCAGGAATAATTCCTTTGGGGTTTGGGAGCAGCAGAAGGATCTATTTCTTACATGGTAATTAAAACTATGGAGGAATTCCTGGATTTAACTTGTTTGAAAATCTTCCTGCCTTTGATACAAGAATTCTGGGTATGAGTCCCGTTTTGAAGTGAAGGCAGCAAGGATTTGCTCTGTGTGTTGTTTTTAAACTCCCCTAGATGGTGAGTCCATGGTATTGCTAACCTCTTTCCATGTCCTCCAAACCCATCCCTGGATTGCTTATCCCATAGGATACTTAAATCAAGGAGATTGTTCTGGGAAACCTTGAGAAACTACATGGGAATCAAAGAGTGGTTATGTAGCTTGCTGATAAATTACTGGTAGAGAGATGAGAAAATCCAGCCAGGGATACAGCATCCCAACACGCAATGCAAAAAGAAAATACATTCCATTATCATATGATAATCTGGGCAGGGAGTTTCAAGTTTGTTTTTGTATCCCCAGTATATAGTAGGCTAGTGCCTAAGATGTAGTAGATAATTAATAAATGCTTGTTGATCAGTTGATTGACATCTCTAAGTCTATAAATTCCTTTCTTCTTACAACTCTATCCTGCCATCAGGGATATTAAGAGCATAGGGATGCATTATTTGGGTTATAGAGTAAGAGGAAATAAAAGCAAGAAAATCAAAGATAGATATGCCCAAGAAAAATTCTGTGTGAATTTCTCTTAGAGGCAACTTAACTTGCTAGAGAATGACTTTAGGACACCTACTTTACATGATTGTTTTGAGGATCAAATGAAATTACATATAAAATACTTTGTCAAACTTAAAGTGCTCTGTAACTACAACTATTTATTATCGAACCCTGAGGGCCATCTAATTATTCATGGATGGGGTCAGAGTATGGAAGCAGTGCATCAGAAGTGGACTTATACTCCACTATAAGTTATAGTATAAGTTATAGTTATAGCATTATAGTTGGAAGATGAGGCACTGATCATCATATTCCCAGGGATTTGAATGAGAATGGAGGAAGAAAGGAAAGAGTACTAGGTCTCAATGGTCCCTAGAGGAATCAGATGGGAAAGAAACATAAATCCTGGGAATCAACAATTCTTACTATCAACTTTCTTGGCAACCGGGCAAGTCAGCACAGGAGGCAGAAGTAGAATGAAGAAGCATCAATTTGTGGAGCAGAGAGGAAAATCTCAGTTAGTAGATCATGCCATAATTAACCCTGAGTAGCCCAAGTCAGAGACACCAGAATTGAAGATCCTGCAAAGTCTACTCCTTCAAGCCATCTCAAAGATACAGGCTAAATTCTAGAAGAACTAATATCCCAGACTCAAGACCTAGAATTACAGATTCTCATCCGGTCATAATGGATTCTGCCCAATTTGGTGAAATTAGAAAGTAATAGAAATGAAGAAGAGAAAACAGGACATAGGCAATGAGACTTTAGTGATACTCATCAGCCAATTCCTTCTAGCTTTGGAGATCCTCTGGAAATACTTAACCCATTGGGACCTAGAGCCTGTAACAGTACTGTCTTCTCCAGGATACTGACAACTCTATGTACTTGGCTTTAGTGGTTCTCAACAAGAAAGATTAAATTTTGACCTCTCAATAGGACCCCTCCCTTTTCTTCCTGATATTATCTTCTCTATGACCATTAATAATGGCTGTAGAGACTATCATGGATATATTGGGTCCTAGGTGTGACTCCCTGAGCACAGTCTACATCCACAAATTCTCTTTCATCTCTAGTCAACCTAGTATGATGCTTAATACATGACTGCCCCTGTATATTGATTCATTATGTACTCTGGTCGATGAATGAACATGGTAGAAATGAAAGACAGAAATAACTAGTTAGGTTTTCCTTTGCTGTACTGTAGCTCATGTTTAGTTCTTTGTTTCCCAGGATTCTGACAAACTGAACTTTTTAGTGACCAAATGCAAGCCATTGGGGAAAAATAAACAACACTCATTATCTCTGGTTTTTTTCTTCTTTTCTGAAAGATCTGCAGGGTCAATATTTCCTCTAGTGGGGTTGCATGGGAACCAGAAGGAAAATGCGAATATGAGCAGGATCTGTACTCATACAACCCTGGATAGAAGCCCAACATTTTCCATCCAAGAAGTAACATTCCATGGGGACCCAGAACACAGACCCAGATGGAAGCAAGAAAATACATCTATTTTTTTAAGACATCTTTTTTAAAGTTAATTTTTATGATAGTCTTGATTGTAAATCTTGCCCTCTAACTAAATCTAATGTCTTTTTCCAATTAAAAACCACCCCACTCCTTGATATTCTTTCTACCCTCAACTTTTATAACAATACTTTCTTGGCTATTTTCATACTTTTATCCTCAGTTTCTTCTTTCTCTCATTACCTGAAAATAATTCAAAAATCAGAAATTCAGGAGAGAAAGTAGAGCACAGGAACTGATTCTTTAGCAATACCTTAAGGAATAACCATCAGCCAATTCTTGTCAGCTTTGGGAATTCTCTGGAATTACTTAATATTCCCACTGAAACCTTGAGGCTGTCACAGTTGGTACAATCTTCTTTAGGACACTAAAAACTCTATGTGCTGGGCTTTAAATGGTTCCCGATAGGAAAGTTTAAATTCTCTCCTTTAGGTAGAGAACAACTTGAGATTGATTGTAACAACTCTACATCCTTGGCTTTAATGTTCTAATGTTGTTAAAGGCTCTCTGAGGGCCTTTATCTGCTTATACAGTTTAAATTACTACCCGAATGCCTTAAATTGACTCCCAAATCAACTAATACGGTTCCTATATCCTGTTGTCTATAGCAAAGAACATACCTACTTGGATATTTTAAATTTGACTTGCTTTATACTAAACATGTTATCTTTCCTCAACTTTTTGTCGAATAGTGAGTGTCCTATTTTGGGACACTTCAGTGTGTGGAAGATATCCTTCATATGTCTTGACATCCTGAATTTTCTCACTTCTTTTTGCCAAATTTTGGCTGGAAGAATGAAAGAAGGAAGCTGAAAATGGTAGTGACTATAATGGAGAAAGAGTGGTTAGGGCATGTGTAGGTAAGAATATGGTTTCATGGGTGGACATGTGGATGAATGGGTAGCTGAAAGCTGCAGCCCCCAGATCTTTCACAGCAAGTCTGTGAGTATATCCCATACTGAAAAAAAAATCAGGAATGTTACATGCTAGGAAAGAAAAAAACCATCCTCTCTTAATTTTATCATTATTGATGGTAGTCCAACATTCTCTCCGTCCTGCAGACTTTAAAAAAATCAAGTCATTTTGAATTCTCTTTTCTACCCTCAAAGTCATTCTATCATTGTGGTCCTGTTCACTTATAACTTCCCTTAGTTCTCTTTCTGGTCTGCTTATGTCATCTTGATTTACAGAGCTTCTCTGTCTCCTCTTTGCTTTTAGGATAAATAAAAATGTCTCTCTGATGTTGAAAGACCTTCAAAGTCAGACTCCAGCTTCTATTTCCATGTTGATTGAACATTACAACCCTCATGTACTTTGTTTTTTTCTAGCCAGAATGGCCTACTTGCTGACCTCTGTGGGCAACATTGCACCTCTATACCAATGGACAGTCTCTCTCCCTTGCCTAGAATACTCTCCCCTTACCGCTCCTTCTTGGAACATTTAGTTCTCTCTTCAAGGTTCTTTGAGGGTAAGGACTGTTTCATTTTTGTCTTTTCTACAACCTAGCACAATCCCTGACAAATTTTAGTCTCTTTGTAAATGCTTATTGATTGATTGAATGATCTGCATTCCCAATGCTTAGCATAATTCCTGTTATAGAATAAAAGCTTAACCCTTGTTAAATTGAAGTATATTGGCAACAATGGGAAACAATGAACTGGTTTTATGTGTGTACCAGGACTGACCAATGGGCCAGGTTTCTACAAGTATACACAGAGTGCAATTTCCTATGTGAAAGCAGCTGGAGACCCCATTTTCTCAAGAGTTGTGATGACATGTAATGGAAGTGTCTTGGAGAGATTGAAGCATGTGTGGATATCTTAAAAACTGATTCTTTGGTGAGGAAGAGTTTTCTTGATTGGCTGGGAATGTAGTCAAAAGGTCTGGCCAAGCAGAACCTCAGGTGAATTCTTCCTTCTAGAGTGTTTTCTGTGAGGTGACACTATAAAGGGGAAGGCCCTCTCCCCAACAAAGGATGACATATGGCTTTGTCAAAAATGGACTTTGGTCCTTTGTTCACAGTTCTTGCATTTTCAGTGAAGGAGATGAATCTGGAGGCTACAACCTTGTGAGTTTCAAAAGGTCAAGAGAATAGGTCACCTTAGGAGTTAAGAATAATTAATGCCCACCATTGATGTCCTGAAGCGATCAGGACCTAGACTAGTTGTAGCTGAGACGAAGACTCATCCCAAAGTGATGCTTCATGAGGACACAAACATAGTGGGGCCAATGCTCTGTAGAAACTTAAGTCTGAACTTTTTGTGAAGAGACCAAAATATTATAGGGTGAGAGAATCTGGAGGTCTCGGGGGAAATGTGTGTACTTCTGTTTTTTGCCATATCTTCAAAGTAAATTATCTCTTTATAAAATGATGTTAATAGGAGGTGTAAGGAGGTGTAAGAAGACTGAAAAAAATAGGAGAAGTCAACTTATGATGGACTTTAAAAGTCAAATAGAAGATTTTATATTTGATTCTAGAAGTAAGAGGGAGTCACTGGAGTTTGTTGACTAGTAGAGATGGTGAGGTAGTCTGGTAGTTTAGGAAGATTCTGTTGATAGCTGATTGGAGGATGGACTGGAATAGGGAGAGACTTGAGGCACAGTTACTAAATCAACAGTCTGTTTCAATATTCCAGGTTGCAGTATCATAGGAAAGAAGAGGGCATATAGGAGACATACTGTAAAGTAGAATAACAGAACTTGGTGCCTGGGAGATGAGAGAGAGAAAGTAAAGGGTTGAGGATGACAACTAGGTTGTAAGTGTGGGGGAGTAGGGGAATGGTGGTGCCCTCAAAAGTAATAAGAAATTTCTGAAGAGGGGAGGGTTATCAAGGAAACATAATAGGAGTATGTATAGGTGGTAGGGAAGCAGATAGGGAGAGATTGAAGATTAGTGAGAGACAGAAATAATAGAGAATGCGATTTTCTGGATAAGATGGGGTGGGGTGAAATCACAGATATTCTTTTTTTTATTTTTAAAATTTTTTTATTCTTAATTAATTTATTTTTATCTTTTGACATTTATTTCCACAACATTTTGAGTTCCAATTTTTTCCCCATCTCTCCCCTCCCCTGCCCCATAATACCTTGCATTCTTATTACCCCTTCCCTCAATGTATCCTCCCTTCTATCACACCCCACTCTTCCCTTATACCTATCTTCTCTCTTTTCTTGTGAGGCAAGATAAGTTTTCATACTCCATTACCTGTATTTCTTATTTCCCAGTTATATGCAATACTAATTCTCAACATTCGCTTCTAAAACTTTGAATTCCAACTTCTCTCTCTCCCTCCCTCTCTACCCATCCCCACTGAGAAGGCAACCAATTCAATACAGGCTATTTATGTGTAGTTTTGCAAAAGACTTCCATAATAGTCATGTTGTGTAAGACTAACTATATTGCCCTCCATCTTACCCTATCCACCCTTTTTTCTATTCTTTCATTTCACCTTGTCCCTTCCCAAAAGTGTTTACTTCTAGTTACTCCCTTCTCCCATTTGCCCTCCATTCTATCATCCCCCTCACCCTACTTGTCCCCTACTCCCCTATTTTCCTGTAGTGTAAGATAGACTTTCATACCAAATTTAGTGAGCATGTTATTCCCTCCTTAAGCTATATATGAAGAGAGTAAGCTTCACTTTTTCCCTCTCACCTCCTTCCTTTTCTCCTGCATTGAACAAGATTTCTCTTATCTCTTTTATGAGTGATAGCCTGCCCCATTCCATTTCTCCTTTTCTCCTCCCAGTATTTTCCTCTCTCACCCCTTAATTTAATTTAATTTTTTTATGGATATCATCCCTTCTGATTCAACTCAACCTGTACTCTCCGTCTATGTGTGTGTATGTGTGTGTGTGTGTGTGTGTGTGTGTGTGTGTGTGTGTGTGTGTGTGTAATCCCTCCATCTACCCAAATACTGAGAAAAGTCTCAAGAATTACAAATATTATCTTTCCATATAGAAATGTAAACAGTTCAGCTTTAGAAAGTCCTTTCTGATTTCTCTTTCCTGTTTACCTTTTCATGCTTCTCTTGATTCTTATGTTTGAAGTCAAATGTTCTATTCAGTTCTGGTCTTTTAATCATGAATGCTTGAAAGTCCTCTATATCACTGAATGACCATTGATTCCCTTGAAGTATTATACTCAGTTTTGCTGGATATGTGATTCTTGGTTTTAATCCCAGTTCTTTTGACTTCTGGACTATCCTATTCCAAGCCCTTCAACCCCTCAATGTAGAAGCTGCCAGATCCTGTGTTATCCTGATTGTATTTCCACAATACTCGAATTGTTTCTTTCTAGCTGCTTGCAATATTTTCTCCTTGATCTGGGAGCTCTGAAATTTGGCCACAATATTCCTAGGAATTTCTCTTTTCTTTTCAGGTCTCTTTCAGGAGGTGATTGGTGGATTTTTTCAATATTTATTTTGCCCTCTGGTTCTAGAATGTCAGGGCAGTTTTCCTTGGTAATTTCATGAAAGATAATGTCTAGGCTCTTTTTTGATCATGGCTTTCAGGCAGTCCCATAATTTTTAAATTGTCTCTCCTGGATTTAATTTCCAGGTCAGTTGTTTTTCCAATGAGATATTTCACATTATCTTCTATTTTTTTCAATCTTTTGGGTTTTTTTTAACTTCTTGGTTTATCTCATGGTCATTAGCTTCCCTGAATTCCACTCTCTCTTTTAAAGAACTATTTTGTTCAGTGAGCTTTTGAACCTTCTTTTCCATTTGGCTAATTCTTTTTAAAGCCTCCTTCTCCTCATTGGCTTTTTGGACCTCTTTTTCCAATTAAGTTAGCCTATTTTTAAAGGTGTTATTTTCCTCAGCATTTTTTGGTTCTCCTTTAGCAAGCTTCTGACTCTCTTTTCAAGCTCTTCTATGGCTTGGACCCATTTCATATTCATTTTGGAGGTACTGGAGGCAGAAGCCTTCACTTCCTCTGACAGTATGCCTTGTTCTTCCTCGTCTGAAAGGATGGAAGGAGACACGTGTTCATCAAGAAAGTAACCTTCTATGGTCTTATTTTTTTTCTCTTTTTTGGGCATTTACCCAGCCAGTTACTTGACTTCTGAATCCTTTGTCAAGAGGAGGGCCCTACTGCTCCTCCTTCCCCCAGCACCGTGTTCAAGGCTGAGATTCAGATCAGCTGCTCAATTCCCTCAGAGACTTTAAGCTGAGCTGCCTGGACATTGGTCCCAGGCTGCTTCCATGGCCACTGTAGTTGCCTGCCACCTGCTCCTGCTGCTGCTGCCACCTCTGCCATCACCTAGGGCCAGTACTGGGGGGACTCTGCTCCCCTCTCTCCCATCTGGGAAAGCCCTTCCACACTGACCTTTGGAGCTTTCTTTGTCACTTGTGGGTTGAGGGATCTGGGACCCTCCCTGCTGGGAATTCTGCCCTGGAAGTCTGTTTAGGTCCTGTTCCTCCCAGTGCTGCATGGCCAGGGCTGGGCTCTACTCCACTCAGCATCCTGTGAGATAGACCTTTCCTGTTGGCCTTCCAGGTTACCTTTGGCCAGAAACCTCTTTCACTCTGTTGTTCTGTGGCTTCTGCTGCTCTAGTAATCATAGATATTCTTGATAAAGAAGACTACTTCTTGTGTGAAGACATCTGAGTAATATCAGATGAGGAGGAGGGGAGAAGACAGGGCTCTCTGTCAATGGCCTCAGTTTTTTCAGTGAAATAGGAGACAAAGTTCCCAGTTGAAAGAAGTTGGGGAGGGGGGACAACTGTGGGGGGTTTGGGGAAGGATGTAAAGGTTTGGGAAAGCCACTACTATGAGTATAGTAGTAAATCAATAGTTGTTCAGTCTTTTTTTTTTTTTAGTTGTGTCTGACCCTTTATGACCCCATTTGGGGTTTTCTTGACAAAGGTACTGCAGTGGTTTGCCATTTCCTTCTCTAATTCAATTTATAGATGAAGAAACTGAGGCAAACTGAATTAAGTGACTTGCTCAGGGTCACATAGCTAGTAAGTGTCTGAGGCCAAATTTGAACTCAGGAAGATGAGTCTTCCTGATTCCAGACCCAGTACTCTATCCACTGTATCAGTAACCCCTCCCACCTTCCCCACCCTCCAGTAAATAAATTAAGAAAGTGTAAAAAGATTGCTTTGCCCCAGTGAGGGCCCAGTTGTGGTTAGGTGATATAAATTTGTAGTGGATGCAGCTTGATTTCAAAATTTCTCCAGCTTCAGCAGCAGCAGGTGAATAGGAATGAAGGTAATAGTGAGTGACACTGATCTAAGACTGGGGCTTAGCAGGACAATATTGGCAATGGAATTAGGGGGCAAGGGACTGTAGAGATGAAAGGAATGCAGAGTTAAACTCATTCACTATGGGGCTGAGCTAGGGAAAGAGAATATCTCTTTTATGGATCATGGCCTGGGAAAGAACTGAGGGGTGGACAGATTGGAGGTCATAGTGAGGATGAAGAACAGGTGTGGGATTGTAAGGCAGAAGGAAAGATAGAATAATAAAGGATTGTGATCTGATAAAGGAAAATTGTCTTACATCCTTTTGTTTTGTTTCCTTTCTTTACCATATGTACATTTCTATGTCTTTTATACTCAATCATGTTCTAACTCTCCCCTTTGATTATAATGTCCTTGAGAGCAAAAACTGTTTTCTATTTCCTTTGCATTTTCCCCTTGCCAGGACCTCCCTCCTCCCTGAACCCAAGAACTGCTAGTCTACAACCAGCCACTGCTCAGCAAATGCCACCATCTGGCAGGGTCACCTTTGCTTTGTACCACCAGCCCTGATGGCAGCATTTGCATGGGCCTTTAGCCCAGATTAGAAAGCATTCTCTGCACTTTGTCCAGTTTATATACTGTTAAGGCCCCTTGTTTAATATTTTAATTCACAGAATCATAGACATTTGGAATTGGAAGGGGTCTTAGTGGCCATCCATTTTAATCCATATACAATTAACCCCCACAATAGGTTGTTGTTGTGTTTGCTCTCTATTTTCAAAGAAGACCATGACATTAGAGAAATGATGACATGGCTGGCACTTGACTTTGTTTTGAGTGAGGGAGAGTAGTGCAAGGTCACCAATCTCACTTTCTCCTCCTGAGTCATCTGGATCCAGTGACCAGATATTCATCAGGATGACTAGAGATGGCCCAGGATGCAATGGGAGACCTTGGCCTTCTCAGGCTGGCCTTTTCAAGTACTCACTTAGAGGGAGGTAATGCCTATTAAGTGAATAGGCCTCTTTAAGAAGTAGTCAGGGAATGGCCCTTTTAATGAACAAAAGATAAAAATAACTAAATCAAGCTGGGAGGGAAACAGAAACTGTTACTATTGATAATCACTCTAAGTCAGCCATTAAGTGGAGCTTGGGCAGGCACCCACTGTTGTCCAGTCTATAGGCTTCAGAGGGCATGGGATTTAAGGTTTTGGGAATGACAAGAAGGAGGAAAGAAGGAAGGAAGGAAAGAAGGAAGGAAGGGAGGGGAGGGAGGCAGGAAAAGAGGGGAGGGGGGGAGGAAGGAAGGGAGGAAGAACATCTAGCCAGTAAACCCCAAAGGAACGGGAGGCGTAGACAGAAGGGAGAGTAAGAACTGGGTTACCCAGCTGGCTGGGTCCCCACTCAGGCAGCTTGGTCTACTCACAGGTTGTGTTCGTCCTTTGTTTTTGAAGAAGACTATGACATCAGAGAAATGACGATATGACTTGCACTTGACTTTGTTTTGAGTGAGGGAGGGCTGTGCAGGTCAGCAACCTCACATACTCCTCCTGAGCCATCAATCCCTACAATAAGATACCCCCCTAAAGCAGTCACCTGGCATCTACTTGATGGAGAACCTACTACTTTCCAAGGAAATCCATTCAACCTTTGGACAGCTCTAATTGCTAAGACTTTTTTTTTCTTTTGAATTTCAAGACTAAATATGTTACTTTGAAATTTCCAATTAGAGTTCCTGGTTTTTTCTTCTTTCTATTTGACCCTTTTGGCACTGGTTAATACTTTACCTCCACCCAGAACTTAGAAGTCAATTTTGAAAATTATTAAGAGCTTTGACAAAGATTTGATGGAATAGAAGGTTAAAGCTATTGAACTTCTATGGATTTAATTAGTCTATATTATTTACTGGCTATCCTGCATTACCACTACTGTTAATGATGAAGAAATGACTTAGGAAGTGCAAAGAGAAGAAAAGTCACTCAGTAGAACCTTCTCTTTGTTCTGTCACTTTATTTTGTGTGTGTGTGTGTGTGTGTGTGTGTGTGTGTGTGTAGCGTGCATGATGTTTTTTGGGGTAGGGAGAAGTGATCAACAGCAATGATTTTTCATTCCTAACTTGCTCAGAGGCATAACCCAGAACATTTGCCTTTTAGAGGCAAAAAATGTATGGATCACAAAAATTCTGAGATGGAGAGCGTTAGAAAAATGAGTTGACTGACTTCAGCATCTAGAAAACCATCTTCGACTCAGTTCATATGTCCTATTTTATTGAACTCTAAACACCAGTTAACCTTTCTATCTCCTCTATTCCCCTGACATGTTGTAGCTCTTAATTCTCCTGTCCTAAGTCCTCTGGAACCCCAAAATGTTACCTCAATTGAATACTGAAAAAGAATAGTTAGTCAAGTAGCAGATCCCAGTGTAAAGTTGAGAGAGAACAGGGAAGGAGGAATGAGAAGAAAGAAAAATGTCAGTTAATGAGCAACTCTGCCATTCTTTGGCCAAGGATCATTATGACTATATCTCTTATACCCCAACATGTCTCAGCATAAGGAGATATATTTAGAGGAATTGTCTGGGTTATGAGGATGTGTGTGTTTGCGTGTGAGAGTGTGCACATGAATGGATAGATTAGCTTACAAGAAATGAAGAGCCATGGGCATCATAATGGAGATCTCCTGATCTCTTTTCTAGGGAGGCATTATAGGATGACATCTAGTTTCATAGGATAGGTTTATATCTGTAAAGGGAGGGGACATGCATGACCTCCTAGTTCTGGGTTTGTAATTAGAGGCCCTGTGTTTCATTCTTGACTCTATTGCTACCTATCAGTGTGACTTTGGGGAAGTCAACTAACCTATCTGGGCTTCAGTGTGATTATCTGTAAAATGAAGTTGAATATAAATGATGTCTCAAGGTCTCTTTCTGCTTTAGATCATCCTTTGATGGCATATCAAAGACTATGCAAATTCTAAATATCCTCAGAAAAATAAAATAAAAACCCAACATTACTGAAAAGTCACTATCTGAAAGTTTTTAAAAGTTTGGCAGATATGTAAGCAGAGAGAAGGGTAATGGGAAGATTCAGAAAGGCAGGGATTTCCTGAGAGGCACCTTATGGGATCTCGATTTCCATTTATATCTTTAATTCTGGACACAAAGAATGACAAAGACAAGGAGGGAAGCAAGAAGGACTGGAGAAGATGATGCTAAATGTGCCTAGTGAAAGATCTGTTGGTAGAATCAATTCGTTAGGAAGACTCAAGGTAGAGTAAGGCATAATGGATACAGAAGGAAGGTATTGGTAATCCTTAACTCCAAATTGCAGATGATCCCAATGACCACCAAAGAAGCAGCAGCTGAAGGACAGAAATCCCAGTGTAAAACAGGGAATGAAGTCCAGGTTAGTCAGGTGTTTGGTATTAACCACAATTCTAACCACCTCCAATTCCTGAAACTAGGATACTAAGCTAGATTCAACCCTGTTATGTTCAAGGACTTTCTGTCCTTTCTTGTTGTAGGAAAGTCTCTGTTCATTGTAGAAAAACATCTTAGTTCTTCATTTAGGGTTAATCATCTGAAAAAGTGTCCCTAGATTTATCTTTCTTTCAATCATTTGCTTTTACAAAAAAATTACTGAATGCTTCCTGTGCATAATGTGCAATGCTAGATATTGGGTAGGGGAGGATACAAAGACACAAGTCCTGCCCTCAATGAGCTCATAACCTGTAAGTAGAGATGGAGAAGATAGTATGTAATTCTATGAGATTTTAGAATAAAATTTTGCTTCATAGAAACAATGATATATCATAGCTTCCAGAAAGTGAGGGTGTGTTACAACTGTATTTAGACTTTGTTCAAATCTTGAGATGCGTGATGGCTTTACAGCAAGTTCTCAATAAATAAGAATGCTTGTTCTGATTAATCTGATTTCAGGTTAAGGAGAATAATTCATCCTGTATTATATATTCAATCACTGTTCTGGAAAATAATTCAGAAATATATGAATTAGAATAGAATAGAATAGCTAGTGGGGCAGCTAGGTGGCGCCATGGTGCACAGAGTACCAGTCCTGGAGTCAGGAAGACTCACCTTGCTGAGTTCCAATCTGGCCTCAGACACTTACTAGTTGTGTGACTCTGGGCAAGTCACTTAACCCTGTTTGCCTCAGTTCCTTAGCTGTCAAATGAACTGGAGAAGGAAATGGCAAACCACTCCAGTATCTCTGCCAAGAAAGCTTCAAATGGAGTCATGAAGAATCAGACATGACTGAAATGACTGAACAACAAAATATGTATATAGTGTATGTATATATATATATATACATACACACATATCTATATCTATATATGTGTATGTATGTGTATGTACAAATTTCTCCTTCCTGAAAAACTCTTCTCATTTCCTTACATAACCAACACCTGCCCATCATTCAAGGCCTGGCTCATTCTATACCACTTCCTCAAACCTTCTTCTGACCCCTCCAGCATACAGGGATCCATTCCTCCTATGAGTGCTTTTCATTTATTTGGTTATTAATCACATATTGCCTTGGAACTTCTCTTCTCTTTTCTTGTTTTCTACCGAGATTATTGCCTCCTCAAATAGATGGTAAGTTTTTTGAGGGCAAATACTTCTTTGTATGTTCCATAGTCCCTAGAACAGTGCTCTTGCTTCTGAGAAGCTCTGAATGAGTATTTAAGTGAATGAATATTGCTATTCAGCACGTTGTAACATCTCATCACGTTTAGATGAATTCTCTTTAGGATGAGTTCTGAGCTTTAAAATAAGTAGCAGGCATTTGATGCTACTGCATCAAAGAGGCATTTACTGATCAATAGAACGTTCCAAGTACTGTGCTAAAAGCTGGGTGTGCATGCACTTGCCCACACACTCACACATTCACACACATACACACACATACACACACACACACACACACACACACACACACACACACACAAAGCAAATAAAGGCCTATATAGACACACAGTCTACTGGGATGGAGGACAATTTGAAAACAACTATGGGCAAACAAACCATATACTAGATAAACTGGAGATAGTCAATAGAAGGAAGGAACTAGCATTAAGAAGGATCAGAAAAGGTTTTGGGTAGAAAGTAAAATTTTAGTTGGATCTTGAAGGAAGCCAGGAAAGCTAGGAGGCATGAATGTGAAGGAAGAGAATTCCAGGCATGGGGAGCAGCCAGTGAAAATACCCAGAGGATTTATCAGGCAATTTTCTGTGAGGAGTTGTATATCAGGTTGTTGCTGTGTTTGTCTTTCGTTCTCGAAGAGGATCATGACATCAAGATGGTGGCATGACTTGCAGTTGACTTTGATTTGAGTGAAGGAAGGCTGTGCAAGGTCATCAACCTCACTTTCTTCTCCTGAGCCATCTGAGTGCAGTGTCCTGATATTCATCAGGGTGACTGGAGATGGCCCAGGATGCAATGTGAGATCCTGGCCCTTTCAGGCTATCAAGACATGTATATTTGAATGCCTCCAACTTAGAAAGGTAGGAGAGGATCATGACCTCTGGCCATTCAACTACTAAACTGTAAGTTTCTTGAAAGCCAGATTTTTTGGTGCTTATATTTTCATGCCATATGTCCCCCAACGATTATTTACTTACTTAGTAAATGAGTACTTATTTAGTTTCAATTTGACAGCATTTATTAAATACCTACTGTGTTCTAAGCATCATGCTGGGGGATACAAAAATAAAGGTAAAAATAATCTCATCTTCAAGGAGCTTGGATTCATTCTTTGATGAATAAAAAACTCTCACACTATCAGACTGCTTATTTCAAAGATTCTGATTCATTGTTTAAAACCATTCTCCAATCTCTACTGACTGCTCCCTTATGACCATCCCCCTCAAACCAACACTTTGAAAGTCACAGTTATACTATCTCTACCTTCCCCTGAGCTCTTTGAAATACCCATTGGTAACAAACTTGCTTTTATCTTAAACCATTTCTTTTCCCACTCCTTCCATCTTCTTGTACTTGGATCTAACTCCATAAACAGCTCTTCCAGATGCCCTTTTCAACACTGATTTCATTCTCATTCATATACTCCAGTAACTCCTCCCTTTCCACATACTGGTTGAAGTGGGTAGTAGAAATACTTCTTGATCCCCACTTTCACTTTAAACCTTCCCTTTATCACTATCACTCAGTTACTTCTCTTTCTTTGAAGTTCAAATTATAAATACAAACTAATCGATATTCTGGTAACTGTTATTTACAGACCTCTCACACTAGGAAACTTTAACATATTGATAGTTGCTTAAATACCCTAATCTACCTCTTCCTCAATGTAATCATTTCCCATGAACTACTCATCAACCCCACTTTAGCTACACACAAAGATGGTCATATGCTTGACTTGCCATCACCTCAAATCTTCCACTTTCACATTCATGAAATATGTCATCTTTCTACCTTCTACTTGCCTTGCAACCCCAAATCCTCTTCTTCGTCCTCAATGTGACCTCTAATCCATCTACCCCTCAGTTCTTTCTCCTGCTCTTGCTACAATTTCTTCCCTTCCCTGTCTTGACCCTTTGGTGAACCAGTTCAACTCTGCACTGTCCTGTTTAGAAAACCTTGCCTTCTTATTCTATAGAATATCTACTTCTACCACCCATTGCCTTTGTGCCTATTCACCTGGTGCTCAGTGAAGATGCAGAGTACCATAAAATCATGATGACTGAGTCCATTACAAATTGATGTTACATAATTTGGATTAGGTCCTCACTGCAGCAAGGCAATCCCTTTACACTATCCTAGTTGATTATCCTATCCACCATAATGACTTTTCCAAATCTTGTCATCCCTTCTCAAGTCTCTCATAGTGACTCCTACCACTTTTTTTTCCAGTTGAGAATCTTGCCTCATATTTCACTGAACAAACTGAGACCATTTGGTGAACGCTTTCTCTGTTCCACTCCTCCTTATCTAGCATCACTCATATGCCTTTCTCCACTATTTCCTCTTTTATCCCTGTCTCACCTGAAGAGGTGGCATTACTCCTTGCCCAAGCTAATCCTCTATATGCACAAGGGATCTAATTCCATCCCATCTTCTCCAGCACATCGTTTCATCTCTAATCCTTACTCCTTCACCAATCTTCAATCTCTCCTTATATTCTGACTGCATACCTATGATGTACAAATACCTTAATGTCTCTCCTATTCTCAAAAACACCTCATGTAAACTTTCCCTTCCAGATTGTTATCCTCTTTCTATCTTTCCTCTTTTTCCTGGCCAGCCTTCTTGAGAAGCCAGTACAATTGGTGAATCCAATTGACCAAATCTAATGACCTTTTCTCAAACCTCACCCTTCTTGACCTCTCTGCAGTCTTTGGCATTGTTAGCCATGCTTTTTCTTGATATTTTCTTCTATTTCAAAAAATGACATTAGCTCATTTTTTGTTCTGCCTCTATTTTCCAATCTCTCTTGCTGGATCTTCCTCTAGGTCATTCTTGCTAACAAAAGGTGTAGCCCCCAAGTCTTTGTCCTGTATCTTCTCTTATTCCTCTATGTTGTTTCACTTGGTGATATCATTGGTTCCCATAAATTCAATTAACATCTCTATGCAGATGATTCTCAGATCTATTTCTCAAGCTCTAAATCTCTTTCCTGACATCTCACATCTCTAAGTGCTTCTTGGACATCTTGAACTGGATAGCCTACAAACATCTTAAATTCAACATACCTAAAACCAAAATCATTTTTTTCTCTTCCTAATTTTGCTGACTGTTGAGGATGCCACCATCCTCCCAGTCACCCAGGCTCACAACGTTGAGGTATGATCCTCAACTCCTTACTGTCTTGCACCCTATGTTTCCAATATGTTGCCAAGGCCTATAAATATCACCTTTGCAACACCTCCTGAGTATGCCCCATTCTCTCCTCTGATGTTATCACCACTCTGGTGCAAGCCCTCATTAACCTGATGCCTAGAGTATTGGCCTGCTGTTTGGTTTCCCTACCTCATGTCCCGCCCTCCTCCAGTGAGTTCATCTTCCACTTAACTGACAATTTGATTTTCCTGAAGGGCAGGTTTGACTATGTCATCTCCCTATTCAGGAAACTCCAGTGACTTCCCTTCACTTCAAGGACCAAATACAAAATTCTCTGTTTGGTGTTCAAAGTCCTTTATAACCTGGTAATTACTTATCTTTCCAGTCTTCTTACATCTTACTCCCCCATCCTTGTATTCTACGATACAGTGATATTGGCCTCCTTACTGAGCACCCAAGACACTCCAACCACAGTCTTTATTCATTTTTACTGGCTGTTCCCCATTCATGAAATTATTTTTACTCTCATCTCTTTCTCCTAGTTTTCTTGTATTCCTTCAAGTCCCAGGTAAAACAAGACTTTCCCAGTCCTCCTTAATCTTAGTGTCTGCTTCCTATTGATTAGCTCCAATTTATCCAAATATGTCATATTTGTACAGTTGTTTCATGTGGTCTCTCCCATTAGATCATGAGTTCCTTGAGAGCAGTGGCTATTTTGTGCTTTTTATTGTATCTTCCATGCTTTGAAAGTGTCTGGGACATAGTGAGTGCTTAACAAGTGCATGTTAACTAGGCTTTTTGACTTGACTTATACTGATAGATCAATTAGGTATTTTGTTTCTCCAGATAAATATTATTGTTTTGCATACTTCTGCCACACAATATTTTCGTAGTTTAATTGTTATGGCATTAATTCTATGTTTTTTCATGGAATGGTGACAACTCAACTCATAGAGAATTATTCTTTAAGTCAGGAAGTTCAAGGGATCCCTCTGATAAATATGGGCTGAAATATTGTTTAAAGGATGAATGGAAAAGGATGTTTATTAAATGTTTGTTAAACATGGAATAAATGAATGAATGAGTGAATAACCCTGATTTCAGTGGGAGAGGACAGAAGACGGGGACAAAGAAGCAACTGAGTCATTTCCTTGTGCTCTTGTTAAGAATCTAAAAGAAATCTTGGAGATTTGTCCAGTTTTTGTCTTGTTTTATTTCTTTGACATTGGTGTAAGGGGTCCCAGAGGAAAAAGCATCTATTATGAACTGAAAATCCTCAATACTCATGCTCTTTGGTAACTGCTATTGCCCTACCTATACTTTGAACTTTCCAACGGCAGTATTCCTGCCCCCTCCCTCACCTCAGTGCCATGCCACTAGCCAACACATCTCTCACCCATTCAGACTCTGGGTAGGCCTAGTAAGGAATGATACTTAGGGGCACCTGTGGCAGTTAGAAGCCAAACTGGTGTTTAGTCCATGAGAGAGAGAAAAACCAGAATGTGTTAGTTGGTACAAGTAAAGATATAACAATCAACTTCTTTTAGCTCTCCATACTATAGGAATTTCTACTAGTTAGGAAACAGCTGAATTCTGGATGGGACAAAGGGTAGCAGCTATAGTCTTGTGGAAAGAACTGCAATGGATTGATATACTAGAAAAGTTGAGTTTGTATCTGGGCTCTGCCACCTCCTAGCTGTGTGACTTGTGGGGACCCCTGAATCTTTCTGAACCTCAATTCAATATACAATAAATGGAGGTGGTGATACTTGTATTGACACATCATAGCTCACAGGCTCATAGATTTAGAATGAGAAAGGAGCTTTCAGGATATCTGTTCAAAACCTGTCATTTAGCTGATGAGGATCCTGGAACTCAAAGTGTTTAAATAACTTCCCAAAAGTCACAGAACTAGTAAATGTTTGAGATAGGATTCAAATCCAGGTATCCCTGACTCCAGTGAGGCAGAATGACTTAGGCTCAAGCCTCTGCCTTGAGACATCCTGGTTGTATGATCCAAGCTTCTCAGGGACCAGAATGATTTTCTAAGAGCATAAGCTGAAATGGTAGAGGAAATTTCTCCGTGGCGGTTAGTTCTCTTTACAGCTTCTCTTTTCTTGTCTTGTTATCTAGCAAGGTTATTGTCTCCTCAAATAGATGGTAAGTTTCTTGAGGGCAGATACTGCTTTGCATCTTCCATAGTCCCTAGAACAGTGCCCCTGGTCCTAGGAGGCATTCAAAGATTCTTTGTTGAGTGAATGAGTATTGCTCTTCATCAAATTAGACACCATCATATTTAGATGAATTCTCTTGAGAATGAGTCCTGAGGTTCAAAGGGGAAAGTAGGTGTTTGGGATCTACTCAGGAATTCAAGGATTTTCTGAGTAGAGTTGTACATTAGAAAGCATATATCTGAGCATTCCTGACTTAGGAGACAAGGGTGGGCACAAGGACTTGTAGCTATGGCCTCTGTCCATTTACTACTGGATGGTAAGTTTCTTAATGGTTAACTGTTTTTCATGCTTATATTTTCATGCCACATTCAACAATAATTATTTACAAATAGTAAGTACTTAATTAGATTCAATTCAATTCAACAGGCATTTATTTAGCAACTACTGTGTTCCAAGCATTGTGCTTGGGAATACAAAGACACAGCTCCCTGTGTTCAAGGAGCTTGTTTTCATTTCTCAACGATTAGCAAATTCTCAGCCTATCATCCTACCTTGCTCATGTCAATGATTGCCCAAGCCCATTCTTTATTCCCCACTGACTGCTTCTTTATTGCCATCCACCTCAACCCAAACATTTCTAAGTCACACTAACATTGCTTATCCCTTTCACTGTGGTCTTTGGAATGCCTGATCCATAGCTAACAAACTTGTATTTATCTTAAACCTTTTCTTTTTCCAATTCCTACCATGTTCTTGTACTGAGACTTGACTTCCTTCTGATGACACACTTTTCCTGGGCACCCTTTTCAATACTGATTGGACTTTCATTCAAACTTCCCAACACCTCCCACACTCCACTGATATTTGCTCAGACCATAACTACTACCAAATCATGATTCTGGTAGCTGTTGTCTATAGACCTCTAGGACACTCTTCTTTCCTCAATAAGTTCAACTCCTTGTTTAGTCTTTCTCTTTTCCCCAATACCTACCCTCTTATTTAGGGGACTTCAACTTATTAATATACCTCAATATACCTCAAACACCCGAACCTTTCTGTTTCTCAACTTACTCATTTGTCATGACTTATTCCTTTACTCTGCCTCAGTTATACACAAAGATGCTTATACCCTTGATTTTGTCATCACCCACAAGTCTTCCACTTCCATGACTATGATCTTGGAAAATTTTCTTACCTGATCATAATATGTCATCTTTCCATTTTTTCCTTCTGCCTTGAAACCCTAAATACTGTTTTTCATCTTTACTGCAACCTTTGGTCATGCCACTCTTCATGTGACTATGCTTTCTTTTTCTCCTCTAACTTGATCTCTTAGTGAACTAGTTCAGTACTATATTGTCCTCTTCTCCAGAGAACCTTTTCCCCTTATCATATTGAATGTTTTCCAGCCTTGGATTATTCCCATCATCTTTGGCCTCACACTACTCACCTGCTACTGAACAAAGCTGAAGAAAATAATGAAAACTATGATGACTGGGTCTATTACACTTTTATTGTATATATTCTCAACTGGGAGGTAATCCTTTTATAACACTCTCATTGATTCACTATCCCACTGACCATAGTCACTTTTTCAAACATTTTTATCTCTCCTAAATGTCTATTTAGCTACTCCTTCCCCTCCCACCATCTCAGCTGAGAATTTTGCCTTAATTTCACTGAAAAAAGTTGAGGCTAAATAATTGAGAGCTTCTTCTTCTCCCATGTATTTTATCTTATACCATTTAGAGGCCTTCCCCTACTATGTCTTCCTTCACCCCTTTCTCATAGGAAGAGGTGGCCCTTATCCCTTCTATAAGCACAAGGGATCCCATTCTATCCCATCTTCTTATTTCCTCTGTCACCTCTACTCTCTCATTTATCTTCAATCTCTCCATGTCTATTGGCTACTTCCTAACTGCCTGTGAACACTCCTATTTCTCAACTATCTTCAGTAATCACTTACTTGATCTCTCCTTCCCTTATATCTATCCTTCTATTTCTCATCTTCCTTTCCTGGCCAAACTCCTTGGGAAAACTATCTGTAAACTATCTGTAACTAGTGCCTCCACTTCCTTTCCTCTCATTCTCTTAATTCTCTGTAGTTTGGTTTTCATTCTCATCTTTCAACTGAAATGATTCTTTCCCCACTTACCAGTGATCTCAATTGCCAAATCTAATGGCCTTTTCAGTCTACAGCCTTCTTAACTTCTCTGTAACTTTTGACCCTGCTAACTAACCTCTTCTCCTTGATACTGTCTTTTCTCTAGGTTTTTATGACACTATTCTCTCCTAGTTTTCCTCCTATCTACCCATCTTGCCATTCCTTAGCCTCCTTTGCTGAATCTTGATTGAGGTCACTCCTGATAGCCATAGATATGTTTCCCATGTCTCCCTCCTAAGCCCCTGTTTTTTCCCTCTATATAATTTCCCTTAGTGATTTCATCAGCTCCCATGAATTCAATGAATATCCTCATGCCAATGGTTCTTAGATCTACTTATCCACACCCAACCACTTTACTGCCCTCCAATCTCACATCTCCAACTGCCTTTTGAACACCTTGAACTGGAGTTTCATTGACATCTGAAATTTAACATGAGAAAATCTGAACTCATTGCTCCCCTACCCTGCACCTGTCCATCATCAAGGTCTTCCCATCAGTTTCCTATTACAGTTGATGATACTACCATCCTACTAGTCACTCAAGTTTTCAATCTAGGTCTCATTCTTGAATCTTCAATCTTTCCTTATCTAATCTATGGCCAAGTCCTGTGTATTATGCCTTTGTAATATCTCTTGAATATATCCCCATCTTTCCTATGACGTTGCTATGATCCTGGTGCAGATTCTTATCACCTTACACCTAGACTATTGCATTAGTCTTCTAACTAGTCTTCTAATTGTCTCTCCCCAGTCTGTTCATCCTCCATTCAGCTGTCAATTTGATCTTCCCAAAGTGCAGATATGACCATGACATCCTTCCCCTTCACCATTAAATAAATTTGAGTGGTTCACTAATGTCACCAGTATCAAATATAAAATCATCTGTTTGGCTTCTAAAACTCTTCATAACATGGCCCTCTCTTACCTGTCCACTCTTCTTATATCTTACTCTATCTTATGTACTCTGCAGTATAGTGACACTGGCCTCTTTGTTGTTTCTTGCCTTCCTGGACACTTGATCCCCTGACTGTCCACTTTTATTGACTGTCCTGAAGGTTTGGAATTCTCACTTCTCATCTGTATCCTTGGCTTTCTTGAAGTCTCATCATTTAAAATCTCATTTCCTAAAGGAAACTTTTCTCAATTCTCCTCAAAAACTGCCTTCCTTAGGCTGATTTTAGGCTTAGTGTTAGAAAACAAAATGGAAATGGAAATAGGAAGATACATATATGTATGTGTATATATGAAATATGTGTATATACATATATGTAAAATATTTTGTTGTTTTTCATTTGTGTCCAACTCTTGGTGTGATCCATTTATGGTTTTCTTGGCAAAGATACTGGAATGGTTTACCATTTCCTTCTCCAGCTCATTTTACAGAGGAGGAAACTGAAGCAAACAGGGTTAAGTGACTTGCCCAGGGTCACGTAGCTGATAAGTGTCTGAGGCTGTATTTAAACTAAGGACATAGTTGTTTGCGTGTTGTCTCCCTATTCAACTATGAGTTTCTTGAGAGCAGGGACTATGGCTTTTTTTTTGTTGTTGCCTTTGTATCTCTAGTGTTAAGAACAGTGTCTGACATACAGTAGGTTCTTAATAAATGCTTATTGACTTGGATTGTTGACCTGACTAATATTATGATGATGTCTTAATTAAACTTTTGTTTCTTCAATGAAATTTATTGTCACATCTAGCTCTCCACCATAATCGCTTGGTAGTTTAATTACTATGGAGTTAAATCTGTAAATTTTTATGTAAGGTCAGCAGCTTGGTCAGAGAGTAAGAGCCATCCTTAGAGAGGGGATGTTCAAGTGTCTTCTCTGATATATATGGATTGAAATGTTGTTGAACAAATTAATGAATAAGTGATGCTTTAAAAATATTTGTTAAATATATGGAATGAATGAATGGAACTCTCCTGATGAATCCTGATCCAAATGGGAAAGAATAGAGGACAGGGACAAAGGAGCAAATGAGTCTTTTCCTTGTGTTTTTGCTAAGAGGCTGAAAAAAATCCTGTAGATTTTTCTCGCTTTTTCTTGTCTCTTTGACATTGGCTTAAAGGATCATTGAGGGAAGAGAATCTGTTATGAAGTGAAAACCCTCAGCTGCCTGCGCTTTGACAGCTGCTATCAGCTTCTTCATCCTTAGAGGTTTCTAGAAGGCAGAATCCTGCCCTCAGGTCCATCCCACCAGATGGGACGAGTCACTCTGAACCTGGATGCTTAATGTCTCTCTGGGGGTATGCCCAGTGAGGAGAGGTACTTACTCATGCCTGTGATGGAGCCTGAGAGGAGCCAGCAGTCAGGGGATGTGCAGTTCAGCACAGAGAGAAACCAGAGTGAGTTACTTGGTATAAACAAAGATATAACAATCAGGCAGCTTGCTCAAAGAGGGGCATAAGCCCTCTCAGTGGGGAGAAGAGGAGAGACATGGAATTAATCTCTTGTCAGCCCTTATTCTACCTTGATATTTGCATTGCCTTTGAAATACAGGATAGGCAGAAATAGGGAACAACTGTTTCCAGGCTGAAGATACTCTCTGTGCCTACAAGAAAAATTCTATCAGTCATAAAACAGCTGTACTCTGGGCCAAAGAGCTGGCAGTTATGGCCTAGTGGATAGAACTGCAATGAATTGAGATGTTAGCAGTCTTGGGTTTGAATCTGGGCTCTGACTCCTCCTAGTTCTGTGACTTTGTTGGAGATGGGGGCCTTCCTTAACCCTGCACCCTGAGGACCACTTCACCTTCTGACTTACAGCTCACATCTGTTAAACGTGTTGTCTTTCCCCATTACAATGGGAGTTCTTGACAATAGGGACTATCTTGCCCTTGAGTTATCCCTAACCCTTAACTCAATACTTTGCCTGTGGTAAGTGCTTAATAAATATTATTTCATTTATTCATTCATTCTATACACTGATGCACATTTCTCCTCCTCTTTTCTATTTGGCTCTTTCAGTTTGCACGAGTGATTCCACCCAGAGCCTAGAAATCAGCTCTGGAAATTATTAAAAGTTCTAACTAAAGTTTGGTGGAAGAAAGGGTTGAAGCTGTTGGACATCTGTGGACTGAATTAATCCCTGTATAGGCTGTCTGTCCTCTATTTCCATTACTATGCATGATGGGAAAATGTGGAGGCCAAACACAAAAGAAGTACTGCTATCTATTCATGTTCCTTGACTTTACCTTCTCCCTTTCTGTCCCTGTGGTGAGGGTGTCATGTCTGCAGGGGTGGGCACAAGTGATTAACGGCAATGGTTTTTCACCCTTAATTTTTGGCCCAAAGGACAATGGATACCTTTCTGAGGCAAGAAAGGTCACATAAATTGTGAGGTGGGGAGCAACAAAAGAATAGCTTTGTCAACCTACCATAGTAACTTGCACTCAGAAAACATATGTTGAATTTTATTGAACTCTAAAAACCAGTCAACCTTTCCACCTTTCCTATTCCCCTGGTGGTTATGTGGCCTTTTGTCCTCCTGGTCCAAGTCCCCTGTAACCCAAAATTTCACCTCTACCTTGAGTGTTGAAGGGAACAAGCCAGTCAAGCAGTGAATCCTGGCATAAAGCAGAGAGAAAATGTAGATTTGATGGGTCACGTTTTTATTCTTAGGTCGAGGATCTCTATGACTGAGGTCATTTCAGTATAGTCTTATCCCATTCTTACACTTATAATAGCCTCACTATAAGGAGATGTAATTTATAGGCAAATCTAGTTTTATTGGGCTTCATAGATATTGTTTTTATTTTCACAAATTGAACGTTTGTGGCAATCTTCCATTAAGTAAGTTTATTGGAGCCATTTTTCCAACAGCATGTGCTCACATTGTGTCTCTGTCACATTTTGGTAATTCTTGCAATATTTCAAAAATTTTCATTATTATTATATATGTTATGGCGATGTGTGATCAGTGATCTTTGATATTACTATGGCAATTGTTTTGAGGTGCCACAAACCATGCTCATATAAAATGATAAACTTAATTGATAAATGTTGTATTGTTCTGATTGCTCCAGCTGGCTATTCCCATCTCTCTCCTCTTTGGCGCTCCTCACTTTCTGAGACACAATAGTGAAATTAGGCCAGTTAATAACCCTACAGTTACTTCTACACGTTTAAGTGAAAGTAAGAGTCAATTGATGCTGCAATCTCCATTGTTGTCTTATTTTAAGAAATTGCTACAGCTCATCCAATCTTCAGCAACCACCACCCTGATCAGTCAGCAGCCATCAGCATTGAGCTAAGACCCTCCACCAGAAAGATTATGATTCATTGAAGGCTTAGAAGGTGGTTAGCATTTTTTTTTTTAGCAATAAAGTACCTTTTAATTAAGGTATATAGATTGCTTTTTTGACATAATACTATGACATACTTAATGGACTACAGTATAGTGGAAACATAACTTTTGCATGTGCTGGGAAACCCAAAATTCATATGTATTATTGTGATATTCACTTTATTGTGGTGGTATGGAACTAAACCCACAATATCTCTGAGGAATGCCTGCATAGGATTTGGCTGGGTCAGGAGTGTGTGTGTGTGTGTGTGTGTGTGTGTGTGTGTGTGTGTGTGTGTGTGTGTGTGTGTGTGTGTGTGTGTATGTAGCTTTGTATAAGTGTATATGAATGAATGGGTCTGTATGTGAGAAATGAAGAGCCGTGGAGACCCTAATGGAGATCTTTAATTCTCTTTTTTCTTCCAGGGACAAACAATAGGCTGTTGCCCAGTTCTATAGCATGGATCTGTGTCTGAGGAGAGAGAGGACAGAACCTCCTGTTTCTGAGTTTGTAGTTAAAGGATCTGGGTTCAGTTCCCAGTGCTGTTGCTTCCTAGTAGAATGACTGGGGAAATCATCTATGTTATGTGGGTTTCTGTGTATTCACCTGTAAAATAATAAGATTGAATATAGATGACCTCTTAAGGTCTCTTCCAGTTCTAAGTCTATGCTTCTTATATGCCACCTCAGAGACTAAGGAAATTCTAAATATCCTCATAGAAAAAAATGGCCAAGATTACTGAAATGGCATTGGCTTTGAAAGTTTTTTTTTTTAAGTTTAAACAAATGACAAATATATGAACAGAGAGAAAGAGAATGGGAGAATTGGGGAGAAATTTCCTGAGAGGCTTTTTATGGGAACTCAGAGGTTTTCTGAAGAAGAAACCAAAACCATCAATAGTCAAATGAAAAAATGCTCTAAATCACTATTGTTCATAGAAATGCAAATTAGAACAACTCCGAGATAACATCTTACCCTTATTTGATTGGCTAATATGACAGCAAAGGAAAATGACAAATACTAGAGAGGACATGGAAAAATAGGTACACTAATGCACCATACTGGTGGAATTGTGAACCTATCCAAGCATTCTGAGAACAATTTGGAATTATGCCCAAAGGCTTATAAAACTGTACATACCCTTTGACCCAGAAATACTTCTACTGGGTCTGTATCCCAAAAATGATCAATGAAAAAGGAAAAGGACCCATATGTAAAAAATTATTTATAGCAACTCTTTTTTTGTGGTGGTGAGAATTGGAAATCCTATCAACTGGGGAAAGTTGAATAAGTTGTGGTATATTATTGTGATTGTGATATGATTAGTTCCAATAGCCACCTAACTGCCTTTCTCATCTCCAGTTCATTCTATATTCTTCTCTTTGTTTTATCTTTATAAGACATCATTGCTGTCATTAATTTATTCTTCAACCAATTAAAATTGAGAACTTAATCTTGAGAACATCTTATTGACTATCTAGTACCTTAAGATAGTCCAGACTCTTTAGATGAGTGCTCCAATCTTTCTTCTTATTTGCACCCAACGCGAACCTTGACAAATTTATCTCCTACTGCCCCTCTTCCTGTACCTGCAATTCTAATCAAAAGAGTCTACACATTTTTTCCCTGAACATTTTCTACATATTATCATATATTTTAAAAAATTACTATTTATCCTTCCTGGAGTACTCTCCCTCCTTTCTAATCTACTCAACACCAGCCCATCGTTCAAGACCAGGCTCATTCCATGCTGCTTCTTAAATGTTTATCTGACCACTTATTTGTAGCATTCACTTGGTGGTTAATTGTATACTGCCTTGCCACTTCCCTTGTCTTTTATTGTAATGTAACAAGATTATTGTCTCCTTAAATAGATGGTAGGTTTCTTGGCAGCAGATAATGTTTTGGGTGCTCCACAGTCCCTATCCCAGAGCCCTTGTTCTTAGGATGTTTTCAAGGAATATTTGTTGAATGAATGAACGAATATTGATACTAGTTACAATCAAATACCTGGTTATACTGAGTTGAATTCCCTTTAGGACACATTCTGAGGTTTGAGGTACGTAGCATGTGTCTGGAGTGAACGCAGGGATATTCTGAGTAGGAGTGCGTATCAGGAGGAATATATCTGAGGGCCTATGACGTAGAGGAGTGGAGTGGGATCAATGGACTATAACTATTGCCTCTAGTCATTCAACTTCTAGATTTTTAAGCTTCCAAAAGGTGAAACATTTTTTGTTCTTGTATTTGAGAGGTAATCTTTCCCCTAACCATAGCACAATTATTTGTAAACAGCAAGTACTTCATTAGATTAAATTCAATTCAATAGACATTGATTGAGAACTTACTAGTTTTGGGGCACTATGCCTGGGGATAAAAAAATAAAAAATGAAATTGCTCTGATCTTCAAGGAATTTACATTCTATGAGGCAGCTAGGTTGATAGAGTGCTGGGTCTGGAATCAGGAAGACCTGAGTTCAAGTTTGACCTCAGAAACTTATTAGCTATGTGACCCTGGGCAAGTTATTTATTTGCCTCAGTTTCTTTATTTTGCCTCAGGGATAATAATGGCACCTACTTCCCAGAGTTGTGAGGATTGAATGAGATAATAATGGTGATATTCTTAGCACAGTGCCTGGCACTTAGTAAGCACTATAAAAATGTTAGCTACCATTATGGTTACTGTTATTATCGATGGATAGATCCTTTGTTCCTCCAAATGGATTGTTTTGTCTATACCTCTCCAAAGAAACCTCTTGGTAGTTTAGTTGCTATGGAATTAAATCTGTAAATTTTTATGCAAGGGTGGCAGCCTGGTTAGTGGACAGAGAGCCATCTTCAGCATGAAAAGCTTCAAGTGCTTCCTCTGATATAGATCAACCAAAATGGTGTTGAAGGAATTAACAAATAAATGGTACTTATTAAATATTGGCTAAATATGTAGAATAAATGAATGAGTGATAATGTGATTTCAAGGGAAGAGTATAGAGAACAGAGGCAAAGCAGCAACTAAGTCCTTTCCTTGTCTTTCTCCTAAGAGTCCAAAGGAAATCCTGATGATTTGTCCAGTTTTTTTTAAATTCTGACATTGATGTAAGGGACCCTTGAGGAAAGAGCATCTGTTATGAAGTGAAAAATCCTTAGCATACTTGCTCTTTGACAGTTTCATCCTTAGAACTGTCCAATGGCAATATCCTCCCCAACCTTGTCCCATCATTCCAGAAACACAACTCTGACCCACTTAGACCCTAGAGCCTTTGGTGTCTGCCTGGGAGTTTGGGGTTAGGCCCACCAAGGAATGGTACTTATGGATGTCTGTGACAGAGTCAAAATGGAGCCAACAGGCAGACAGGTGTGTAGTTCAGTAGAGAGAGAAACCAGAGTTGGTAACTCAGTACAAACAAGGGTTTAACAATTAACTAGCTTCCTTGAAGGCAGTGGGGTTATACGCAGTGAGATGGAGGAAAAAAGGAGAGCCATGGAGTTAGTCTGTAGTCATCCTTTATTCTAACCCAGTATTTACATTACACTTGTATAAGATACATTGCACTTGGATAAGAAAAATAAGGAAGGAACACTTTCAAGGATTCAGGAGCTCCATTTGATAGAATTCTCTCTGTCACAAAGAAGTTGACTTTGGATGGGACAGAGATAGCAGGTGTGGCTTGGTGCAAAGAACTGCAATGGATTGAGATACTGGAAAAGTTGAGTTTGAATGTGGGCTGTGCCACCTCCTAGCTATGTGACTTGTGGGGTCACTGAATCTTTCTGAGCCTCCTTGGTTTATCTCATCGTCATGGTGTTTGTCCTTCATTGCCAAAGAAGACCATGCCATCAGAGAAATGATGACATGACTTGCACTTGGCTTTGTTTTGAGTGAAGGAGGTTTGTGCAGGTCACCAGTCTCACTTCTCCTCCAGAGTCATCTGAGTCCAGTGACCTGATGTTCCTCAGGATTACTGGAGATGGCCCAGGATGCACTGGGAGACCTTGGGCCCTTTAAGACAAGGTCTTTGTAGGCACTCACTTAGGGTGAGGCAATGCCCATTCATTGAATAGGCCTGTTTAAGAAGTAGCCAGGGCATGAATCCTTTAATGAGGTCAAGAAAAACAAAGACATCAGGCTGGGAGGGAAACAGCAAGTTACTACTGATAATGAAGGTAATGATACTTGTATTGATGCTTCATGGATCACAAGCTTACAGATTAGAGTGAGAGAGAACCTTAGAGGGCATCTGTTCTAAGCCTGTTATTTTACGGATGAGGAGCCTGATGCCCAAAGTGGTTAAATAACTTCTTCAAAGTTGTAGAGGTAGTAAGTGTCTGAGATGGGATTCAGACCCTCAGACTCCAAGTCCAAGAGACAGAAGGATGGCCCAATGACCCAGAATGATCTGTGTTCAAGTACATGCATTTACACATTCTGGTTGTGTGTGATCTAAACCTCTCTGTGCTCAGGGCAGTTCTCTAAGATTGCAAGCTGATTCAGTAGAGGAAATTCCATTATTTTTAGTTCCTACAACAATGAAATAATAGGTCTGGACTTCCCAAAAAACCCATGCATTCCTTATCTCATAAGACTGCTAAGAGAATCATAAGATTCAGAGTTGGAGCAGACTTTAGGGGTCATCCAGTCCAATCCCCTCATTTATAGGTGAGAAAACTGAGACTCTTAAACTACTTGCCCAAGGTCACACATTACAATCTTGACCTGAACTCCAGTAATAAGCTTTTATTGAGTACCTCAAGTGCTAGTAACTGTGGAAGCGCTGGTTACACAGAAGAATAAAAGTGACAATTTTTGCCCTTGCTTGACTCGAAAACCAAAGCTCTTTCCACTACATCACATCCGATGTATATAAAGTGTATATAAATATATAAAATGTATATAAAGTCCTTTGTAGGGACAGCTAGATGGTATAGTGGATAGAGCACTAGCCCTGGAGTTAGGAGGATCTGAGTTCAAATCTAGTCTCAGACACTTAGTAGATGTGTCTGGGCAAGTCACTTAACCCCCAATTGCCTCTCAAAAAACCCCTGTATACTGAATCTGTCATCCCAGGCAGAGGTGTCAGACTCTCAGCTTCAAATGACCGTAAGTAAAAAAGTCTGTGGTCTGAAGCTGTTCAAGAGAGGGAGGGACTAACTTTCATGTGGCAGAAGTGGTCTTGAAAGTACTGTATTTATTACTGTTGTAATTACTTCACTCACCTCCAGCTTTTATGGGTGTTGTCATCATGTAAGTCACAGATTGATCCCAGGAAGAAGTAGAGAAAGCAATCACTATTAGTCTGTTTGTGATACCTGCTATGCACCTGATAATAACAACTTCTCACCTGAGATGTAATAACCTATCTGTCTCTAAGCATGGCTAAGGATCACTGATAACTCGCTGGTTCCATTGTCCTTTTTCTCAAGGTTAGGAGTCAGAATGGTGACCACCTCCATGAAAAGCTGTAAATTCTAAGTTCTGACCTACACAATGATGTCACTGCTGTCACAGGGTTGAACATCCACATCTCATGGGTCATTTATTAAGCAGAGAACTGGGGACCAGGTTGGTTGAGAGACAATGAGCAGCGTGCTCCTTTCCATACTGATTATCTCCAGTTTCGGTCCTGGGGGTACACACTAAAGAGAAAGGACTCTGGGTAATCCCAAGCCCAAGGGACTCTTTAGCCTCTTATGATTCTATTAGTCTCTCATACTGTGAGAACAACTTGGAAGGCACTAAGTTGAAAGGTTGAATAAGCCTTTGACAAACTTACTGCTCAAAAGGAAATGACTTTGTTAACTACCATGTTGCCAGCTTCATCTTAGATGTAGAAGGTAGTTCAGAAAAGAGCCCTTAGCACATTCTAGATTGTCTGCAAGGGGACCTAGGGACTAGTAGCATATTGGGGATTGGGGTCAGTGGAATTGGGAGTGTCTTGGAATATTTTAGAACCATGGGAGTTGGCAAGCTTAGTTAGTATTCCCGAGGATCCCAGGGATGCTTGACTGCATAAACACTGGCAAAGATCTCTAATTATTCAGAGTCAGTAAAAGAGATCGTACTCTGGAGACTTTTATTAGTACACCCGAGAAGGAGACATCATGGGCTAGAGATCACAAAAACTGTTGAGGGTCACAGGAGATGTCTTTCAGCCTGATATCCTGATGGGCTATGTGGCAAATGAAAGATAGTAATTACATAGGATCAGAAATTATTATTACTCAGTCCTGCTGTGAAGTTGAGGAAATCCAGTCCAGGAAGTGGAATTCCAAAACAGTAAAACGCTCCATGATGAGCCAGGAGAGAAAGTTGATTCAGAATATTAATTGGCAAAACTCTCCCACCTCCTCCTGGGGAGTAACTTACTTAAAATTTAGAGACACATAGCCCTGTCTGCTGACCTCTGTTGCCCAGACTCTGATTAGTTCTTAATGGAGGAAATTGTAGAGAATAAAATAATTTAGAGACTGGGACCCTATTACACCTTTGCTATTTGGGACAGGGTCCAGTTTAGATCTCCATTTCTTAAGAGTAGCTCTTCTGAACAGATACCTACCATACTGAGCAAGAGAAAATTGTGTAGGTTCAAAGTTGGGGATTTAAAAGTAAAAGGCTGAGCACACACATACATTTTTTCCTCCTCTCCTAGCTCATGACTTGATGGAGAAGGCACCTAAGGTAGGGCATGAATCTTTTCATTTTAGAGAAGACCTCAATCATCTACATGGTTCAGTGGATAGAGTACTGGGCTTGGAATCAGAAAGACTCATCTTCATGAGTTCAAATCTGGCCTTAGACACTTACTAGCTGTGTGACCCTGGGCAAGTCACTTAACCCTGTTTGCCTCAGTTTCTCATCTGCAAAATAAGCTGGAGAAGGAACTGGCAAACCACTTCAATATCTTTGCCAAGGAAACCCTAAATGGAGTCATGGAGAGCTGGACACAACTGAAGTGACTGAATAACAATTAAGGACATAATTTTCTTTTTTCAATAATATACTGTGAAGGACAATACTTTCCCAAGTATCAGTATCCTGGAGGAAAGAACTGCCTCTCATTTGCTTAAATGAGCCAAAGAGGGGACCAAAGATGAGCAGCAGCAATACTTACCTCCAACTGCCATGGGAATAATCTGTCACCAGGAATAGTTTGGAAAGGTAGATGAGTCACAGTTCAATCTAGAGTAGCGAGATGGAAAGAATATGGTTAGGTTGTTCTGTAACCCATTCTCTTCTCAAGTAGAACCCCTGCTTGAGTAGGAAAAATTCTTACCTGAGCCTTTCTTGTCACAAAGTAGACATAGACAGGTGCCCAGATCCCAGCATGAAAAAGGGAGAAAAAGTAATTAGTTGCTGTTTTATATTCCACTAGAATATTGTTACCAAACTTCAAGAGAGAGGGAGTGTCCTCTGGTTAGCTAGGTTTGCCTTCCTCAGATGTGGGTTACTTTAGCCAGTTAACAACACTTACCTGAGTGAAGAAGTTTCTTGAGAGTCTGAAGGTTGAGCAATAAATAATCCTACCCCTCCTCCTGGCACCATCAACCACCTAACCTTCAAGAGCACATTGGAACAAGGGCCAAAGAAGATGGAGGGAAGAATTGTGTGACTGGGAGTGGTATTGGACAGCAAAAATCTAGTTCTCTCCTATAAAATATAAGTTCATTGAGGACAGGGATTGTTTTAATTTTATAGTATCTCCATAGAGCACTTGGTATACAGTAGGTAGCTCATAAATGCTTGCTAGACTGGTTGATAGGAAGTGATAAGGAGAAGCAGCTCAAAATGTATGAGGGTAGATGGATAGTAGAAAGATAGAACAAAGTTTGGTTATCTTGTATTCTGGGGATCAGGCCACCTGGGTTCTTGTCCAAGCTCTGCAACTGTTCCAATAAAAAGAACCCTGGCTTGGGAGTCAGAGAATCTGTTTGACCTTGGGCAAATTATTAACCTCCCTGGATCTCAGTTTCTAGATTTGTAAAATAAGGGAATTGTCCTAGGTTATTCCTTAATTTTATGCCAGATCTCTATCTAAGATAATCATGTTGTCTAACAAGTTTGACTTCTCTGAGCCTCAGTTTCCTTAGCTGTAAGATAAGGATGGGTAGACTAGTTGAGTGGTATCACATTCTTATAGAAGCAAGGGCCATTAAGCTGTACATAAAAATACCTATGGGTTACATATTGACTTAGAAAATAACATATTAGTACTATCTGTATTTTATTCATTTTGTTAAACATATCCCAATTACGTTTTAATCTTGTACAGGTCACACTCAGGAGTGTTGTGAGCCACATGCTGCCTGCAGTCTCTGTGTTGGACACCTCTGGATTAGATGAACTCTAAGGTCTCTTGCATCTCTAAAAATTCTAGGATTCAATAAAAATGAAGAGCTGGGGAGGCCCAGAGAACTTTAGCTGTAACATTGGGGAGGATACTTAGGGTGTCTCCCAGAATAAGTCTCCCAACCAAGCACCAGCATCCTAAACCCAACCCTACCCCAGGTAAAAAGGAGAAGTTGGTAGGAAAAGCACCTGTGGGCCCAGAGAGAAGCACCAACTGATGTGGCATTGATGTGGCATTGGCAGAGGATTTTAATGGAGATCAGAGGAAGCAGGAAAGGAGTGAAGGAAGCATAGGAAAGATCATAAAACCACCATAGGATATGTACTGGTGGGCCATGTTAGGTAGGGAACATGGTGATGGTGGTGGGGACACTAGAGTAGGTCTGTAATTAAGACCAACTTCATTGGGAAGTTTGGAGGTGAGGGGCTAAGGCTGCAAGATCTGGACAATTTCCTCATTATATAGATGAGGAAACTGATGGTCAGAGTAGTTAAATGACTTGTTCAAGACGACACACATTCAAATCTTGTCTCCAAATCAATCAATAAGTACTGATTAAATGTCTGCTACCATAGAACAGCCACAAAATGTGCTTGGCACTGGGAAAACAAACACAAAAATGAATCCTAAGGCCTGTCTTTAAGGAGCTTATATTTTACTTTGTTGCTGTTCAGTTGTGTCTGACTCTTTGTGACCCCATTAGGGGTTTTCTAGGCAAAGATACTGGAGTGGTTTGCTATTTTCTTCTCCAGATCATTTTAGAGAAGAGGAAACTGAGGCCAACAGGGTTAAGTGACTTGCTTAGGGTCATACAACCAGTAAGTGTCTGAGGCTGGATTTGAACTCAGGTCTGACACTCTATCCACTACATCACCTAGTTGCCCATTGTATTCTGTTACTTAGCTCCAAATCTGATGCTTTTTCCTCCTCTCCACATGACAAGCTATACACTGCAAAAAATACCTTATAATTATGGTATATGAATGTAATGGAGTACTATTGTGCCATAAGAAATGATGAACAAGAAGACTTCAGAGAGGCCTGGAAGGACTTATATGACCTGATGCTGAGTGAAAGGAGCAGAACCAGGAGAACTTTGTGCACAGCAACGACCACAGTGTGTGAGAGTTTTTTCTGGTAGACTTGGATTTTTGTAATAACGCAAAAACTTCTTATAAAAAAAAAAAATCCCAAAGGTGGTTCTCAAGGCAAAATGCCTTCCACACTCAGAGAAAGAAATATGGAAGTCACTCACAAAATGTAGCAGATCATGTTTGTATATGTGTATGTGTTTGTGTATCATGTTCTGATTTGTTATACGATTTCTTTCATTTATTTTAGTCTGACTACATAGCATGACTATAGTGAAAATATACTCAATAGGAAAGTATATGTAGAATCTATACAGAATTGTATGCAGTCACGGGGAGGGAGGGGGGTAGTGGGGGGTAGGTGTGGGGGGGATAAAATCTCAATTGTATGGCAGTGATTGTTAAACATTAAAAAATAAAAATAAAATTTAAAAAAAAATACCTTATAAAGGTCATTACTATTTCCACAATTACTATTATTTTCACCTCTTACTTTTATAGATGTTGACATCACATGAGTCATAGATTGATCCCGGGAAAAAGTAGAGAAAAAAATCACAATTAGTATGTTTGTTAGACCTGATGCTAACCTCACTGAGCCTGACTAAGGGTAATTGTTAACTCACTTCCATTGACCTTTTTGCCGTATTGATGACCACCTCCGTGAAATAAATTCTAAATTCTGACCTACATGCTAATGTCACTGCTTTCCTTTGAGGACAAATGTTGAATATCCATATCTCACAGGTCATTTGTGTTAAATAGAGAACTCTGGACCAGACTAGATGTGAGAGAGGATGAGCAGTGAGCTCCTTTCTACCCCAATAGTCTCTAGGCTGGGCCCCAGGGGGTGCATACTAAAGAGAAAGAATGCCAGGAAATCTCAGGCTCAAGGGGCCCTTTATCCCCTTATGTTTCTGTCAGAAGCATCTCTCTCATGCTCTAAAAACAACTCAGAAGTCACTAAGCTGAAAGATGCTTTGTCTTGGGCTAATTCTATGCAACAGGAAAGACATCTGCAGCTTGAAGCTAACTGATTAATAGTAAAATGATTTTTTTAATTATCATGATGTCACCAGCTTCATCTGAGATTCAGGGGAAAAAGATATTCAGAAATGAGCCCATAGGACATCTTACATTGTCTAAAAGGGGACCCTGGAATAAGGATCTGATAACATATTAGGGATTGGGGTCATGGGAGTTGGGGATGTCTTGCAATATTTTAGGAGAAGCTTGGGGGTTGGTAAACTTAACCAGTACTCCCAGGGATGCCTGGCCCTTCATATAAACTGGGAAAGATCATTTAGAGTCAGAGAAAGCAAAGCAGCTGTGTTGGAGCGGAACAAGATGGAGGGAAGAGCACTGGAGAGGGTTCAGCATAAGGATCAGGGAAGATTATGTTCTAGAGACCCTAATGAGTACAGGATAGATGGAAACATGGGCTTGAGATCATTGGCACTGCCACTGAACGCAGGAAGATTGAATTTGAGGATGGCATATCTTTTAGCAGGTGACAAGGTTTAGGAAGAAATAAAACAGAGCAAATAAATATATTCCCCCTTAAGTAGCTCCCACACTTTATACTTTTCCTACTCTATCACGCTGCTTCTTGGTTAGGCAGTGTGTTATCTTTCTTTCCTTCCTCCTGGATGTCTCCCCAAACATACCACTTTCCCCCATTGTTCTCTAGCCCCCACCAACCTTCATGGGAGGGTTTGTTTGTTTTTGTTTTTTATTTTTTATTTTTGCATCTTACAACTTTTTTTTCTTTTTAATTTATTTATTTAACTTTTAACATTCATTTTCACAAAATTTTGGGTTCCAAATTTTCTCCCCATTTGTCCCCTCCCCCCACCCCAAAACACCAAGCATTCTAATTGCCCCTATCACCAATCTGCCCTCTCTTCTATCATCCCTCCCTTCCCTTGTCCCCATCTTCTCTTTTTTCCTGTAGGGTCAGATAACTTTCTATACCCCATTACCTGTATTTCTTATTTCCTAGTAGCAAGAACAGTACTTGACAGTTGTTCCTAAAACTTTGAGTTCCACCTTCTCTTCATCCCTCCCTCCCCACTCATTCCCTTTGGAAGGCAAGCAATTCAATATAGGCCATATCTGTGTAGTTTTGCAAATGACTTCCATAATAGTCGTGTTGTGTAAGACTAATTTTATTTCCCTCCATCCTATCCTGCCCCCCATTGCTTCTATTCTCTCTTTGGATCCTGTCCCTCCCCAAGAGTATGACTTCAAATTGTTCCCTCCTCCCATTGCCCTCCCTTCTATCATCCCCCCCACCCTGCGTATCCCCTTCTCCCCCATTTTCCTGTATTGTAAGATAGGTTTTCATGCCAAAATGAGTGTGCATTTTATTCCTTCCTTTAGTGGAATGTGATGAGAGTAAACTTCATGTTTTTCTCTCACCTCCCCTCTTTTTTCCCTCCACTAAAAAGTCTTTTGCTTGCCCCTTTTATGAGAGATAATTTGCCCCATTGCATTTCTCCCTTTCTCCTCCCAAGATATTTCTCTCTCACCTCTTAATTTCATTGTTTTAAGATATGATCCCATCCTATTCAATTCATTTTGTGCTGTGTGTGTGTGCGTGTGTATGTGTGTGTGTAATCCCACCCACTACCCAGATATTGAAAAGTTTCAAGAGTTACAAATATTGTCTTTCCATGTAGGAATGTAAACAGTTCAACTTTGGTAAGTCCCTCTTTCCTATTTACCTTTTCATGCTTCTCTTCATTCTTGTGTTTGAAAGTCAAATTTTCTTTTCAGCTCTGGTCTTTTCATCAAGAATGCTTGAAAGTCCTCTATTTCATTGAAAGACCATTTTTTCCCCTGAAGTATTATACTCAGTTGTGCTGGGTAGGTGAGTCTTGGTTTTAGTCCTAGTTCCTTTGACTTCTGGAATATCATATTCCAGGCCCTCCTATCCCTGAATGTAGAAGCTGCTAGATCTTGTGTTATCCTGATTGTATTTCCACAATACTTGAATTGTTTCTTTCTAGCTGCTTGCAATATTTTCTCCTTGACCAGGGAACTCTGGAATTTGGCCACAATGTTCCTAGGAGTCTTTGTTTTTGGATCTCTTTCAGGCGGTGGTTGGTGGATTCCTTGAATACTTATTTTGCCCTCTGGTTCTAGAGTATCAGGGCAGTTTTCCTTGATAATTTCATGAAAGATGATGTCTAGGCTCTTTTTTTGATCATGGCTTTCAGGTAGTCCAATAATTTTTAAATTGTCTCTTCTGGATCTGTTTTCCACGTCAGTTGTTTTTCCAATGAGATATTTCATATTATCTTCCATTTTTTCATTCTTTTGGTTTTGTTTTGTGATTTCTTGGTTTCTCATAAAGTCATTAGTCTCCATCTGTTCCATTCTAATTTTTAAAGAACCATTTTCTTCAGTGAGCTTTTGGACCTCCTTTTCCATTTGGCTAATTCTGCTTTTGAAAGCATTTTTCTCCTCATTGGCTTTTTGAACCTCTTTTGCCAGTTGAGTTAGCCTATTTTTCAAAGTGTTATTTTCTTCAGCATTTTTTTGGGTCTCCTTTAGCAAGGTGTGGACCTGCTTTTCATGCTTTTCTTGCATCTCTCTCATTTCTCTTCCCTGTTTTTCCTCCACCTCTCTAACTTGATTTTCAAAATCCTTTTTGAGCTCTTCCATGGCCTGAGCCCATTGAATATTTATTTTGGATGTTTGGGATACAGAAGCCTTGATTTCTATGTCTTTCCCTGATGGTAAGCATTGTTCTTCCTCATCTGAAAGGAAGGGAGGAGATATCTGTTCACCAAGAAAGTAACCTTCTATGGTCTTATTTTTTTTCCCCCTTTTCTGGGCTTTTCCCCAGCCACTTACTTGACTTCTGAGTGTCCTCTCCACATCCACCTTGCCTCCAGATCAGCCCAGCTAGTGCTTGGGGGTTGAGATTCAAATGCTGCTTCCCAGCCTCAGGGCTTTGAGCGGGGGCGGGGCTGCTATTCAGTGTGAGATTAAGTCCAGGTGCTCAGGTGGGGGCAGGGCTGCCACACAGAGCTTAGTTCCCTCAGGGGGTTTATGCAGAGACCTTCAACAATGGATCTGGGCTCCTGCCTGCTTTGGGAGCCCTTATCTGCTGCTGCCTCTGCTGCTGCCTCCCGGGGGTGGGAGGGGGGCCTGAGTTATGGGGACACCCCGCTCCCCTCTCAGCAAGCTGAAAAGACCCTCTCACTGACCTCTGGTGCCTGTGGGTGGAGGAACCTGCACTGTGGCTGGAGATTCTGTCCCTGAAGACTGCTTGGATCTGCTCCTCTCAGTGCCACGTGGCCAAGGCAGGGCTGAGCTCTCCTCCAGGTCCTGTGCACGATTGACCTTTCGGGTCAGTTTTTCAGGTCTCTCTGGAACAGAAATCTCCTCCACTCTGTTGTTCTGTGGCTTCTGCTGCTCCAGAATTTGTTGGGAGTTCTTCTTTACAGGTATTTTATGGGCTGTGGGTTCAGAGCTAGCATATGTGTATCTTTCTACCCTGCCATCTTGGCTTCTCCCTCCCATGGGAGGGTTTTTTGACTAAGAGTCTGGTGCTGACATTCTAGGTGGGAACCTATAGAAAACAATTATACAGAATAGAAAACTGTTCTTAATCAGTCCTGCCATGGAGTGGGAGGGAGTTCAGTACAGGTAGAATTTCAAAGAAATGAAAAGATTCTCAAGCAGAACCAAGAAAGAAAGTTGAATTAGAATAAGAGTTTGTAAAACTTTCTCACCTTCCCCTCGGTGGAGACACATAAAATACTCTGTAGGATTTCCCCTCCTCTTATTCAGAGAGTTTTCTGGGGTGAATGAATAAATGGTTTAGAGACTATGTGGTGACTATGGGCCTTTGTAGCAGGAGACAGAGGCCAGGATTGTGACCCTAAAACACAGCACTTATTATTCCAAATACAGGCTTAGGCCACTCAACAGGAGGGAACTGTGTGGTCACTTAGGGGTGAAAGGCAAACACAGACACAATTCTTTCCCTCATATTGTCTGCTAAGTCAGATATTATAAACAAGGCATAGGAAGTATAGGTTTTGGGTCTAGGGCATGATTCTCTTCTATTTCAGAACAAATCCTGGTTAGGGCTTTTCACTAATGTTAATGCCTGTAAAGGAATAATGCCTTCCCTTGGGTCTTAGAGTCAGCAAAGGAACAACTAGACTCCTGTCTTAATGTGCCCAGATGGGCATAAGAAGGGGTAAACCTCACCTTCGACTACCCTGGTAATAACCCAGCACCAGGGATAGTGTCAGAAGAAGTCCATAATTAAATGGGTCACATTTTAACCCAGAATAGAGAAATGGAGAGAACATGGTTAGGGTTCTTTTTTAATCTCATTCTTTGCCAATCCAGATACTTTCTCTGCTACATGGGAACACTTCTCACCTGTATCTTTATTTCCACAAAAAAGATAGAGATGGCCAGCCAAGTCCCAGCAGAAAGAAGAGAGGAAAACTGTGGTTACTTGTCATTCTGTATTCCACTGGGAAGATTACTACTAAACCTCAGGAGTCAGAAAGCCTACTGGTCAACCATGTTTGGCTCCCCCTTCCCCCCCCCTCAGATGTGGGGTATATAGTTCAGCCAGTTAAAAATACTTTCAGGGTAACTATCTAGAGAGACTGGAGGCTAATAAGTAGGAAGATATCCTATCCCTCTTTCTAGAGCTTCCCAACTTCCACATATTTAAAGGACTTGAGGAATCAACTATGCCAGAGTCAGGGACAGTAGAAAAAAGAATTATGTGACTGGGACCTCCAAAAAGTAGCTATTGGCAGTTGGCACCAAACCCTAGTTTCCCCAGATAGAAGGTCCTTGAAGGCAGAGATGGTTTGATTTTGTCTTGTATTCCTAATGTCTAGTGTAATGGGGCTCTTCCCCACCTTTGGAGGTCTTCAGGCTCAGGAACAAATCAGAGACCTATCAGGAGAGGAGTTACATATGGCCAGAATCTCACTCCCAAAGTTCCCTCCTCGTCTATGAGAAAAACTCAGTCTATGCATCTGAGTCTATGCATCAAGGGCAGGGAAGGGCCCCATTACATTAACACAGTGTCTGGTGTATAGTTTGCTTAGTAAATACTTGTTTGATTTATTGCCAAGGAGAGGCAATGTGGTGGAAAGACCAGTGTTAGGAGGTGTGTGCGTCAGGAGACTTGGGTTCCCATCCTAGCCCTGCCACAGGTGTCCTAGAAAGATTGCTGGGTTTGGAGTCAGGCTCTGTGTGATCTTGAGCAAATCACTTAAACTCCATGGGCCTCAGTTGCCACATCTGTTAAATGTTATAAAATGTCCAAGGTGACCTCTCTTTTGGGCTGGCACTAAATCTGTGATGATGATAATTACTGTCACTAATGAGCCTTCCGACCTTTACTTCTCCAGGACTCAGTTTTCTCCTAAGTAGACTAGATGATCTCTAGGGTCTCTTTTAATCTCTAAAAAGTCAAGCTTTGGAGATAGAAGAGAAAGGATGGAACTATACTTACAGTGGAAGTAGGATACTTGGGGTGTTTCCTGGCATGTCTCCCAACTAGGGACCCTTTTGAGCATGAAGAATAATTTCCAAACATATCCCCCCCTTAAGGGCCCAGATCAATTCAGAATTTTCCACAAAGGGAAATAGGAAATGGAAGGAAGTCCTGATTTCCCAGCTAAAACCCCAGCTTCTCCATGAAGCCTTTCCCTTCTCTCTCTTATTTTCTTATTTATCCTGTGTACACTTTGTACATACTTGTTTGCTTGTTGTCTTGCCTATTAGATTGAAAACCCTCATGTAAACCTTTATTAGATGGTAAACTGTCATGATAAGTTCAGGCAGGGGCTATCTTTGGCCTCTTTATGTATCCCCAGAGTAGGTAGCACAGTGCCAGGTACATAGTAGACAATAAATGTTTATTGACTGACTCAGAAAATAAGTTCACAGAAAACGATTTGGATTTAGCATGTATGTCAGGGACAAGAAAGGGAGAAAAATAGGAAAGACAGTAGGGTGACCACAGGCTAAATACAAGCTTAGTGGACCATGTTGGTTAGGGAATGTGGAGGGGGAGCACTAAAGTAGGGCCAAAGTTAAGAACAGCTCCTAGAGTATGGGGACTGGGCAAGGCTAAGGGTGGGTAGGTGGGGAGTAGGATGAGCCCTGCATGTCTGTGTGACCTGGCTTTCATGGCTCTATCAGAGCCCAGTATACCATTCTGCAAGTATCTAACCAGTTTATCTTCCTTTTTTGTCCAATTGAGAAAATCAGAATTGAAATTAAAGATGCTGACAAATTTGGCTGAAAAAGAATTTGTTTTCTAGACCTTGAAGAATGAAAACTCTCTCCTATTAGTGCTCACTAGTCTAGTTTATTCTGGAAACCCAGAAAGCAATTTCTGAACCTAGGAGTGAAGGAAATTGAATTAAATATGGTAACAAACACCATTCAGTAAACAATATCAGAATAAACGACACGTTTACTTGGGCAAGTCATTAAATCCCGCTGGACTTCATTCTTCTCCTCTTTGCAATTTGGGAGTTTGGACTGGGTGATCTCTTTATCTCAAGATAAAGTCAGAGATATGCAGGGAAGCTGGAATCACCCTGGGAGAAATAGAATAATGTCGCTCTCAGGGTGGTTGATTTCTTTCAACTTGAAGATCCATGTGCTGAAATATAAGTGAGATTTGTAAGCAATTTACCATAATGGGAAGTTTTTTTTTCCAAGCCTTTCCTTTGCAATGAACATTTTGGATGTTAAGCTCATAGTCACAGATTTGGAAAAAATTGGAAAAAATTTGTCTGAGACATATACTAGTTGTGTGACTCTGGGTAAGTTGCTTAACCTTTGTTTGCCTCAGTTCCCTCATCTGTAAAATGAGGATAATAATAGCACCTATCTTCCATGATTTTGAGGATTAAATGAGGTAATAATTGTAAAGCTCTTAGTACAGTGTCTGGCACATAGTGATTGCTGTACTAGCAATGATGATGATGATGAAGATGATGCAAAACAAGGTAAGCTAATCAAGGCAACAATTTTGGCCATCCTGCTGAGGAACCAAGGTGAACATTTTATCTCTTGGAAAAAGTGGCTGACAAGATGATGTTTGTTTGTCAAGGAAGGCAAAGGATATCCTGCCAAGGAAAGACATGAGCAGGAAGGATTCTTTCCTGTGACTTTATTTGATTTGATTTTTTAATTTGATTTATTTATTTTTAGTTTTCAACATTTATTTCCACAAGATTTTGAGTTCTAAGTTTTCTCCCCATCTCTCCCCTCCCTCCAACCCCAAGATGGCATGCATTCTGCTTACCCTTTCCACTAGTCTGCTCTCCCTTCTATCAACCACTCCCCTTTATCTCATTACCCTTACTTTCTTTTTTTATGTTCATTTATTTATTTTTAGTTTTCAGCCTTCAATTCCACAAAATTTTGAGTTCCAAATTTTCTCCCCATCTCTCCCCTCCTCCCCACCCCAAAACACTGAGCATTCTGATTACCCCTTCCCCCATTCTACCCTCCCTTCTAACACCCCTTCCTTCCCTTATGCCCATCTTCTCTCTTTTCTTGTGGGGTAAGATAGATTTCTCTACCCTATTACCTGTATTTCTTATTTCTCAGTTGTACGCAAAAACAATTCTCAACACTCATTCCTAAAACTTTGAGTTCCAACTTCTCTCCCTTCTTCCTTCACGCCCATCCCCACTGAGAAGGCAAGCAATTCAATATGGCTATATATGTTCCGTTTTGCAAAAGATTTCCATAATAGTCATGTTGTATAAGACTAACTATATTTCCCTCCATCCTATCCTGCCCCCCATTTATTCTATTCTCTCTTTTGACTTTGTTTCTCCCCAAAAGTGTTTACTTCTAATTACTTCCTCCTCCCATTTGCCCTCCATTCTATCATCCCCCCCACCACACTTATCCCCTTCTCCCCTATATTCCTGTAGTGTAAGATAGATTTTCATCCCAAATTGAGTGTGCATGTTATGCCCTCCTTAAGCCAAATGTGATGACAGTAAACTTCACTTTTTCTCCTCTCACCTCTCCCCTTTCCCCCTCCATTGAGAAAACTTTTTCTTGCCTCTTTTATGAGAGATAATTTGCCCCATTCCATTTCTCCCTTTCTTCTCCTAATATATTCCTCTCTCATCCCTGAATTTTATTTTTTTACATATCATCCCTTCCTATTCAACTCACCCTGTGCTCTCTGTCTGTCTGTCTATCTATCTATCTATCTGTCTCTCTGTCTATCTATGTGTATGTGTGTGTGTGTGTGTGTGTGTGTGTGTGTGTGTGTGTGTGTGTGTATAATCTCTCCAACTACCCAAATACTGAGAAAAGTTTTAAGAGTTACAAATATTATCTTTCCATATAGGAATGTAAACCGTTCAACTTTAGTAAGTCCCTTATGATTTCTTTTTCCTGTTTACCTTTTTGTAAGGGGTCTGGAACTCTTGTGTTATCAGGGTCATGATGCCCTCGGGAGAAATCTCTTTGAGACGTCATGTCCTTGCATGATTTATGTTAGAGACCACCCCTATGCAATTACCTACCTTCACAATTATCTTGAGCAAGAATAACAACAGCCAAGCACGTACGCTCAGCACACAGTATTTACAAACTTCTTGCTTGAATGGAAGTAGAATGGAATTTGGCTACAATATGCCTAGGAGTTTCTCTTTTCAGGTCTCTTTCAGGAGGTGATTGGTAAATTCTTTCAATATTTATTTTGTCCTCTGGTTGTAGAGTATCAGGGCAGTTTTTCTTGATAATTTCATGAAAGATGATCTCTTGGCTCTTTTTTTGATAATAGTTTTTAGGTAGTCCCATAATTTTTAAATTCTCTCTCCTGGATATGTTTTCCAGTTCTTTTACCAATGAGATATTTCACATTATCTCCTATTTTTTCATTCTTTTGGTTTTCTTTTGCAATTTCTTGGCTCCATTCTAATTTTTAAAGAACTATTTTCTTTAGTGAGCTTTTGAACCTCCTTTTCCATTTGGCTAATTCTGCTCTTTAAAGCATTCTTCTCCTCATTGGTTTTTTGAACCTCTTTTTCCAATTGAGTTAGCTTATTTCTAAAGGTGTTATTATCTTCAGCATTTTTTGGGTCTCCTTTAGCAAACTGTTGACTCGTTTTTCATGCTTTTCTTGCATCTCTCTCATTTTTCTTCCCAATTTTTCCTCCATCTCTTTTACTTTTCAAAATCCTTTTTGAGTTCTTCCATGGCCTGAGATCATTGCATATTTGTTTTGGAGGGTTTGGACGCAGAAGGCTTGACTTTTAGGTCTTCTCTGATGGTATGCATTATTCTTCCTCATCAGAAAGGATGGAAGAAAATATCTGTTCACCAAGAAACCAGCCTTCTATAGACTTATTTCCCCCTTTTTGGAGCATTTTCCCATCCAGTTACTTGACTTTTGAGTCCTTTGTCTAGAGGAGGGTGTACTCTGTGGACTTGTAAGTTCTCAGTTCCTCCAATGTGGCACAATGAAGGGAGAGGAGTTTACTCCTCTCCTGGCCTGCACTCTGGTCTGGGAGCAACCACAAGCTCTCTTCTGCCCAGGATCTGTGAGTAGGATTCCCTCTCCAGAGCCCCTAGCAGCTCCACCAGTCAGTGCTCCTCCTCACCCAAGACTGGCACTCAGGGCTGAGACTCAGATCAACTCCTCAATTCCCCCAGGGCCTTTAAGCTGAGGGCTCCAAAAATGGATGCTGCTGGCAGGACCAGACTGTGTTCTGTTCTCACCCAGGTGAAAGAGTTTTCTCACTGACCTTTGAAGCTGTCTTTTGCATTTGTGGGTTGAGCAATCTGGGAACTGCTGCTTCTGCCAGTGATGCCCTGAGGCCTGCTCCAGTCCTGTCCCTGCTGCACTGTGGCCAAGGCTGGGCTGTGTTCTGCTCTGAGCCTGGTGTGACAGACCTTTCCTGTTGGCCTTCCAGGCTGTCTTTGGGCTGGAAGTCTTTCACTCTGTCGTTTTGTGGCTTCTGCTGCTCTAGAGTTTGTTTAGAGGTTTTTTTTACAGGTATTTTATGGGCCATGAGGGGTAGCTTCTACAGATCGGTCTTTCTGTTCCACCATCTTGGCTCCTCCCCACTGTAACTTTAGTAGTGATGGGGAAAGTAGAATGGTAGAAACAGTGTTCAGACATCCAGACACCAATGTTAGGCAGGAAAAAAGCAGTCATTTGGTGAGGATGTATAAACACTTAATAAATGCTCTTTCAGTCATTCATTTGTGAGAGAGTACATTCCATTAGCAACTACCTCTTGTCACACAAAGACCCCTTGAGTTGTGAACCTACTGTTCCTGGTCTCCCAGCATTTGACCAACTACTGTATAACTCATATTACTTAATATTATGAAACATATAAAAAGTATGAAGAGGAAGCATTTGTATAGCTACATCAAAAGGTATGGGTTTGGGTTCAAAATTTGGCTGTGCTATTTATTAACTGTGTGACTTTAGATGAAATATTTCTTTTAATTGGTCCTCAGTTTCCCCAATTATAAAGTGAGGGGTTTGGAGTAGATGATGTCTAAGGTTCCTTCCAATTCTAATATTTTTTGCTCTTTTTCTATGACCTCGAAGGGGTGAGGAGAAGGGTATAGAAAAGGAAGTGAGAACACTCTAAAAGTAAATTTTGCCTGTTCACAATTTTCCCCAGAGAACCTTTGTTGTGATAAGTGAAAATATCCCTTTGCCAATTAGGTCAATGCCTATCCTAGAAGAATAGCCAGGATTACTTCCCCCTTCATACACTTTACACTTGCCTCCAGCTCAAATCCACTTGCCACTTTCCTATCCACTTATACAGCTTTAGGATATCTTAGAGATTTCCCTGCTTAATATCTCTTTTCTTCAGATAAGTTACAAAAATATTGATTAATACTGGTTCTAGAATTGATTCCTGAGTAATTCCATGAGTTCTGGCTCTGGGTTATCCCTATATTAGGTCAAGGTAACTGTAGAAGAAAAACCTGGGTTTGACTCCTAGTTCTGCTATTCAATGGATGTATAATCACAGGCAAGTGACAACTTACTCTTTGTGTCTGTTTCCTTGCCTGCCAGACAGGGAGAATTATACTACCTATTTCATGAGGTTTCAAGAAAATATTGAAATTCTTATGTAGATGTGTCATCATCTTGGATCTTGTCTAAAATAGTTACTTCTTCATGACAAAACTGTTTCTCTACTCCAGTGTGATGGTAATTGATCACAATTCCTTCCTTCCTTCCTTCCTTCCTTCCTTCCTTCCTTCCTTCCTTCCTTCCTTCCTTCCTTCCTTCCTTCCTTCCTTCCTTCCTCCCTTCTTCCTTCCTTCCTTCTCCTTATTCTCCTCCTCCTCTTTTTCTCCCCTCCCCCCTTTTTTGGTTGATGATAGTTAAGTTAAAAACTAAGCCATCCTCACTGGACTTCCTAGAACCTCTTTTGGGCTGGGGAAATGTGGGAGAAGGGAGCAAAAATAATCTCTTATTTCAAGAATTTGAGAGCTATAAAAATAAGAGTGGCACTTACATAGCGCTTAAATTTTACGAAATGATTTATATACATTATTTCATTTTAGTCTCATAATAGACAGACAGTGTTACATAGCGGAGAGAAAGCTGACCTCAGAATCAGAAAGAGTCGTGTTCAAGCAAGATACACTTCATGGGTCCAGGTATTGGTAAAGGGAGTTTCCTCCTCCTGGAGCTCCCTTCACTAAATGAAATCATGGGTCCAGTCCCTACCCCTCAGAATAACCCTGTGGGACAGGTACTATGGGTTTTATTATCACCATTTTACATGCGAGATATTGAAGACTTAGAAAGCTTGAGAGATAGAGATGGAAGAGACATTTGAGGTTACCTAGTCCATCCCCTCACAGCCCTCCCATTTATGGTTGAGGAAACCAAGGATTAGGAGAGACTGAACAATTTGTCAAGGTCACACAAGAATTAAGGAGCAGAGACAATATTTGAACCCAGAACTGGTTCCCAATCCAGTGCTCCTTCCACTTGGTCCATGCTGACACAGTAATAGAGCCAGTAAATGTCAGATGGGATGATAAATGAAAGCTCAGGTCCCAAACATAGAAACTAATGTGATGGTGTCTGACTGTTCCTGTCATTTCCTTGGGAGAATCAGAGGAATACAGAATTTAAGCAGGGAAAGATGATTCTTGGAGGAGACTAAAAAAAAAACAAAACCCAACAGGACCCCAGGGACACATAGGGCTTTCAGAATTTACTGCAGAGATAGGCTACGTACATTTTTGGTTTTTCGGAGCACCATTTGGTAAACATTTACCAGCAAGCTCTTGGCACAATCCATAATTTTATCCTTTTCCTGAGCGAGGAGGACATCTTCAAACTAACCCCATATCCTAGGCTGAAGATGACTAAATGTGAAAGAGAAATAGTTACATCCTTGTGAAGTGCCACCATCCAGAAGCAATGACAAGGCCAACAGGAAGTCTAGAATCTTCATCCTAGGAACAAAAGTCATTAGGGCTGACAATTGTAGGAGAGCTGGGATTCTTAAAGGTTTCTGGGTCCTAGTGAGGAGTGAACACTCTCCCCAGTTATATAGCCACAGAAGGGGTGTGAACTTCATGTGGGCAGTTCTCTCAGTGACCTGGGTCTGGCTCTGGTCTATTCCTATTCCAGGTCAAGGCCATCCTGATCCACTGGAGCACGTGAAAGAGTTATTGCCAAAAAAACAATCTCATGCTCTTCTGTCCTGTTTGCAGAGACCTAATCCAGCTTCCTGGGCTCCCAGCCAGTGAGTTATGGAAGGTTCTACAGCGAATTAGCAGGGACAATTGTCTGAGCAGAAATAAATTAATTCTTTGAACAGAATTAAATCTAATGAAAATTCCCTTATTTGGGTGGGGAATCAGTGTTGGGGTTAGCAATAAGGAAAGGAGATATTTATTAAAAGCAGCCAGGCAACCAACTCATTTCAAGAAGACTGCCTCTAAGCACTCAGGACTCTAAGCAAAGTTTAAGAGAGGGTCCTTCATTTCCATATTAATTTAACAGCAAGTTGCTGAAAGAGATAGAAAGTTGAGATAAAAAAGATTCTCAGCTTTCAAGGACCTTACAGTCTTTTAGAGGGATATGATCATCATTTAGAGGGATATACTGTCACACACAATATTGCTTGATAAGTGTATTAGAGAGGGAATAGTGCTATGAGGTTTTGGGATAAGGGAAATGCTGGGAGAGGGTAGCAGGATAGGAGAAGCAGGGGAGTTTTCATGGAGATGACATTGAAGTTGTGCTTAATCTTTTTTTGTGTATGTTATGGACCCCTTTGACAATCCAGTGAAACCTATGACCCATTTCTCAGAATAATTTTTTAAAATTAAATTTTATATTTAATTTCAAATTCTCTCCCCTTCCCTATATTCATTGAGAAGTCAAGAAAAATAAAACCCATTATAAAAATGTGTAGACATGCAAAACAAATGTCCATATTATCCATGTTCTAGAAAAAAAGAAAGAAAAAAATATTCTTCAATCTTCACTCTGAGATCATCTGGCCTCTATCTGCCGGTGGGCAACATGTTTCATCATGAATCCCTTTGGAATCATGATGGGTCATTGTGTTGGTCAGAGTTACTAAGTCTTTCAAACTTAATTATCTTTTCAATAGTGCTGTTAATTACTGTATTTACATTTACCTTAAGTACAGTAATGACTGTATAAGTTGTTCTCCTGGTTCTGCTTCATTCATTTTCATCAGTTCACATAAGTCTTCCCAGGTTTTTCTAAAACCATCTCCTTCATCATTTCTTAATAGCATAATATATTGTATTCTATTATATTAATATACCCTAACTTGTTCATTTATTCCTCCACTGATGAGCATCCTCTCAGTATCCAATTCTTTGCAACCATAAAAAGAAGTGCTATAAATATCCTTGTACATAAGGGGCTTTTCCTCTTTGATCTCTTCCAGGTATCGACCAAGTAGTAGTATCACTGGGTAAAGAGTATGTACAGTTTATTTGGGCATAGTTTCAAATTGCTTTCCAGAATGATTGGGCTAGTTCACAACTCCACCAACAGTGCATTAGTATACCAGTTTTCCCACAGTCTCTTCAGTATTTGTCATTTTCCTTTTTTGTCATCTTAGTTAATCTGATAGGTGTGAGGAAATACTTTGGAGTTGTTTTAATATGCATTTCTCTAATTATCAGTAGTGTAGAGCATTTTTTTTTTCATATGACCATTGCTAGCTTTGATTTCTTCTGAAAACCAACCCTGAATATTTTTTTTTGGTAGAGAATCAGACTGTGGAGTTTTATTCTTTATAAAATATTCTTTTAAACATTCTTTTCTTTTTAAATTTTGAGTTCCAAATTCTCTCCTTTCTCCACATCTCTCCCCCACCCATTGAGAAGGCAAGTAATATATTGATTATACATATGAAATCATGCAAGACATATTTCCATAGTAACCATATTTCAAAGAAAAGCAAGAAAAATAAAGAACATTATATTTTAATTTGCACTCAGATTTCATCAGTTCTCCCTCTAGATGTGGATAGCATGTTTTTCATCATGAGTCCTTTGGAATTGTCTTAGGTCACTGTATTGATCAGAATCACCAAGTCCTTCACAGTTGATCATCTTTACAACATTGCTGTGTGCACAATGATCTCCAGTTCTTCTCACTTCACTTTACATCAGTTCATATAGGTCTTGTCATGTTCTTCTTGAACCCCACCTTTGTCGCAATAGTACTCCATCACAATCCTATGCCACAACTCGTTCAGTCATTCCCCAATTGATGAGCATCCCCTCGATGTCCAATTCTTTGCCACTACAAAAAGAGCTACTACAAATGTTTCTATACATTTCTGTCCTTTTTCTTTGATGTCTTTGAGATACAGACCTAGTAGTGGTATTTCTGAGTCTAAGAGTAAGCACAGTTTGATACCCCTTTGGGCATAGTTCTGAATTGTTGTCCAGAATGTTGAATCAGTTCACTACTCCACCAACAGTTCATTAGTGTATTTATTTTCCCCTCATCCCCTCCAGCGTTTGTCTTTTCTGATAGGTGTGTGGAGATACCTTAGAGTTGTTTTAATTTACCTTTCTCTAATCAATAGTGATTTAGAGCATTTTTTTATATGACTGTAAATAATTTGCTTTCTTCTTCTGAAAACTGCCTGTTCCTTTGTATATTTTTTTGACCATTTATCAATTGAAGAATGGCTCTTATTCTTGTAAATTTGACTCAGTTCCCTATATATTTTAGAAATAAGACCTTTCTCAGAGAAATTTGCTTCAAAATTTCTGCCTTCCCCCAATTTCCTGCTTTTCTTCTAATTTGGGCTGTATTGGTTTTGTTTGTGCAAAACTTTTTAGCTTTATATAATCAAAATTATTCATTTTACCTCTTGTGAACATATCTACCTCTTGTTCAGTCATGAACTCATCCATAGATCTGACAGGTAATTTCTTCCATGCTCCACTAATTTGTTTATGATATTACCCTTTATGTTTAAATCATATACCCATTTTGAGGTTATCTTGGCACATGTTTTGAGATGATTAGGTTCTGACAGACTCCTTTTCAGGTTTCTCAGCAGTTTTTGATTAAATAGAGAGTTCTTGCCCTAGTAGCTGGGATCTTTGAGTTTATCAAACATCAGGTTACTGTGCTCATTTGCTTTTGTATGTTGTGTGTATTTATTCCATTAATCAACCTCTCCATTTCTTACCCAGCACCAAATTCTTTTGACAACTGCAGTTTTGTCATATAGTTTGAGATCCAGTGCTGCTAGTGCTGCTAGTCCCCTTTCCTTTGCATTTTTTTTGGGTTTTGTTGGTGATATATAGAAATGCTGATGATTTGTGTGGTTTTAGTTTGTATCCTGAAACTTTGCTAAAGTTATTGTTTCAATTAGATTTTTAATTGACTCTTTGTGGTTGTTTAGTCATTTTAGTCATGTCCAACTCTTTGTGACCACATCTGGGGTTTTCTTGGCAAAGACACTGGAGTGATTTGCTATTTTCTTCTCAAGCTCATTTTACAGATGAGGAAACTGAGGTAAACAGGGTGAAGTGACTTGCCCAGGTTCACACAGATAGTAAATCCCTGAGGTCAGATTTAAACTCAGGTTTTCCTGACTCCAGGCCCAGTGCTATATCCACAACATCCCTCATTGCCCAGTTGACTCTAGGGTTCTTTAAGTAAACTATCATGTTTATCTATGTCATCCGCAAAGACTGATAGTTTTGTTTCCATGTTGCCTATGCTTATTCCTTTAATATTCTTTTTCTTGTGTCATTTTTATGCTTAGCATTTCTAATACAATAGTCAACAATAATGATGATAATGGACATCCTTGATTCACTCCTTATGTTACTGGAAAGGTTTCTAACTCATCCCCATTACAGATAATACTTGCTCTTGATTTTGAATAAATAGTACTTAGCTTTTAAAGGAAAGTTCCATTTATTCCTATGCTTCACAGTATTTTTTTAAAAACAGGAATGTGTCTTGTATTTTGTCAAAAACTTTTCTGCATCTATTGAAATAATCATAAGATTTTTGTTATTAATATGATCTTCTCTTTCTCTCTTTTATTGATGTAAGTGCTTAGAGATGTTTTTCCCTAAGTAAATTTTGATACATTGTCTCATTATTGTCATTATCTTTAATGAACTTATTGATTGTTTCTAAGATTTGTTCTTTGACCCACCCATTCATTAGGATTACGTTATTGATTTTTAATGTATGCTTCAAAGACCCTTTATAGAATGTAATTTGATTGCATTATGGTCAGAAAAAAATGCATTTCTTATTTCTGCTTTTGTTTGTGCAACTTTTTAATGCCCTAATGTACACTCTTACATAGTTTTCATTTCCTTTCCCATTTTTCTTCTACTGCTCTTTTTTGATTTTTCAAATCACTTTTTCTTTTTTTTTTTTTTAATTTAGCTTTTAACATTCATTTTCACAAAATTTTGGGTTACAAATTTTCTCCCCTTTTCTCCCCTCCCCCCCAAACGCCAAGCATTCTAATTGCCCCTCTGACCAATCTGCTCTCTCTTCTATCATCCCTCTCTGCCCTTGTCTCTGTCTTCTCTTTTGTCCTGTAGGGCCAGATAGCTTTCTATACCCCTTTACCTGTATTTCTTATTTCCTAGTGGTAAGAACATTACAGTTGATCCCAACACTTTGAGTTCCAACTTCTTTAGCTCCCTCCCTCTCCACCCCTTCCCTTTGGAAGGCAAGCAATTCAATATAGGCCAAATCTGTGTAGTTTTGCAAATGACTTCCATAATAGTTGTGTTGTATAGGACTAACTATATTTCCCTCCATCCTATCCTGTCCCCCATTACTTCTATTCTCTTTTGATCCTATCCCTCCCCATGAGTGTTGACCTCAAATTGCACACTCCTCCCCATGCCCTCGCTTCTATCATCCCCCCCCACTCTGCTTATCCCCTTATCCTCCACTTTCCTGTATTGTAAGATAGGTTTTCATACCAAAATGAGTAGGCATTTTATTCTTTCCTTTAGTGGAATGTGATGAGAGTAGACTTCATGTTTTTCTCTCACCTCCCCTCTTTATCCCTCCACTAATGAGTCTTTTGCTTGCCTCTTTTATGAGAGATAATTTGCCCCATTCAATTCTCCCTTTCTCCTCCCAATATCTTTCTCTCTCACTGCTTGATTTCATTTTTTTTAAGATATGATCCCATCCTCTTCAATTCACTCTGTGCACTCTGTCTCTATGTGTGTGTGCGTGTGTGCATGTGTGTGTGTGTAATCCCACCCAGTACCCAGATACTGAAATGTTTCAAGAGTTACAAATATTGTCTTTCCATGTAGGAATGTAAACAGTTCAACTTTAGTAAGTCCCTTATGACTTCTCTTTGCTGTTCACCTTTTCATGGTTCTCTTCATTCTTGTGTTTGGAAGTCAAATTTTCTTTTCAGCTCTGGTCTTTTCATCAAGAATGCTTGAAAATCCTCTATTTCATTGAAAGACCAATTTTTCCCCTGAAGTATTATACTCAGTTTTGCTGGGTAGGTGATTCTTGGTTTTAGTCCTAGTTCCTTTGACTTCTGGAATATCCTATTCCATGCCCTTCAATCCCTTAATGTAGAAGCTGCTAGATCTTGTGTTATCCTGATTGTATTTCCACAATACTTGAATTGTTTCTTTCTAGCTGCTTGCAATATTTTCTCTTTCACCTGGGAGTTCTGGAATTTGGCCACAATGTTCCTAGGAGTTTCTCTTTTTGGATCTCTTTCATGCGGTGTTCTGTGGATTCCTTGAATATTTATTTTGCCCTCTGGTTCTAGAATCTCAGGGCAGTTTTCATTGATAATTTCATGAAAGATGATGTCTAGGCTCTTCTTTTGATCATGGCTTTCAGGTAGTCCCATAATTTTTAAATTGTCTCTCCTGGATCTATTTTCCAGGTCAGTTGTTTTTCCAATGAGATATTTCACATTATCTTCCATTTTTCTATTCTTCTCTCTTTGTTCTGTGATTTCTTGGCTTCTCATAAAGTCATTAGCCTCCATCTGTGCCATTCTAATTTTGAAAGAACTATTTTCTTCAGTGAGCTTTTGAATCTCCTTTTCCATTTGGCTAATTCTGCTTTTGAAAGCATTCTTCTCCTCATTGGCTTTTTGAACCTCTTTTGCCAATTGAGTTAGGCTAGTTTTCAAGGTGTTATTTTCTTCAACATTTTTTTGGGTCTCCTTTAGCAGGGAGCTGATTTGCTGTTCATGCTTTGACTTCATGTCTCTCCTTTCTCTTCTCAGCTTTTCCTCCACCTCTCTAACTTGATTTTCAAAATTCTTTTTGAGCTCTTCCATGGCCTGAGCCCACTGAGTGGGCTGAGACACAGAAGCCTTGATTTCTGTGTCTTTGCCTGATGGTAAGCATTGTTCTTCCTCATCAGAAAGAAAGGGAGGAAATGCCTGTTCACCAAGAAAGTAACCTTCTATAGTCTTATTTCTTTTCCCTTTTCTGGGCATTTTCCCAGCCAGTGACTTGACCTCTGAATATTTTCCTCACACCCACCTCACCTCCTGATCCTCCCAGCCAGTGTTTGGGGTCTGAGATTCAAATGCTGCTTCCAGCCTCAGGGCTTTGGGCGGGGGCAGGGCTGCTATTCAGTGTGAGATTAATTCAGATGCTCAGGTGAAGGCAGGGCTGCCTCTCAGGCTCAGTTCCCTCAGGGAGTTTATGCACAGACCTTCAACAATGGATCCAGGCTCCTGCCTGCTTGGGGAGCCCTGGTCTGCCGCTGCCCCTCAGCTTCTGTCTCCCGAGGGGGCCCGAGCCATGGGGGCACCCCACTCCCTCCTCGACCCGCCAAAGGGACTCTCTCACCGACCCCCGTCACCTGTGGGTGGAGGTACTTGTGCGGCCGCTGGAGATCCCGTCCCTGAAGCCCGCTCGGATCTGTTCCTCTCGGTGCCGCGGCCACGGCAGGGCTGTACTCAGCTCCCAGTCCCGGCGCCCAGTCCGCAGCACGAAGGACCTTTTACAAGAGGTTTGCAGGTCTCTCCGGAACAGAAATCTCCCTCGCTCCAATGTTCTGTGGCCTCTGGGTGCAGAATTCGCCGTGAGTTACTTCTTTGTAGTTGTTCTATGGGTTGTGGGTTTGGAGCTATGTGTATGTGCGTCTTTCTACTACGCCATCTTGGCTCCGCCCCTCAAATCACTTTTTAAAAATAATCTCTGGTTTGTGTCAAATCTGCATTTTTCTATGAGACACTGTAGATATTTTCAAGTTGTTGTCTTCTTCTGTGTTTGTCCTGTCATCATCTTAGTAACTGCGGTCTTCTCCTTCTTCTTCTCCCTCTTCCTCCTCCTCTCCTCCTCCTTCTTTTTCTTCGTCCTTCATTCTTCCAGTTTACTTCTTGACTGTAGACTTTATTTTAGTGTTGGGCTCTGCTCATTTTGGTGGGGACTTGAGGAGAAGGATGTCTGGCCTGAGTTTCTGCTACTACTATCACAGCTTGGTTTGGTAATCTGAAACTTTTCAGTGCTTCAAAGTGGTGTGATTCCATGGCAAGGTCTGTTTGCTGCCATCCTAGTGTGATCTCAGCACATTCTGACTCAGGTTTGGGTCTGTTGGCTTGTGTGTAGTTGTTTCAGTAGACTGCTGCTGGACTCAGTCATTGTTATTCTGTCAAGTTTTGCAGGTTCAGAGAAACTGAACTGTTGGTTCTCTTTTGTTCTTGCCCCTGTTATTCCATTAGGAGATTATGTGCTAGTCGAAAGGTTAGAACAGAGTCACTGCTCTGTGCCTGGACTCAGAGCCTACAGCTAAATTTCTAGAATTTGTTTGGTGTTCAGTGTTCAGCTAGGACCCCATGCTCAGTCATGGCTGCTCCTCTCCACTCTGAATGTGTGACCTAGAACTGGATAATGGGTGACAGAACTGCTGACTGGCACCCATTCCTGCTCCCGGCACTTGTTCAGGGGCCCCATGGGATCTCTTTCTGCCCTGGTGTTCTAGCTCAGTTCCTTTTCCATCCTTAGGCACTGGAATGCTCCCAGTTCTGCCTCTCCTACCATGCTGCACATCTGGCCAGCCCCTACCCCACTGTCCACAGACCTCTGTTTTTCTGAGCTGCCTTTGGCTGAAAAAATGAATTGCTATAACTTTTTTTCTTGTTTTTCCTGATCAGAATTCAGTCTGTTGTGTTTTCTAAGTTTTTGTGGAGTAGTTCAGGGAGAGTAAAAATGTTTCTTCTCATTCTGTTATCTTGATTCCATCCCAGAATAATGTTTTAAAATGATTGAAGGAAATACTAAATTTCAATTGCAGGCAAGTAAAAATAATATCTTTTTTCCTCATCCAAGTTCAGAGACCCCTTCAAATCTATTCACAGATCCATTCTGGGGTCTGTGGATCCAAAGTTAAGTTGAGTTTAGAAAACAGGGAGGAATTTGGCCAGCAAGGTGGTGAGAGGGCATTCCAGGAATAGAGAACTAGTTTTTATCTCATGAAGAAACCTTTGTAAATCTATCCTTCATATGAATTTCTACCAGCTTCTTATCAGCCTTAGCAAAAGCATTGTGGCATAAGAGCAGTGTTTGTTCAGAGTTGTCCAATTTAGTTGAACCACAGAGAAGATTAGGTTGAAATAAAGCTGGAAGTTTGGGCTGATGGCAAATTGTATAGACAAAGCCTTGAATGATTTATGATATATATGAGTGTGAACTTTATTTTGTAGGTAATAAAGAGACTAGAAAGATTTTAAAATACAAAATAAATAAATGCATGTCAAGTAGAGAGGACCCTCTTGCAAAAGCTTAGACTGGATATAGATATATCTAGGTCTATATCCACACATACACATATATGCATATAGTCTAAGCATTTGTACACATATTTTGTACACAGATAGTATAAATATTTTCAATCATATATATATATATATACACACACATATATACACATATATTCAGTCTAAATATGTCTCTCTAACTCTAGAGGTACATCTATATACACAAACAGATCTCTTTTTTCTACTCATCTCATCACTCTTTTCTCCATCCACACTTACTCCAAAGTCTACTCTAAGAAGCCTTCTCTGACAGGAGGTAGAGAAGCTTAGTGTTGTGGTCAGAGTTCTGCACTTGGAGTCAGTGGTTACAGAATTTCTGAGTTGGAAGGGTTCTCCATTGCCATCTAATTAAATCTATATCTGAGCAACAATCCCCACTGCATCACATTTGCTGGAAATATAAAAGTTCAGAAAAGGAGTGGATTTTGGGAGAAAGATAGTGATTCTGTTTTGCATATGCTCAGTTTAAGATGCCGACTAGACATGTTACCTTGTCTTCGGACGTTTCTTAATGGAAATTAAAAGAAGGCTTGCTCATTTGAAGGATAACTTGTGACCAGAATGATGTTTATGAGTATTTAAGGTTGAAAACTCCTGAGTTTCCAACTGTCCATGTCCTTATCCCCATATAGCTCAACATAGGAGGGTGAGTATACTATCTAGAAAGTGCCCCTAAGCCTGAAAAAGCAAGGATTCCAGGTTGATATGACATCTACACCATCCACACCCTTCCTTTTGGGGCATTAAGATCTGATGATTCCAAGGACCTTAAAAACTGACAAGGGCAGATTGAACTTAGATCTAGGCTCCTAGCATAAGTCACAAAAACTATCAGCATTGGCTCTGAACTCAGTAATATCATTGACTAAACCTGTTTACTATATATCTACTATAATTTGACCTGGAAGTGAGGCAAGCAATGTCTTGTTGCATTAAGATTATTGGATTTATCATCACATTTGGCTCAAGGATGGAATAACATGCACACTCAATTTGGTGTGAAAACCTGTCTTACACTACAGGAAAGTAGGGGAGAAGGGGATAAGTAGAGTGGGGCAGATGATGGAAGGGAGGGCAAATGGGAGGAGGGTCCAATTAGAAGTAAACATTCTTGGGGAGGGACAAGGTCAAAAGAGAGAACAGAAGAAATGGGAGCAGGATGGGATGGAGGGAAATATAGCTAGTCTTACACAATGTAACTATTATGGAAGCCATTTGCAAAACTACACTTATATAGCCTGTATTGAATTGCTGGCCTTCTCAGTGGGGATGGGTGGGGAGGGAGGAAGGAGAGAAGTTGGAACTCAAAGTTTTAGGAACAAATGTTGAGAATTGTTTTTGCATACAGCTGGGAAATAAGAAATACAGGTAATGGGGTACAGAAATTTATCTTGCCCTACAAGACAAGAGAGAAGATGGGGGTAAGGGAAGGGAGGGGTGTTAGAAGGGAGGGTAGAGTGGGGGAAGGGGTAATCAGAATGCTCAGTGTTTTGGGGTAGCGGGAGGAGGGAGATGGGGAGAAAATTTGGAACTCAAAATTTTGTGGAAATGAATGTTGAAAACTAAAAATAAATAAATATTTTTTTAAAAAGATGATTAGATTTAGAAAACAAAAGCTATTAGAAACTCAAGTCCACAACTGATGGGGGAATAACTAAATATGTGTAATTACTATCCTGTAAGAAAAGAATATAATGAATTCAGAAAAGCTGAGGAAAACTTATTTGAACTGATGGCAGTCAGGTAAGCACTACAGGAAGCAACTACAACATAAAGGGAAAGAACAAAACATTTGAAACCAAATGCCATGAAACTATAATGATGAAGCTTGGCCCCAAAGAAAACACGAAATTCTCTGCTTCTTTTGTTGCAGAGGTAAGAGGTTATGAATGTGGAACACCATAGATAATCTCAGACTTTTTCAACGTGGCTGATTTTGTTCTTTGGTATAAGGAATGACTTTCTGGGAGGAGCAGGGACATACGGGAAAGTGTAGCTATAAAAACAGAAGAAAACAATAAAGTACACTTTATAAAATACCCAACACATGGTCATTTAACTTGTGCTTGAAGATTTGAGTGGGAATTCACTGGGATGACCCACTCCGCCTTTAGGTAGCTCTGATAGTCTCTAAGGTTTTCCTGACATCAAGCTCAAGTCTGGGTCTTTGCAGCATTCATCCCATTCTGCACTTCTGCCTGCTGGAGCCAAAAAGAACCAAAGTGCCGAAAGTGTAATCCTCCTTCCTCATGACAGCCCTTCAAATATCTGAACACAATTTTGCCATTTCTCCTAAATCTTTTCTTTTCCAGGCTCAATATCCCTCACTCCTTCCATCAGTGCTCATGATCCGCACTCTGGGCTCTTCACTATCCTCATCGCTCTCTTCTGGATATCTTTATCAACGTCCTTCCAAAAAACATGGTGCCCAAAACTGAACACAATACTCTAGATGAGATCTAAAAGAGGGATGATCTCTCTTCTTTACTCCCAGAAGCTATGGCTCTCAGTGCAGCCCAAGATCCTATCAGGTTTCTGACTGCTACAATCATACTGCTGATTCATGTTACCTCGCTCATCTTGTACCTGCAGTTATTTTTCTATTGAACCTAAGTATAAGACTCTGCATTGATGTCTACCGAAGTTCATTTTATTAGATTCAGCCTATTGCTTGTGCTGAAGATCTTTTTGGATCCTTACTCATCATCCAGGATGACGGTGATCCTTCCTGGCTTTTTGTGTCCTGTGAAAAACATGCCATCTATGTCTCTATACCAGGAAATCTAAATATTCCTAATACTCATATTGGATAATATCATTCCCTGGCTCAAATACCTTCACTGATTCTCTCTTGCCTAACCCCCCCTCTCCCCAATCTCTCAACTACTTTCCCCAATTTATTTTACATTACTCCCCATTCACTTTCTCTGTTCCAGTCAAACTGGCCTACTAGCTGTTCCCTGAACTCAACATTAGGTTTCCTTAATTCTGTGACTTTGAACAAGTCATTCCCTATGCCTGGAATTTACTCCCTTCTCCCCTCTGCATATTCCAAGTCCAAGTTTCCTTCAAGGCTCAGCTCAGATGTTACAACATGAAAGCTTCCTCTGATACCCCTAGTTAGCTGCTGGGACTCTGTCCTCAAACTGTCTTGCATGTACCTTCTTACACTTAACATTTGTGGGACTGTACTGTCTATCTTGTAGGAATGCAAGCTTCCTGAACCCAGGGAAGGGTTCCTTTTGTAGCTTGGGTCCTAAAATAGCTGCTTGTGCTTAGTATAACATTCAGCAAAGGTTTGAATTGCTATGGGGTGAGGTAGAGGGATGGATCAAAAATGGTGATGGTGTTTCAAGCCTGAGTGACTGGGAGGATGGTGAAGCCAACTACAAAATCAGAACATTGGTCAACTGAGGGGCAAGGTTTGAGGACCACAGATACAACATGGGCAACTGAAAAGAAATTAAATCAAGAGGTAGTGGGACAAGATGGAAACATCACTGGAAAAGGAGTCAGACAACTCAGGTTCACAACCTGCTTCTGCTGCTTGAATGCTGTTTACCTACCTGTAAAGTGAGGGTAATCATATTTACACTACCAGGATCACCAGGTTGTTATAAGGAAAATTTTTTAATAGTCATAAGGTGCTATATAAATGTGAGCAATTGTTGCACGTTCTTTATAGTGGGTTCTGTTCAGAAATAAAGTGAATGTTGCTTTTGGATCCTCATGGTCTTCCTGCTCTGACTAGGAGGGTCTTAGGACTGCTGACAGCACAACCAGGGGGCACAGATCACATATCTAGAGCTCGAAGAGACCTTGGAAATCATGTGATCTGATCCCCTCATTTTACAGATCAGCAAACTGAAGCCTGGAGAGGACTTGCTTAGGGTCACATGAATAGGAAGTGGTAGAGCTGGGCTTCCTAATTCCAGACCTAGAAAAGTTTTTAATCGTACTGAGGTTTGAATTGACCCTGCATTTGAATCAATTCAATGAAGAATTGAATTTCTCATTGATGCTATTTACAATTTCTTTGTCCTGCAATTGCTTAAGTCATGGCTTGGTCTCTGCACTTTTTTCAGAGATTCAGCTAGCCTGTCTAATCATTAACTAATCCTGCTAATTCTTGCCACAAGGAATTTAACTGACATTGGGAAATGTGTGTGAATGCAAGGCAGTCAGACTTAACGCCTTTACACCAAGCTATCCTTCAAGGTTGTCTGGCTTGTCATCTGAAAGTCTAGCCTGCTGTCTTGCACCTGGACTCAGACAATGAGTACATGTTGGTCTCATCAGAGAAAAAGGGGGTTGTTGCTAACCACCATTACCAAACTTCCAATCACGCATGTTCAGCTCTGTAACCAATCATGTGGTCCTTAATCCCATGATGTCATCTACCCTCTTCTGCTATAAAAGGGAACTATCCATCTGTTGGGGGTCTTTGGCATCAATGGAGGCAAACCACTGACCTATTTATTGACATGCAGCATGCCCTTGCTAATAAACATTATCTTGCTTAGAGATTTGCCTCAGTTAACCTTTTTGTTCAATTTTAATCAAGACAGCATTATCATCTCTAGCAGTTTTACTTAGCTTTTGTCTAACTAAATCTTGACCACTGAAGTGCTGGTGGGAAAAAGGAACACACACACAGACACACCAGGTGTTATATAATATCTCCCCTAAAAATTCCTCAACTCAATTGTAGGCCTTACTTTACATGTTATCAAAACCACATTTGTTTTAGAAAAGGAGGCAAAAAGGATGCACCCAGTGTTCCTGGACTAGATTTGATAATGCTAAAAGTTCTTCATACCTCTAGCACTCCGGAATTCTATGCCCAGACATAGTCTACCCAGTTCTCACGCTCCCCACTGCCAAAAATAAAACCAAAACCCCAAACTTCACACATCATAGATCATTCTTCTATTAGGTTTTACTTTTAAAAAAGAAATGCCAAAGGCAATAGTCTGTCCAAAGGCAAAAATCCAGCCTGGCAGATCCAGCTGAACCCCTGGCCCAATCCCAATCAGTCTGTGTTCCTTGGCATCTGGACTAGAGGACAGAGAGCTGTCAAAGGCAGTGTAAACCACTAACACCTGTAACCTAAGCAGAACTACCCTGTCATCATGTCATCACTGTGGAGAAGAGTTATGTCTTCTGCCTGGGGTAAAAGTAGAAAAGGATGGAGATGGTCCTGGGAGCCAAATTGACAAAGCCCGATGCCCATTCAGTTCAGGGAACTCATGACTGCATGGCTCAGGTGTGTTCTGCAGATGACCCAGCAGTACAAGAGTCTGAGAAAACACACAAGTTTAAGTCTGCTTCTGAAGTGGTATTTTTTTTTTAAGAAAACTAAATTTGATTCATGATTCAGGGGAAATGATTAATATTCAGTCTGGATTTGTGATTTAGCAAATCAGAGCAATTCAAGTGTCTGGTTCATTCCAGGACTTTATAGAACAAGGCGGGAGACAGGAGGACACAGACTTCTGGGTCTTGGAGTCCTCTGAATGTTTTCAGGGTATGTCCTGGACCAAAGGAAGCTGAGAAACACTGTTAGAGGAAAGGACAGTGGAGCTGGGTTCCAATTCCAGTGGCACATCCAATGTCCTCTTGAAGGAGAAGGCAACAAGATGGGAAAAAGGACCTTAGACACCCTATTTCCCAGGTTCTTCATGAGGATCCTAGGGATCCCTGTCCTGAAGGAAAAGAAGCCTAAAATTCAGGGTTCAGCCAATGGCAGACCTGGTGGAGATTCAGCTGTTCTCATTAATGGGAGTATGGCTGCCTCCAAGCAGGCTTTCCCGCTCATGATCCTCAGCTGGGGGCTGACACCAGGGCAGACGGGCCAGAAGGGGCTGGTGTAGCCCATTGTAGAGAGCTGTGCCCAACAGGAGGATGAAGAAACCTAGGATCTGCAGTGGGTGAAAAGTCTCCCAGCCCAGTGCCAGGCTGAAGGCCCAGATGACCACAGTACGGAGGCTGTCCAGTACCATACGGGTGGTGGCACTCATCTCCTTGGTGACACTGATGCCAGCGAAGTTGAAGAAAGCGATGCTGCTAATGTTGCCCAGTAGTGCCACAATGATCAGCGGCTGTCTTCCCAGCTGGCAGAAGGCGTCTAGTGCATCTTCTAGCACGCCCCGGGGATTCCCACTGAAGGTGCCAGCAGGGATGTAGTACATGGGCACCAGCAACAAGGTGAGGATCACAAAACCAAAGAACCCTGTGGAGAAATGAGCGGGCAAAGGAATGAATGTTTTCACAGACTATGTGCTGAGTTCTCAAACTCCAAACGCATGTGGGCACGTACAAGATCTTTCACTAAATAATGCTCCAGAAGAGCTTGGGGTCTCAGGCCTCAAAATCTCTCCAATCTGTTCCTTTCTTTCCACTCTCAGTACAACTCAGTTCTTATCACTTTTCACCTGATTCCCTGGAGTTTTATCACTGGTTTCCCTGCCTCCAGTGTCCCCTCACTGTGATTCGTGTTGCACCTCTCACCCAGATAAAGGTCCTCAAAAAACCGTTTTGCTCGTTCTCCCCAGTCTTCTGTGGCTCCCCACAGAAAAAAATTTAAGGTTGACTTGGTTTCTCTATACTCCAAATACAACCTATATTTTTAGCCTTATCTCCTATTACTCTGCCATAAATCTTGGAATCCAGCCCAATGGCATAACAATTTCCTACTTGTGAGTTTTCCTTTGCCTAAGTTCTTCCCTTTTCCTGTAATACACCATTTTTCATCTGAAAATCCTGCACATTTCTTAAGGTCAACTCACATGCCATTTCTTCTACTAGGTATTCCTTGATCACTCACTGGATGGAAGTGATCATTCCTTTCATATTTCCTGTGTTACAAGACCAGGGACTGTGTCCTCTCCACAATTAGTCCAGTGTCTAGCACACTGTAGATGCTCAATGCATATATGAGCTGAGAAGGGTGTACTGCAGGTTATCAGGACCTTCTCACACACAACTCATTACCAGCATTCTCTGGGTTCCTCACGTCATTTCTGTCCTTTCCACAGCATGCTTCTCTGCGCCCTCCCCTATCTCACCCCAAGTTGTCTCTGCTCCCCACCAAATACTCTCCATGTCTCCTCTTCTTCCCACCTGCGCACAAACGCACCTTCAGTACCCACAGCCCGAAGTGGGTGCACGTTGTGTTTGTAGACAAATTTTTCCTCCAGCACCATTTGGATGGAGACAATCACTTGTGCCATGATGATCAGCAGGTCCCCTATTGGAGAGGAAGGACCAGAGAGAGGGAAAGATTTCAGAGGCCACGGGAGGGGATTATTGTTGTTGTTTGTTCTCAAAGAAGACCATGGCATCAGAAGGTTGATGCCATGACTTGCAAGTGAACTGGATCTAAGTGAGGGAAGGCTGTGAAAAGTCACCAGCCTCACTTTCTCCTCCTGAGCCATTTGGGTCCAGTGGCCAGATATAGATCAGGATGACTGGAGGTGGCACAGGATGCAGTGGGAGACGTTGGCCTTTTTAGACTAAGGTCTTTCCCAGGTCTCAGCTTGACTGAAGCAAGCCCATTCAGTGATTAAAGCTAGGTAAGAAATGAGACAAAGAATGGCCTCTTTTTCCTAGTCAAAAAAAAAAATCAATCTGGGAGGAGAAGACTCTCAGAATTTCTAAGCAAAACAGCTTTCAGAGGCCATGGAAGGGGATTAAAGAAAAAGGTGAACAGAAGATGGATAAGTGGGGCTTGGATGACTTTCAATGAAGAACTAGGATGGAGGACTATTTAAATATAATTTCTTCAACTCTATGTTCAATGCTTGAAGAATGGTTCAGGGTTTATCAATGTAATGAAATGTAAGAGTGATAAATGAACACAAGGCATTTCACCAAGATGGGAGTCAGCCTCAAGAAGACCGGCATCCAAGCCTGCCAAATAGATACATCACTGTGACTCTGTGCAAGTCACTGAAACTATCAGTGTTGCAGGCAAATCTCCAAGACTCCAAGCTGTAAAGCAGCTGCTGATCTGCACTGGGAGAAGAAGCTTCCTCATCAGGAGCTCAGCACATCAATGCAATGACAGGTGGAGACCAAAAAAGGACACAGGGCAAGATGGGAAGTCTTCAGTGAAGTGATGCAAGACCAGCTCAGAAGGGCCAGAACAACATTCACTAACCTCAACTACAAATGGAAAAAGAAAAAAGGGAAACAAGCAAGAGGCAGCTGAACTTTGGAGGGACTCGGAAGGGCCCATGAGGCTGAACCAGTTGGGGTTCTGCTTGTTGTTTGGATCTGACATTTTGTTCCTTACTTTGCAAGTGTATGTGTCATAGTTCACAGTTGCTAAAAGTTTATAATGAAACATTTAAAATATATTAAAATATTCATAATTTTTTCCTTTTCTTTAAAGAACCCCTAAGTAACATTACTCTGAAGAGGGAAAAGGCAGGCAGGGTTGGTCTCTTGATCACGGAGCAGGGTGGGGCCAGGAAAGCACCCAAGGACATCCTTGACCATCTGCCATCTGGCACCTGGTGGTGCCCTGGCCCAGCACTCAAATGTACTTCTTCTCTTCAGCTCAGGCACTCTCAATATCAACTCCACCCTGCCCCATCCCTTGTGCCTGGATCTTGGGGGCAGCAGACTAGTTTCCTGGTCAGTCTCTCTTGTGAGACTCTCTCCTTGGGAGGCACCAGCTGCAGAAGGCTCTGTTCACTACAATGCAACATACCTGTGATCACGTCACTGAGCTTGTGTTCATCTTCATGCTTGCTTGTGAGGTCAGCCAGACCCACAACCACCAAGCCAATGATTGTGATAAAGATGCCCAACCACTGGCTTGGCAACAGTTTGCGTCCCAGGAAAGCCACAGAGAGAAGACCCGTGAAAATGATCACAGACCCACGAAGCATCTGGAAGCTGGAGGCACTTGTCATGTTCAGGGCTACAGAGAAGAGGAGAATTCAGTAAAATTCAACAGACATTTCTTAAGAGCATGCTCTAGGAAAGATACAAGTTTAGATAAGACATAGTCCCAATTCTTGAGGAACAGGAGTTCTAGTAATAACAACAGCTGACATTTTTACAATATTTTATGGTTTAAAAAGCACTTCACATTTGAGGCGTGACACATAAATAAATATATAAAGGCCTAAGAGAATTCTAAGCAAAATATTATGGTTTGGGGAAAAGAGTTGTTACTGAATTAAGGAGGGGAAGATGATCATAGGGAAAGTAGGAGGAGGCAACAATTAGGTTGGATTTAAAAGAACATGTAGGAATTTAATGGATAGAAGCAGTATATAAAGGGCACAAGCAATCCCATAAGCAAAAGTTTGGAGTTGGGAAAGCACAGGGTTATCTAAAGAACACAGACAGTAATCCATTTTGGTTGGAAGATGGAAAAAAAAATAAGGGTGGGAGGAAAGGCCCTGCTGCTGCTGAAACACTCTCCCCTACCACTCTACCACACCTCAAAGAGCTGGTCCTTGCCCAGGAGATTTTGCTACTCACCCACATACATAATGCTGGTCCCCGTCATGTCACAGAGGGCAGGGGGCAGGAAGAGCAACGCATTGAAGGACGGCTGGGGTTCCATGCTAGAGTCTGTGCGCCCCCAAATTCTGCACTGAAGTAAGTAGAAGGCTGCTAGGCAGGAAAACTCCCCCAGGAACATGCCCACTGCCTGGAATTAATACAATCACAGACTCTTAGAGCTGGGAGGAACACTAGAGGCCAACTGATCCAACCTGTTTATCTTAACAATGTCCCAGAAGCAAGGGCAATGTCTCCCCACAAGACCCATGTGGTACTTTTATGATTTGGGATGGAGATGGAGATGCTTCGGCCCCAGGGCTTGGGAAGAGTCACTTTCCCCACTCACTTCTGAGGTTCAGGCCCTTCCTGAACGTACTCATTACTGGCCAAGAATAGCTAGCCAACCCTCCTGCCCTGCTGCATCTCTAAATGGCTACTGGGAAAGAATAACCAGTGATCTTTTCTGATTCAGGCATGACTCAGTCCCCAGCTTCTGGAAGCAAGAGAAAGTTCTGTGGCTGCAGGATGGAAGAAATGAACTTTCAAGTCCAAAGGAAAGGGGACTGGGGGCTCAGAGTCACCAGGGAGATGGAAAGCTTGAGAGAAGGCAGGACTGAGAGAGGATACCTGGAGGAAAGGATGCTCGAAGCTGTGGGCCTTGCTTCCTCCACAGCCCTCAGCCACAAAATTGTCAGCCCATCTGGAAGAGAGAAGAATGCCATTGATTGGTGAGGCTACTATGGTCCCCATTCAACCCAATTCGATAAAGGTGCACTAAGTACTTATTTGTCCACCTAGTCTGTGCCATCAGACCTGACGGCTGAGAAGATAGCATGCCTCGAGGATGCAGACTCATCTTCCTGGCCCCAAGTCTATAGGCTACATGGCCTATGACACCATACAAAATAAGACAGGAGAGTATATGAGGAAGCAAAATGCTAAGCAAGGCTGCTGGCAAGTTACAGGTGCACTTTACAGTTGAAAATTGTCACTACTTTGCTTCATCCTCAGTGCAAGGATGATCTCCATTTTAGAAGCTCAGAAAGGTTCTGCCCCTTCCTCAAGGTTACACAGCCGGCAAGAGGGAAAGCTGGACCTGGAGCACAAGTCTTGTCTGAATAAGGCACTTTCCCAGGCTTCCCAAGGGTACCAGGACTGCTCCCTCCTCTGAAATCCCTCTGGCACTGTCCTACGCCACATGCCACAGAACACAACCCAAATACTTTCCTGGCTTACTTTTTTGGCCAGTGACTCAGGTATTGTCTCATGAAGTATTATCTCAAAAAGAAAATGGTTGGTTAGTCTTGAGAGTAAGAACTGTGTCTTCTGATCCTTTGTTTGAACCACAGCACCCAGCACAGGTGTGGACACACAGCGGGCAATTAGCGTAGTCAAGCACTGAAGAACTGGGTTTGGCAAAGCCCACTCTCTGTTACGTCCAGGTATTACTAGTGCGTAGGTATTACTCCCCTGGCACCTAGCTCACAGGAGACAAAGAGGCTGAGAGCCAATGACTAGGGATTTCAGTCAGATGAAATGGTAGATTTCTAAGAACGCTTCTGCACCACAGAGGTCTGGGGAGCAGGTCCTGGGGAATAACAGCAGAGATAAAGGAGCTACGGCTGCGGTCAGGAAGACCTGAGTTCAAATCTTTCCTCAGACATATACTAAGCTGAGTGATGCTGGGGCAAGGTACTTAACTTTCTGAGCTTCAGCTTCTCTTGCTGTAAAATAGGGTTAAGACAAGACCCACCTTACAGTGTTGTTTTAAGACTCAGGTAATATAGTGTATGGAAAGTGCTTTGTAAACCTTAGAATGTTATATTATTGTTAGGAGGGGACTGGAAAGGAGCTTCGAGCTCATCTAGTTCAGAACCACCGAGTCAGAAAAGGTGACAATTGGAAGGATTGAGGTCCACCTAGACCCGAAAGGAATCCCTGCTCTATCAAAGCTCACACGTGGCCACCTGGCCTCCACATGACCTCTGCAGCCAAGTTGCACATTCCACTCCTGCCTCTTCCACTTCCCATGAATTGCTGGGGAATTCTAAAGATTCTGCCCCCAGGGGCCACAAAGGACAAATCTAATGGTTCCTTTACATGACAGCCTTTCAAATGTTTGCAGACTGCTATGCTAAAACCTCTCCTCTGAGTCTTCTCTTCTCGGCTTGAATATCTTCAGTTCTTTCCATTAGTCCTTGGATGACATGAATTTAAGGTGCCTTCAGCATCCTAGTAGCCTTTCCCTGGATATTCTTCAGTTTGTCAATGTTTTTCTTAGGCCATAGTGTTCAGCCTTGAATACACTATTCCTGACTGAGGACCTCTTAATGAAAGTCAAGATTGCATTAGCTTTTTGGGCTGCCACATCACACTGTAGTCTCATCTTGGGCTTGCTGTCCATTAAATATTCCAAGTGTTTTCTAGAACAACTGTAGTCTAACCATGCCTTTCCCATTTTATACCTGTGAAGCCCATTTTTTTTCCTGAAGTTCATCTTAGTAAATTCAGCCCAAAGCTCTCGTCAAGATCCTTCTGGATCCTGACTGTCATTCAGTGCGTTTGCTCCCCCTCCAATGTTGGTGTCATCTGCAAATCTGAGAAGCAGATCATTGAATGCCTTTTATACAAGCACAGGAGCACCCCTGGTTTCTTCCCTTGAGAACTCCTAACTCAGTGACACTGAGTCATTAAAGACACCTGGCACCCAATGTGTTTGGAAGTCATCTGACAGTGTTATCATTTAATCCATATCTCTTCGTATTCTCAACAAAAATAGCAGAGATACTTTAGCAAAAGTTTTCCAAAATCTAGGTAAATCAGTCATAGAATTTTTCTCATTTGCTACTTTAAGAATATCATAAAAAAAGGAAATGAGGTTCTTTAGGCATGACTCATACTTGATGAAACCATGCTGGCTCTCTGGGATCATCACTTCCTTTCTAAATATTCACCAATCATCCCATTAATGATGTATTCTAGGCATTTCCCAGCAATCTAAGTCAGATTCACAGGCCTCCTCTGGTCTAATGCTCCCCTCTCTTATTTATGGGATCTTTCCAATACGACTGACAGTGACTCAGCCATCACGTCTGCTGGGACTACAAAGACCCAAGGATGCAGCCCATCTGAGCCAGGTGACTTGACTTCATCAAGGGCAGATCTTTGCTCTCTTACTATTCTCTTATTTCTCCTGGGTATCCAACTGCTTGTTCCTCATTCTTGTCCTCTCACTTCCAGTAAAAGCCTATTCTCCTTTGTAGAGAAAACAGAAGTAAACCAAGAACTAGGTAAGTCTGCTTTCTCTGTTGTCAGTGATCACTGTTATCCCAGCCACCCCAAACAAAGGCCTTTCTCCTTCTCTGATCTTTTTCCTAAGAGAATTTAACACTACCTCCCTCCCCAACCCCACCACCCCTGACCCAGATTAAATCGCTTTGTGCTGTCCTCACCTTATCTCGCCAGTCTTAGCTCCTTCCAAGCTTTTGTGACCCTGACAACATTTCTGTAGGCCTGCGCCACATACCTCCATCCCCTGTACATGTCTTCTAAAAATCCAAGTGGGTTTGGGAGTTCCCTTTGCCTCCTCATCAGTCTCCTTGAACAAATGCTGTTTTTCCTCCTCATTGGAAACTTTCCCTTTGTAGCTTTAGCATCTTCCATCATCCCTTGGGGGCTGATTTCCCTGAACATTTTGCTCCATGGGATCCTATCTTTGCCCTGAAATCTGCTTTCTCCAAATCAAGGGTGTATGTCAGATTATGTCCCATTTCCTCTTTCCCTATCACAAATTCTATGAGGGAGACGTCACCTACCCACCTGCGTCTCACCCATGATCCTCTAATTTCCTCCCCAGAAACCAAATTATCCCCTCTAATTTACCCCCAATCCTCTCTGTTAGTGAGAATCAGATCTAGAACAGAATTTTTCCTTTTTGGTTCCTCTGCCTTTTAAAGAATGAAGTTTCCAATAAGGCAAGTCAAGAAATTATTAGCTGTTCTGCTTTTGGCGGAGAGACTTCCAGCAGATGCCTGGATAATCAAAGCCTCCTGGCCCTCCTTCCCCCTCCCATCACTACATCTCATGCCTCTGCACCAGGTGTGTGATTCTCAAACTAATCTGTTTCCTTTCTGTCCAGGTGGTCTGTAGTATACTACAGTGACAATGAAGTGACTCTAACCTCCTCATTTCATATAGGAGGGAACTGAGTCCCAGAGAGATGAAATAATTGGCTCAAGTGCCAATGAACACAGCAGGGCCTAGAAGCCGGGGCTCTGGTCCACTGGTCCTGTCTTTGCTACACCATCTGGGTCCCCTGCCCGACAAACCAGAGTCTCTGACCTGCTGGCTCTTGGCTCCTCTGACCAGAGGAGAAAAGGGAAATGGGTCTAAGCTGCAGATCAACCAGAAATGTCACTTGAGCAGGTTGCTCAGAACAAGCTCCAGCCTTCTTCCAGCTTTACTGACAAAAAAGAAAACATAGGAAGTATGTGGGTATAATAATTTCTCAGTCTTAAATCACCAAATAAGACCTGGAAGAGTCTTTCAAGGAGCATTGGGGAAAGGCTGAGCAGGGTGGAAAAGCAGAACATCTGCCCACCTGGCTCTTTTGCCCAGGAGCTCTCCCCTGGGACCCCTCTCTCTTTTTCCAGAGCTAAGTATGATCTGGGGATAGAACAGAGGAGGGGGCTTAGAATTCAACACTTCCTGCCACAGGGGCTGGGGTGCTTAGGAGAATGCCTGGCTCTAAGATAGAGCTGGAAAGCCCTGTCAATATGACCAACTAGAAGCCTGCAGGCACTTTCTTTCAGCACTCATATGAACTATCTCTCATGAAGGGGTTTTGCCTGGACTGGCCAGACACAGGGTGGATATGCTGGCAATATTCCCGGGGCAGGGAAATAGGATCCCTTTGTATCCGCCCCTAAGGTGTAAGGCCTGGCTTCCTCAGGATCAGGTGTAAGGAGGATGTGCTGCTCCATCAAGCAGATTTTAGTTTCCAGTTACAGATGATTAGAGCCAAGCTGAGTGTTTCTGGGGCATTTCTCCTTACACTTGCTACACTGACTTCCCTACAGAGCTGGGGAATGATGCAGAGGTTCCACAAAGCATGATGCAATAGAAAAAGCACTGGCCTCTGAATCAGGAGACCTTGGTTCATGTCCCAGATCAGATACTAGCTAAGTGACCCTGGGCAAATGATTTATCCTGGGCCTCAGTTTCCTCATTTGTAAAATGGGGCTCATAATATTTACCTTAGTCATGTCATGGGATTCTTGAAAATAATAGTACTCTGTAAACCTTAAGTGCAAAAGTAATGTGAAGTATTAACAATTGCAATTATGAATATGTAATTATTTAATATGTAAATAAAATATGTAATCATTGGGATTTAAGAGACTTCAGAACCTAGTACAAGCTCTTCAATTTAGAGATGTAGACAATGAGGCCCACGGAGGTTGTGACATGTCCAAGTCATATGCCAAGCTTAATAATATTAATATTAAATATTTTAACTGATAATAACAGCAAAGCTAAGTCTCCAGATCTTAAAACTGCTATGCCTAAGGCCAATTCTCTGGTAATGGCCCTTTCCTGGAGTCCTCTTTGGCCTACACATTTCCAGTGCTGGCCTATCAGTCTTACAGTAAATCTAGGGCTGGTGCCCTGAACATGACTGAGGTTTTTGTTCTTGATCACAGGATCATAAATCTAAAAGTGTCAGGGTTCTTACAGGTCATTAGTACCATCTCCTTATTTTATAGATAAGGAAGCTGAACATCCCTCTTACTGCACCCTCCCCCCCCCCCAAGTTAAGTGGCAGAGCCAGGTTGTGAATCCATGTTCTCTTACTCCAAATACGGTGCTTCTTCCATTGTTGCTTACTTATTTCAGTTGTGCCTGACTCTTCCTGATCCCATTTGGGGTTTTCTTGGCAGAGATACTGGTGTGGTTTGCCATTTCCTCCTCCAGCTCATTTTACAGATGAGGAAACTGAGGCAAACAGGGTTAAGTGACTTGCCCAGGGTCACATAGCAAGGAAATGTCTGAGGCTGGATTTGAACTCAGGTTTTCTTGACTCTAGGCCTGGCATTCTATCTACTGCAAAACATACCTGCCCTTAATCCTTGCATTATACCAGGTTATCTTTTCATCTCAGTCTTAGGGACACCTGGATCCTGAGAGCATAATGTCCTGCTTCTGTCCATGGCTACCTCACAATTACAGCATATTAGATGCTGAAGGCCCCCCAGAAGTCATCTCGACCAACCTTGTTGCTTTTTAGATAAATACAGTGAAGCCCACAGAAGGGGGTGACTTGCCCACGTCAGGAACAGACCCCATATCTAATTCTATCCCTGTGCACATGCCCAGATTCCAGCCAAAGTGGCAGCAGCTCTTTTCCTCGTCCTCTGGGAGTGTCTGTATGGGATGGTTAGTTAGAAGGAGTTTCTGGGTCAAGTTGGGCTGAATGGCCTCAGACCAGGAGGACTGGTGCTACCCTGAGACATGGGATAATAGCAAGAGGATTAAATTTAAGAGCCAAGAGAGGTCAAGGCTCAAGTCCAGAGCCTGATATTGCATGGGCAAGTCACACGTAATTTCCCTTGGCCTCAGCTGTGTTGATTGTAAAATTAGGATGATAATACTATGTAGTTAGTACTTGTTGTGGAGACCAAATAAGGTAATATACATAAAATGTTTCAGAAATGTCAACGTGCTACAACCTGCTATTACCACTATCATCACCACCTCCAAAGAGCTGGGAAGGTTCTGGCCCTCTTGGAAGTCCCACATGTGGCAGAAGAGGCTGACTCCCTGGGGAAGTAGCCAGAAATAGCAGGTATTCACTGGGATACAAGGTGGTGCGGCAGAGAGACCTCGAACGGCCACTTCCCTGGCTCGGTTCCTCTAAAAAATGCTGGGCTTTGTATTGGTCTGGGCTGCCAGGGAAGAGAGTGAAAGTCAAATGACTCACTATGATCCAGCAGCTGGGGATCTGAGATCTAAGGGAAGGAGACAATGTCTGCTGGCTGAGCCAAGCCCAGCCAGCCACTTCCTTACTCTTTTTCTTGGGCACCACTGTCTTTTCCTCCAACCCCTACCATGCGTCTTGTCCCAAAGGGCCACGATTAGAGGAAAACAGACCCAGGGCTAAAAGGGACAGAAGAGGCCAGTTAGTCTAACACTCTCATTTTAAATGAGGAAACTGAGGCTCAGGTAGTTTAAGTGACCTGTCAATGTTGCAGAGAGTAAGCATCAGATGGCAGTGGGTTTGTGTCTATGGCACACACCTTTAACTCTTGACTCTTTCCAGGGAATAATCATTTTTCTTCCCTCTCTCCCCATTCCCCACTGTGAACACACAGAAATCCTGTCCCTCTCCCATCCAGACATCAGCTTAGGGAAGAGAAGTCAAAGTTATAGGAGGAGGACTAAGGGGAGAGGGGTAGGGGGAGCAGAAAGGCTTTGGCCTGGGAGTTCATTGGATCAGAGCACTCATAAGTGGAAGAGAGTTTAGGATCATCTAGTCCAGGTTTGGGGAACTACAGCCTCAAGGCCACATATGGCTCTCTTGGTCCTCAAGTGCGGCCCTTTGACTGAATCCAAACTTCTCGGAACAAATTTCCTTAATAAAAGTATTTGTTCTGTAAAACTTGGACTCAGTCAAAAGGCACACCTGAGGACTTGGAGGGTCATATGTGGCCTCAAGGTCACAGGTTCTCTACCCCTAATCTAGTCTTATTTTACAGATGAGGAAATCGAAACTTAGAGAGTCTAAGAAGTGAAGCAGCAGAGCAGGGAAAGGGATCTAGGCTACCTGTTCCAAATCCAGACCTCTTTCTATTAAACCATCAGCTAGGGAATATTAGTTTGCTTTTGTGTTCTGTCCCTAACTAGCTGGAGAGCCTTGTCCCAATTATTCCACTTCTCAGGCCTGAGTATTACCATAATCTATTGGCATTTCGCCTCTCCTGCTCTCTTCCTTTACATAACCCCACTCTTCATCCACACTATGCCCTCCAATCCCTTGACCCCTCAATTCTTTACCAGGTCATCTCCCCTGCACCAGTCACTCTCTCTTCTTCTTGCCATCTAGACCCCTTGATGAACCAATTCAAATCTACATTGTCCTCCTTTCTTGAAGCCCTTGCCTCCTTATCATATTGCCTAGCTAAGCCTCATCCTTGGATCACTCCCACAGTTTGTCACCTTTACTCTTACACATATGCCACTAAATCACACAACTGTTCTGACTGGATCCCCTACAAGTTTTTGTTATATAATCTCAACTGGGCACTCGCTGCTACTTACTATGCCATGCTCCGCACCAGTTCTTCCAAATCTTTTCATCCTCCTCAAACCTTCCCTTCGCCTACTCTGTCAGCTGAGAACCTTGCCTTATATATTTTACAGAAAAAAAATGATGCCACTAGCCATGAACTCCCTCTTCTTACCTGTTCCCCATCTCCTATCACTCAGGTACATTCTGACATTCTCACCTGTCTCACATGACAAGTGGCCTTACTCCTTACCAAGGCTGACCCCTCTGCTTGTTTAAGTGATCTCATACCATTCCATCTCCTCCAAAAGTATTGTCTCCTCTATCATCCCAACTCATTCACTTATTTTCAATCTCTCCCTGGCTCTTTTCCTACTGCCTACAAACACGCTCATATCTTCCCTATCCTGAAAAAAACCCACATTTGATCCTTCCATCTCTGTTAATTATTGTACTAAATCTCTTCTGTCCTTTGTAGCTAAACTCTTTAAAAAAGGAGTCTACAATAGATGTCTCCCTTTTCTCTCCTCTCTTTGTCTTCTTAACCCCTTATAATTTGGCTTCCAATCTTATCAATCCACTGAAACTGCTCTCTCCAAAGTTCCCAGTATCTCTTAATTGCCAAATCCAAAGGCCTTTTTCAATCCTTATTCTCCTTGGCCTCTCTGCAGCCTTTAACACTGTTGATCACTCTCTCTTCCTTGATATTCTCTTTTCTCTAGGTTTTCTAGGTACTACTGTCTCCTGGTTCTCCTCCAACCTACCTTCTCAGTCTCTTTTGCTGGATCCTTTTTGAGACCACACCCACTAACTGTAGATGTCCCTCAGGGTTCTGTTCCGACCCTCTTCTCTTTTCCCTCCATACTACTTCACTTGGTGATCTCATCAGCTCCCATGGATTTAATTACCATTTCTGTGCTGATGATTCTCAAATGTACCCATCCTGCCCCAGACTCTCTACTGACTCCAATCCTGAATTTCCAACTGCCTTTCAGATATCTCAAACTGGATGTTTCATACACATCTTAAACTCAACAAGTCCAAAATGGAATTCGTTATATTTTTCCTTAAATCTTTCTCCCTCTCCCACCTATTCTATTAGTGTGAACAGCAACTCCATCTTCTCAGTCCCTTGGGCTTACAATCTAGGAATTATCCTGGATTCCTCCCTCATATACAATCTAATGCCAAGGCCTGATATGCCCCCTTCTCTCCTCTGACACTGCCACACTCTAGTGCAGCCCCTCATCACCTCACAGTTTATTGCAGTAGCCCGCTGGTGGGCCAGCCTTCCTCAAATCTCTTCTCACTCCAATTCACTCTCCATTTTACCACTAAAGTGATTTTCCTAAAATGTATGCTTGACTATATTACCTCCCCTACCCAATAAACTCCAGTGGCTTCCTATTGCCTCTAGGATCAAATATAAAATCAAATATAAAAAGCATTCAAAGCCCTTCATAACCTAGTCCCCTCCATCCTTTCCAGTCTTTTACCTTATCCTCCAACTTGTATTAATGGATCCAGTAACACTGACTTCCTGGCTGTTCTACTCTCCCTTCTCCAATATGACTGACCTCCCTGACTTCCTTTAAATCCCAACTAAAACCCCACCTTCTATAGGAAGCCTTCCCCAACCTACCTTCCTTACAATGCCTTCTCTCTGTTTACTATTTTCTATTTATTCTGTATATAGCCTTCTTTGTATATATTTGTTTGCATGTTGGCTCCCCTATTAGACTGGAAGCCCCTTGAGGGCAGGGATTGTCTTTTGCCTCTTTTTGTATCCCCTGTGCTTACCAGCACCTGGCACACAGTAGGCACTTAATAAATGTTTACTGACTGACTGATTTGACAAATGAAAGGATTGGCTTAGATGACCAGCAAGGTCCTGTCAAACCTTGACATTCTTTGACTCTGTGTCCTCCAGTTTCCTCTCCTCTTTTTGGGTTGCATCCCTGAGATGTCACTGCTAGGGTCAGATTATGGGAAGGAGAGAAAGGGCTTTTCAGAAGAATAGATCCTCACTCAGAACAGGCTCTGCCAATGTTACTGTGGGCAGCAGCATTGGCCCCCAGCTTCCTGGAGGCTAGCCTTCGACCTGGTGCATAATGGACTGGGCCTGTGATAAAGGCAGAACTCAAGGACTCTGACTCCAGAGGAGACAGACAAGCTAGAGCAATGTGAGAGATTTATGGCCAAGCTGAAGTAAATGTATTCACTTTCAAGAAAATGCAGCTGCAGCATAGCCTAGACCAGGGGTGGGGAACCTGTGGCCTTTTAGATTCAGCCACAGGGCTGCATGTGAGGACCTAGAAGGCCACACGTGGCCTTCAGGCAGCAAGTTCCTGGCCAATTATATCAAACGTGTGGCCCACAACACTATGAAGTATGGCCTAAACTAGTAGTCTGATTGTTTTTCAGTCATGTCCAACTCTTCGTGACCTCTTTTGGGGTTTTCTTGGCAAACACAGTGGATACTGGAGTGCTCTACCATTTCCTTCTCTGGCTCATTTGGAGATGAGGAAACTGAGGCAAACAGGGTTAAGTGACTTGCCCAGGGTCACACAGCTAGTAAGTCTCTGAGGCCAGATTTGAACTCGAGTCTTCCTGACTTCACGGCCAGTACTCTATCCACTGTGCCTCCTGCCTGCCTTGGCCCAAACTAGATTAAAATGTAACATTAAAATGAAATAGTTAACAAAGTAACTAAAAATACAATAAAACATAGATATTATTGATATATAGTTTTCTGAGTCAAGGTGTGTCTTGTAGGGATCATTATATATGCTTTAGTGGCCTTCATTTCTATTTGAGTTTGACCCCACTGGTATAGCCGAAAGAACACAGAACTTGGACTAAGAAGATCACGGTTCCAATCTCTGCTCTGCACTTACAGGTGTATGATCACAGGCCAGCCCCTTCACCTCCACTGTGCTGCTTATTTCCTGGGTGTCCTTGGGCAATCACTTCACTTCTCTGGACCTCAGTTTCCTTGTCTGTAACTAGGGAGCCTGAGGTCCCTTCTAGCTCTAGTTGTAGGATCTCAGGAACCTATCTGAGCCTGTAATGGGAGTTAAAAGTCTTCCCTGCCCATTGACAGGCCTTAGGTGAGGCTACTGAGGGAGGCTTATTTCTATGAAGGCCCACATCTTTTGCTGATTGCTAATGAGGCACTGGGTCAAGAGAGTCTTGCCCTATGGCTCTGAAAAGTGTATATATATCCTGAGGTGAGGTTTTGCTTTAGGGCTCAGTTTTTGGAAGAAGGTTTGAGTGCCAGATGAGACTCAGATGTTGGTGCTTCTGTCTCTGGTAATGATGTATGTATTGTCTATGGTCAGACAGTTGGAAGCCTCACCTGTTGATCCTGCTTGTATTTTCTCTGAGGGTGTATGTAATTAAAGTAAGATTATTTATCCCTCTTAAAGTTGCTTTCCTTTTAGAAAAGCAGATCTAAGAACCTGTGCAGCAGGCCCTTCTTTGGATGCCAGGGTGCTTGCTGACATAGAGCCTTACTTGTGTCCTCTGTGAAACAGGGTTGGTAATAACCCACAGCTATGTTTGCAGTGGATGGTGCTATGAGGACTGAAGTCAGAAAGACTACTCTTCCTGAGTCCAAATTTGGCCTCAGACTTCTCAGCTGTGTGACCCTGGGCAAGTCACTTTACCCTGTTTACCTCATCTGATTCCTCATCTGTACAATGAGCTGGAGGAGGAAATGGCAAAGCACTCAAATATCTTTACCAAGAAGAGTTGGACATGACTGAAACAACTGAATGACATACATCTCAGTTGTAAAAAAACAAAACAAAACAGTATCTAAATGTGTTACTTATTAAAGGTTTTCTGGAGATTCCTCTTTCCTTTTCAGACAAGAAAAAACACCAGCAGAGAAGGAAGCCACACAGCCTGGGATCCTGAGACCCAGCCAAAAGGAATGGAGCTGCTAGTCTTGATTTGGAAGTATCCTGAGAGCAAGAGGAATCAGAGAATCATAAATTTACAGTAGGAAGTGACCTCAGACATCATCTAGTTCAACCCTCTTATTTCATAGACAAGGAAACTGAGGGTAAGGGAGAGGAAGTGACTTAGCAAAGGCACACAGAGACTTTGAAAGACCTGTTATCCAAAGTTAGGTGTTTTTTTTACCTTACCAGTTGACGAACTGAGTAATTTGGGACCAACAGGTAAGAGGGACTTTCAAGGGGAATTCTTTATAGCTGCTAGCAAGGAGCTTCTTGACAAGGTAGAATAGTGAGGACAGAGGTGGTCTGATGCTTTGGTCTAGGTGAGTAATGTCATAGACCTAGTCTCCAAATATAGCTTGTTAGATTTCTCAAGAGTTTGTTTCTGTTCCAAGTGGAGCATGCCTGTCTGATTTATTTTGGGGGGGGTGGTGGTGGGTGGATTATGTTGGGTTGTTCCTAAAGGTATGGTTTAGAATGGATTAGAGCATTAACCAATCAAGATTCACCCCCACCTTCTCCCCAAGCCAAATTATTTGCATTACAGCCAGATTTCTGTATATAAACTGTCAGGCTGGAAGTTTAAACTGTGATTTGCCAAACTCTTCTCCTGTCTTTGTTCCTGGGGAGTGTCCCATTACCCCCAGTTTCTAATTGGCCATGAAACCCCTGCTCTGGGTTCACAGCTTTGAACTAACTGCTCCTGTAGGAGGGAAGGTGATGTGATAGAAAGATCAGTAAAGCCTGGGTTCCAGTGGCTCCTTACTTAGGTTACTGAACTTCTCCAAACCTCAGTTTCTTCATCTGTAAAAGGGGTATAATCCCAGCCCTGCCTACCCCACCAAGTAATTATGAAGATCAAATGAGATTGTGGAAATAAAGACAATGAAAACTGTAAAGTGGTGTGCAAATGAGAAGTATAATTACAATGTGAGATTCCTCACAACCACCAGGGGAGGATCAAAGGTTGTCCTCCAGTTTGGGAAGCTAACTCAACAGGATCGACAGGTAGACAAAGGTAGACAAAATGACCTTTCCTTTTCTGTGACCAGGGATTTCCTTGCTTCCTACTAGGCCACTCTCTACTTGTCTAGAGCCTTTTAAAAGAACTGTATTAGCCCAATGTAGATGACAAATGATCTGAAGCCTTAGCAATCAAGGGGAAAAGTAGCATAGGGAAGTTTTTGGTTTTTTTTTTTAAACCGGCCTTATCTCCAGAACACGTGTTAAGGGATGATGAGATACACAGCTTTCAAGCATCCCTGCATGGCCAAAGTGACAGGGAAAGGAGGGAACTCTAAAACCTTGTAACAAGTGGTAGTTAAAGCCTTTCCTTCCCTTACAAACCAGGGCTACTGGTCTTAGCACCTCTACAGAGTGCAGAAGTATTTGTGTTAAAACATAAAAGATAAATCTTTGAAGCCTCAGCACGTAATAGATATAGCAGGTGCTTAACCAATGTTTGTAAAACTGAATCAGGTACTTATTAACTTTGTGACTTTGGTCACATGATTGTGCCTCTCTGGGACTGTTTTCACATCTTCAAAACAAGGGGAGTTGGACTATATCTTTCCAGTGCCTTTCTAGCTCTAGCTAAAAAGATGGACCTTGCACAGAAGTAAGGGGTTCTCTCAATAAGTCCTGCTCTCATTTTGAAAAAGCAAGCTCAACATTCATTCCATCACTCCTCTCCTCTATGGGCAAAGGTCTTACCACCAACACCCGTTTTATCTGTGGTGAAACACAAGCCCCCAAAAGGTAAGGCACTTTCTAATGAACCCCAGTGAAACAATCTCTGTGGGCCTGGAATCCTAGATAGGAACTGGCCCCCTCCCCACATAGGCTAGAGGACCAAAGATTTGGAATTCTATTCAACAAGCACTTACTACTGCTACTATTATATGCCAGGCATATAGCAGACTGCTAGGGTAGTAAAGTAAAAACGAAATAATGCTTCTATCCAGAAACTTACATTTTACTGGGGAACAGACCACCTACACAGCAGGACACCTTTAAATAGATACACCACAAATACACGTGCATACAAATCTCTGGAGGTGAAGGGGGTTGGCAGCGATGTAATGTTAAGGGCAGAGAGGCAGCTAAGGGGCAGGGGATAGAGCACTGGGCTTGGACTCATCTTGAGTTCAAACCTGGCCTCAGTCACTCCTAGCGTGACTCTGGGTAAGTCACTTCACCCTGTTTGCCTCAGTTTCTCCATCTGTAAAATAGGCCGGAGAAGGAAATGGTTAACCACTCCAGTATCTCTGCCAAGAAAACCCCAAATGGGCTCATGGAGAATAGGACGTGACTGAACACGCAGGAGGCTCCAGAAGACACAACGAAAAGGGGCAGCGGCAGAGGGGATCCCAGAGGGCACACAGCGGCAGGGGACTCGTCCATCAGCCCTTCCACCCTTCTCATTTTACAGATTAGGAAACCGAGGCCCAGAAATGAGAAGCGGCTTGCTCAGAGCAGCGAGGGGCAGAGGAGGATTCGAGGCCGGGCGCCCTCCGAGGTCTCTCGTCGGGTTCACCCCGGAGCTCTCGAGGAGGGCTGGATACGGGGCCCCGTCCTCCCTGGCCCAAGGACCCGACCCCAGGGGTGGGGGTCCCCTACCCACCCCTCCAACTCACTTGGCCGAGAGGGTGTTGATGGAGCCGGTGATCAGCATGAGCCCGGCCAGGAACAGCTGGTACTTGGTCCAGGCCATGGTCAGGCGGCGCTAAGGCAGCTGCCTGGATGACTCCCGGGCCGAGGGATGGGGACTACGGGCGGGGGAAAGGGGGGGGTTTGGAGCTGGCAGAATGCACTTCCCTTCCGGGATGGCGGTCACCTGACCCGCAGAAGTCAGCTGCCCTGGAGCCCCGCCCCCCGCCTCATCCCAACCCTCTCCCACCCCACCCAGAAGGCGCGCGGTCCCGCCGAGCCGAGAGGGAAGCTGGGGTCCCGCGCACGCGCACGCGCACGCTCACGCGCACGCGCAGCTCGGGACTCCGGCGCTCCCGCTCCTGCCGCAGGTCGTCTGTCTCTTCGCCCAGTTGTCTGAGCACGTGCTCTTCCCCCTCGTCCGCCACTGTGGGGTGGGGCATCGGTCAGTCAGTCAAACGGCAGGCTCTGATTGTGGATTAAGAGTGCACATAGTACAGAACTCTGGGAAGTAGGAGGGGGCTGTTTACACCCATTTTACAGATGAGAAAACATTGCGGTATCAGCCGATCAATAAACATTCACCACGTGCCCCCTGTGTAGCAGGCCCCGGTAAGCCGGGGAGTCTTAGTCAGGAGACAGCCCTTGTCCTCAAGGAGCTTGCAGCCCGAGGGCACAGACTACTCGCGAGCCAATAGTGTAAAGCCGTCTGTTGTGTTCGTCCTTCGGCGAGGAAGGTTTGGTTCTCCGAGGGACCACGTGAAGACGAGGGGGAAGCCCTGTTGTGCCCTGGGGCCCAGTGAGAAAAGGAGACCATAAAGCATGGGGGTGGGATGGGGGATGGGCTCGTGTGTCTCTTGCCTAGGTGACCTGGCAGGAGCTGCTCTGATCTCGGCTTCCCCAGAGGCCTGGGCCCCTTCCCCATTGTACCCTACGGAGCTGACCCCCTGCTGTCCCACGCACTGCATTCACTTACCAGCTGCCGCTGCCCTACATGCTCAGGTAAGGCCCTGCCCTGGGGAAGGGAGGGCGGGGAAAAGTGAGCCAGCAGCTGTGGGGTAGCAAAACCAGGTGATTTCTGGAGTGCTATTTTCCATCAGGGTTGCGCTCGCTCTCTCTCTCCCTCCCTCCCTTCCTCCCTCTCCCTCCCTTCCTCCCTTCCTCCCTCTCCCTCTCCCTCCCTCTCCCTCCCTCCCTTCCTCCCTCTCCCTCCCTCCCTTCCTCCCTCTCCCTCCCTCCCTCCCTCCCTCCCTCTCCCTCCCTCTCCCTCCCTCTCCCTCCCTCCCTCTCCCTCCCTTCCTCCCCCTCCCTCCCTCCCTCCCTTCCTCCCTCTCCCTCCCTTCCTCCCTCTCCCTCCCTCTCCCTCCCTCCCTTCCTCCCTCTCCCTCCCTCCCTCCCTCTCCCTCCTCCCTCCCTCTCCCTCCCTCCCTTCCTCCCTCTCCCTCCCTTCCGCCCTCTCCCTCCCTTCCGCCCTCTCCCTCCCTCTCCCTCCCTCCATTCCCTCCCTCCCTCCCTTCCTCCCTCTCCCTCCCTCTCCCTCCCTCCCTTCCTCCCTCTCCCTCCCTCTCCCTCCCTTCCTCCCTCTCCCTCCCTCTCCCTCCCTCTCCCTCCCTTCCTCCCTCTCCCTCCCTTCCTCCCTCTCCCTCCCTCTCCCTCCCTCCATTCCCTCCCTCCCTCCCTTCCTCCCTCTCCCTCCCTCTCCCTCCCTTCCTCCCTCTCCCTCCCTCTCCCTCCCTCTCCCTCTCTCTCTCTCAGAAATGATTAAATGACTTGTACCTGACTTTGTTTTCACTGAGTCAGGGCCGTGCAGGGTCACCAGCCTCACTTTCTCCTCCTGAGCCATCTAGGTCCAATGGCCAGATATTCATCAGGACAACTGGACATAGCCTGGAATGCGCTGGGACACCTTGGCCCCATTAGGCCAGTCTATTCAGGAACTCGCTTAGGGTGAGGTAAAGCCCATTCCTCAGATAGGCCACTTTAAACAGTAGCCAGGGGATGGCCCCTCTACTCAGGCATAGAAAAAAAAGGACCTCAGGCCAGAAGGGAAAAGCAGCAGTTACTGTTCATGATCACTCTTAAACCAGCAGTGTCCAGAAGCTACCCTTCAGCCAGGGGCCTGGTTCCTACAGTGTATGAGCTTCAGAATGCAGTAGGTTTAAGGTTTTGAGAAAGGAAGGGAAGGGAAGGGAAAGGAAAGGATTGCATCCTGGCTCATCTCCAGTCATCCTGATGAACATCTGCTCACTGGATTAACATACACCCATGGACCTGGAGTCAGGAAGATCTGAAGTTCAAATGTGACCTCAAACACTTAGTACATCTGCCTTAGTTTCCTCAGCTGTAAAATGGGGATAATGATACCATCTGCGTCACAAGGTTGTTGTAACGTGCTTAGCATACTGCCTACCATATAGTAGTTGTTTTTAAAAAAAAATGCTTATTCCGTTCCCCCCAGCCCTTGGTGTGGTCTTCTTCCCCCCTCCCCCTAGTAACTGCTTGTTGGATGAACTCTTAAGAGCTTAAATGGATCTGTTTGCCGTCCTGCTAGTTGCTCATTGTGGCAGAAAAGGAGCTTTCCTGGGACTGTAGCCCTATAGACATACTTGTGCCTCAGAAGTCATTTTAAAGATAAGACAACTGAAGCCCAGAAAGGTTATGTAAATTGTATGAGGTAGTACAGGTAGCAAAGGCACAGTTTGAACCCAGTGCTTGGACTCTTTAAGACTAAGGTTCTTTGTCTTACTTGAAAATGTCTTGACCTATCTAGCTTTCTTATTATATAATCATCCTTCAAGTCTTTGCTGCCAGACTTGGACCAGAGCCTCTCTTGGACAAAGAGAGTCAGAAAACTCCCATAAGGGTATGCTCAGTGACCCGGGATCTGTTCCAGCATCGACTTTATTCTTCCTCTCCCCACCCTGCCCCCAGCCTCAGCAGAAATAGATTACAGAGGGCAGAGAGGAAGAGAAACATGCCTATGTGCAGTTTCCTCCCCACCAAGAGCAGATGATGACAACTTATGTCAGAAATATATGGAAGAGGTACATCTGCTTGCATGTGATCTGTTCATAGTCAGTGATACATTTCCAGTCAGTTGTCCTGCTGTCCTTTCTATGATCACTCCATTTCTCATTTCTGTCCCCTTCTTTTTGCTTACACAAACACAACTGTGATGTAGGCTTTTATCACCCCATGCATGCCTGGACCACAGCTTTGTTGTTTGGTTGTTCAGTCTAACTCTATGTGCTGTGCCAGTTTTGCTCCTGATATAAAGCTGTGGGAACACTAGCACTGTTAGCTCAGATTAGACAGGGAGCTATTTAGCCCAGGAAGTCCTACTAATGGAATTTAGGAATATTCTATCCTCTTCTATTCAACAAACATTTATTAAATTCCTATTTATGTACTACAGAGCACTTTTCCCAGCCTGGGGGACATACAAAGTTTAGATAAAACAACTACCCTTGCCCTTGTAATATTGTTCTTCAGTCTTGTCAACTCTTCATGAACCCATATGGGGTTTTCTTGGTAAAGATACTGGACAGATTTGCATTTCATTCTTCAGTGTGTCTCCATTTTACAGATGAGGAAACTGAGACAGATAGGGCTAAGTGGCTTGTCCAGAGTCACAGAGCTAGTAAGTTTTTGAGGCCACATTTGAACTTATATCTTCCTGGCTCCAAGCCTGTTGCTGTATCTGTTGCTGTCCTAGACTGTAGCTAATGAATCCCCAGAGATGGTCACATTATTTGAATTTGTCTGTATATTTCCATTGAGATGGAACCTGTTAACATATTTTACATAATTACAACTTCATTTAGTGTGAACATGAATACATGCTAATATTTCACTTCATTATTCCCACTTATCCTTATCTCTCCCTATTCCACTCCATCCTTCACTCTGCTGCCAAAGGGATTTTCCTAAAAGTGGTTCCCCTTTACCTCCAAGATCAGATGTAAAATGTTCTATTTGACATTTAAAGCCCTTCATAGAGATGGAACTAAGATGGTGGAATAGGAAGAAGTTCAGCCAAGCTTCCTCCCAACAAAGGATCCACAAAGAACCAGAAAACTTGCTACATCAAGTGCTGATCATGAAATCTGAAAAAAAACAAAAAAAGAATTCACAAGCGATTTTCCCAGCCCAGGTTTACATAAGAGAGACAGACAGAGAGATGTTCAGATAGTGGAGCAGGGTCTAGCCAGTAATGTCTGCACAGAGCATTCCAGGGCAATCTCTCACAATCTCTGAAATTTCTCACAGAGGGGCCTAAATTTGTGTAGGTTTCAGGAACTGGTACTACCTGGCAGCTCTCTCACTCACTACTCAGTTCTGGGTCAGAGATCCAGAGTGGACTGAGAAGGGAGAATGCTTCTAGGGGTGGTAGGCCATGGTGAGGAGTGGTCAAGGGGTTTAGGTTGTGTACTTTGGAAGGAATGATGGCTGTGTGGCTCTGACCCCTGGTGGGGGGGGGGGGGAGAGAGAGAAAGAGAGAGAGAATGTAGGGTGGGAGTGGGGGGGAAAGGGGAGAGTGTTTCAGTTCTAACTTCCAACCCAGTCTGCAGTCTGTAGCAGAATAATCAGAGCAGGAATCCCAGACCAAAGAAGTGTCTGCAGTGCTATCCCTTTGATCCAGCAGAGCTTTCCAGTTGACTAAGAATGGTTGAGTCCAGGGACAGACTATTGGAACTCTGACTGAGCCAAGCTCATGGGCATATTGCTCAGACCCAAATCCGTGTCAGAAACTTGCAGAGTTCAGACAAGGAGGATAACAATCAGACTTTGCCCTGAATCTATCCACTGAAAGCTTGCTATTCTCCAGAGTGAGCTGTCTTGGAAATCTTGGAATTGATACAATACTCAGTATCTCTAAGAAAGTAGCAGTAGGACCAACCCAGGCTAACATCAAATTCAAAGTAAGGAAGTAGCCTGGAAGAGTAGCAAACAAAAAGAAATTCAAAACAAAAAAGGCTATGATGGCACTCGAGAGAAACTCAGGAGAGAATGACTCCAAATCATCAAAAAGCAAAGACTCAGAGAAAAACATAGGTTTGGTATAAATTCAACTAGAATTCCTGGAGGAGATGAAGCAAGAATTTTTTAATAGTATTTAATTTTTTCCAGTGACATATAAAAACAAATTTTAACAGTCATTAAAAAATTTTTTGACTTCCAAATTTTCTCTCTCCTTCCTTCTTCTCCCCCTTCCCTAAAAGGCTGAGTAATTTTATATAAGTTATGTATGCAAACAAGAATTTTGAAAAGAGTTAAAATGTTTTTATAAATGAAATAGAGAAATTAGAAAAAATGGGAAAACTGAGAGTTCTGGAAGAAAGAATTGAAAAGGGAATTAACGTGGCACAAGAGGTATAAAACCTTATCTAAACCACAAACTCCTTGGAAATTAGAATGGACCAAACAGAAGTTAGTGACTTCATGAGAAACTAAGAAATGTTAAAATGAAATGAAAAGACTGGAAAAACTAGAAGAAAATTTAAGATTCCTCATAGCAAAAACAACCAACTTTAGAAAGCAGATCCCAGAGAAATAATTTAAGAATCATTGAATTTCCTGAAAGTTACAACCAAACAAAGAACCTGAATATCGTATTTCAAGAAATAAAAGGAAAACATCCAAATCTCTTAGAACCAGAGGGCAGAATGGAAATAGAATCTGTTGATTACCTCCTGAAAGGCAATAAATAAAAGTAATCAAACAAAACTAGGAACATAATAGCCAAAATTTAGAACTTCTAGGTCAAAGAGAAAAACACTGCAAGAAACCCAAAAGAAAGAATTCAAGTACTGGGTAGCCACAGTCAGGATCACGCATGATTTGGCATGCACCACTGTAAATGAGTGGAGAGTTTGAAACGATATTTCACAAGGTGAAGTATAGGCTTACAACCAACCAAGAACATTTTACCTAGCAAAACTGATTGTAATTGTATGGGGGGGGGGGCGGGGAAGGATTTTTATTGAAATAGAGGACTTCCAAACATTTCTAATGGAAACACCAAGGCTGTATAGAAACTTTGAAATGCAATTACCAATAGAGATTCCAGAGGACCCATGACAAAACTTACCCAATACCAGATTGAGAGGTAATGGAATCAGAAGGCAGATTGAGACATTTTTTTAAAAACACGGTCGATGGAGGAACTTGTTTTGTTTGACTATACCGTTTGTAACATAGGGCTTGTTTTTCTTTCTTTAATGGAGAGATGAAAGTGGGAAGGATGAAAGTAGACTTTTTTTTTGATTGAAAAAAAACTTTAAAAAAGTCAAACAAAACAAAAACCAAAACAAAAAGCCCTCCACAACTTGTCCTCTTTTTCCCTTTTCAGTCTTGTTTTATTTTACTCCCTATCACTTAACTCTACAAACCAACTATGCCAACATTCTTGCTGTTCTTCAAGCATGACATTCTGTCTTCCGATTTCATGGGCTGGCCACCGTGCCTGGAATGTTCTGCCTCCTGATTTCCTCAGTTTCTTTTAAGTATCATCTAAAGTCCTGCCTTCTATGAGAAGCTTTTCCTGTTCTCCCTTCATGCTAGTTCCTTCTCTGAGAGTTTTACTAACTTGCATTTCTTCGTGTAGCTGTTGATAATTTGACTTTCTTCTTTACGGAACTGCCTGTTCACATTCTTTGACCATTTATCAAATGATAAATTATTCTTATTAGTATATTATAACAAATTATTCTTATGAATTTAAGCCAATTCCTTATGTATTTGGAAAATTCACTATTTTTTCCATTACTTAAAGTTCACTTTAAGAAATTGTACTTTTAGCAAGGTTTGGCAAAAGGAATGTACTTTTGCTAGACAATGTATCTTGAGTTTTGATCCAGAATATGTTCAAGCCACCAGTATCCCACAGTTACTGTATAATAATCAGAATAGCTCCCAGGATACCCAGCATGTCCCCATGACATAAGCTGATTCTTCAAGCTGTCATCTCATGATAATAGTGCACATTTGCATAGTATCTATATCCCCAATATTGTCTCATTCAATCCTCACTACTCTATGAGATAGGTAATATTATCCCAATTTTACAGATGAGGAAACTGAGGCTCAATGAAATTCAGTGACTTGTTTGGATCATACTGCCTGTAAGCATATGAAACAGGATTCAAATGCTACTCTTTTTGGCTGAGTCCAGTGCTCTATCCATGAAGCATCTTCTCATATCTCAACAGACTGTTCTCCAAGATTTTTGCTGACATTTCCACTGTCCTGCTTTGATTTGTTGGCTTTTGTCCCTCCTTCTGTGCCTCTTTGCCCTTGGCTGAAATATGCCCATCTGTTGGCTTTGTTCTTCACTTCTCTCCTTCTGCTTTATCCCTGAGCAGGATGCTACTAATTACCTATGAATGAATTCGCTGTAGTCTTTGCTAGACTCAGACTTTGTTCTAGTCTGCTCCCCCCCAGGTCCCTGTCACCCCCGCCCCGGAAAGTGGGATACAAAACCCTATTCTGGTCATGAATTCCACCTAAATCTTAATGATGCCAATAAGGTCATATTTCCCTCCTTGTTATGAAATTTCAAGTTCCATCTGTTACCTATGTGTGTAGAAATCTGAATTTGTAAGTCTTAGGTGCTTTCTCTTGTGATTTATTAGACATCTCTTTCATTGTTGTATTCCTTCTATATTAAGTCTTTCCTGATTCCACCAACTGGTAGTGCCCTCTTGTCTCCCTGAAATCACTTTGTATCTGTTTTCCATATACCTCTACATACCTCCAGGATTCTCACCACTTCTTTGTATCCCTATGGCCTAGCATAGTGCCTAGAACACAGGCGGTGCTTCCTAAGTTCTTGTTGATTGATTGATAATATGTCACACCTGTTGTCTTGCCTAGTCTCCATTTTAATAGTCTTATTTGGGCATTTTTTCTTTCTCCATTGCCATTTTCAATTTAAGACTTTCTTGATTAGATCATCAAATCTCTAGCTAAACACATTCTTCCTGGTCATCATGAGATAGGGAGAGGTGTAAAGATAGGAACTGTGATTTCATTGATATAGGGAACTCCTAGAAGAGGACCCTCTCTCTACTAATGCAGTAGGGATCCCCTTTGACATTTAAAGTCAGAGAGTTGCCTTGAGCTCAGAGAGTACAAGTGACTTGCCCAGGGTCACGTAGATAGTATATGTTAGAGACTGGACTGAACCAGAGTCTTCCTAGCTCCAAAGCCTAGACACTATCCAGCCTGCCATGCAGTCTCTTCATCATGGGATACACAAAGTATATGGTGAAATGCTCAGGACTGGGAGCCAAGACATTGAAGATCCAGATATTCCTTACCATTGCTGGTGCCTTTCCTCTTAGAGTTTACTTTCTATTTACATTGTATATATCTTCAAATAAAACGTTGTTGGTATGTGGTCTCCCCCAATAGAGTGTTTAAACATCAAGGCTGGGACCATGTTTGCATGTTTCTTTGTACCCCATTCTCATTCTGTGTTTATCATGGTGCCTAGCATGTGATAATAAATGCTTGTTGGCTGAGAGTGTAAAGAACTTCCTGTCTTGTGTGAATGAGGGGAGATTTTTAATTCCTTAGCATCTTGCTTTCTATTTAGAAACAGGAGCTTTTTTGAGCAGCACCAACTTTTGGAACTGCCTTGTGGGTAACCCCAAGTTCTGAAAGTTTTAAGCTTAGGTTTCCTGCAGAGAAAGGCAGTTTTTTTGAGGCAGAGTGCTCCTTGGAGAAAGAAGGTGTCTGCATGCTTCCTGCACAGGGTCCTACTTGAAGAACAAAGCTAATGAGTTACTTGAATAGTTCAGATCAGATGGGAAGGCAGTTGCTTATTCAGTAGTACTTCCAAAGCAGGTTTATTTTTTGGGGGGAGAGTCTAACGTGCAGACTGGTGCTGCAAGTCTGGGGGGAAATTGTGTAGAACTATAGGAAATAGGGATTCGCTAGAACATAAAAGAGTTGGTTTGATAGCAGCTTCCAGTTCATCTCCCTTCCAAGGGAACTTGATGAGCTGTCTGATTGCTTTATATGTTTTGTATTTATGATCTCCTATGAGCATGTATGGTGAAATAAAGGCTGTTATATGATTGCTATGCATGTAATTTTTTGAGGGCTTATATGGGAGCTAGAGGGCCCTTTTACTCACATTTGGGGAAGAGTAGATAGGAACTATGCTTAAGTTTTATTTTGAATGTTTCTTGAAGGTAGGAGCAATGAACCAAAAAGAAACTGACTCTCTAGGCATCACCCTTTAAAATTAGCATCCCTAGGGGAGCATTGTTGCTCTTAGCCATGGATTACATATGAAATTAGTTCTTGCCGTCCAATATATATATGTGGTATATATAGCCAAAAGGACTTTACTAAACTTTACTAAAGTTTGTGATGGCATTAAGGGGACCCTGGGTAGAAAACTTCACCATTCTTCTGGTTATCTGAGTTTATATCCTTGATTTATAGAATCATAGACGTAGTGCTGAAAGGGACTTTCAGTGGCCCTCTGGTCTATTCCTCTAATCTTTGCAGATGGAAAACAGATCCATGAAGGATAAGTGACTGCCCAAGGTCACATACATGGTAAACATTAGAGTCAAGATTTGAACTCAGATCCTCCAGAGCTTTCTGGACCCTTTCCACTGTACACTGCTTTCTTCTCCTTTTGCCTTTGAAGACCTCATCCTTAAAACAGGGTCTTGTACATAAGATGTTCCAAAGTACTTGTTGAATTGAGTTACTGCAGGCTATGCTAGTAGACTGCAAACTCTGGAAGGTGTTACCAAATTGGCTTCTAATAAAGCCTGAGAATGGACTATGTGAGGTCTTTTTAGGGCAGGATGCTAGAATAGGTAGAGTCCTAGATTTGGATTTAGAAGATGGGTTTTAATCCCCGTTGAGCTCTCTGGGCCTTAGTTTCATAATTTGTAAAATGAGAGACAAGATGTTCTCAAAAACCCCAATTAGCTCTATATCCTGTGAACCTAATTTGAGAGGGTTTTCATCAAATTATTTGTAACTTTTTTTTTTTTTGCCATGTCAATTCAGAACATCTAATAAGAACCAGAGGGGATGCTTTCATTGGTGGTGAATCGTAGAATTTTAGAGTTCAAAGGGATCTCATGGGCCATCTAGTCAAGCCATGAACTAAAGGCAACTCCATTAAAATATGCAAATTTCCTTGAAGTTCAAGTATGGCTAAGAGGTAAGATTGATGAAACCGTTTATAAGCAAGTTGGGAGGTTAATAACAGAATAGTTTTTTTGGTTATAGGTCCAGCTACCCAAGGCATAAAATAGAGGAGTTTATGTTCCCCCCTTTTTTGGTGGGAGGCAAGGTACTTGTGGTTAAGTGACTTGCCCAAGGTCACACAGCTAGTTAACTGTCAGTTGTCTGAGGCTGAATTTGAACTCAGGTCCTTCTGACTTCAGGGCCAGTGCTTCTCCACCTAGCTGTCCCCACTGCCCCCCCTTTTTTAAACTTACATTTAATCATCTGAGGGACTGAAAGCATATGTTTGTATGCATTTCACTGACCTTGTCATGACACTTTTCTTTACCATTGCTCACTTAATCCTGAAACCAAATGTCTATCTTATAGACAGGAAAATGGTGGTCCTGAGAGGAGTAGCTGCTAGCCACCATGGCTGGGGGTGGGGATCTCTGATTACTGAAAACACTGTCAGGAATGGGCTCTCTTAGTCTGACCTGCATAATTGGATTTCAGTATCTTCTCTCCAGTTTTTTGGGAAGCCTGATTTGTGGCTGTGGGGGAAGGGGAAAGAGAAGATGGCTAATGGGCAATAAGAATTACTTCCTTTTTTTTTTTCTTTCTTTTTTTAAAATAGGGAAACACTGCTCTAAGGGCTCTAAGGGCCACTTTTAGGAGGTCAAAGTGGTATTGTGCTTCAGACCTTGCAGACTCTGCCACCATGACTCAGTTCATTCTCTTCCTGAAATTTCCTGTATCACTTTGAGCTGACACACCCTGGAACATCTCTGCCATGATAGCCTCCTTTCAGGAGCATTTTGGAGACACATCCAGGCTAGTCATAGTGCCTTCCCCTTCAGGGAATGCTTGAACACATTCCAAACTTCAGCCCCTTTTTGTACCTTCTCCCCTTTCTGTTCATTTTTATGTTTTGTCTTCCTCTGTTAGAATGTGAGCTGCTTGTGAACAGGGACTGTCCCTTCTGCTTGTATTTGTAACCCTAGCACTTTAGCACAGTGCCTGGCACGTAGGAAATACTCAGTGAATGCTTGTTACCTGCCAGCCAAGGATACAGTAGGCCTAATAATAATAGCTGCCATATATACATATATACACACACATACATACACATATACACACATAGATATTCATACATACACACACACTCACATATATATGTATATGTGCTTTAAGATTTGTGAACTGCCAAGTCCTGTTAGCAAGCTCACTAATCAATTAGTAAGGTTTTGGGGGAATTTGTATCAATTATTGCTCACTAATCAATTAGTAAGTGTATATTGAGCATCTTCATTGTGCCAGGCATTAGGCTAGGCTCTGGGAATGCCAAGACAAAAAAGAAACAGCTTCTACCCTCAAGAAGCTTACAGTCTTTAGGGGAAACAATGTGTAAACCTATAAATATAACAAAAACTGAGTAGCTCAAGTGCAGAGCTTCTCTGATGGTGGTGCCTCTCCTTCCCTTGTGGAGAAGGTCAGGAGAGCTTGCTTCCAGGAGAGTCTTGATGAAATTTAATGGAAGAGATATTGGAGAGAGATTGGAAAATGTGTAGACATGCTCATCCTGGTTCATCCTTTTCCATCCTGCTGACCTCCTGGATCTCACTTCCTCAGCACACCCTGCTCCTGGGGTGCTTTGCTTCTTCTGATTGGAGAAGGTAGAGGGTGGAGGTCAGAGAGCTCCTCCCTAATCTTCTCTCATTTAAGTGGGGCCCTCAGGGAATCTAGCCCATCATTTCCCACATGCTGACCCCCTGGATCTCCTGATCTCCAGATAGTCATCATTCAGCAAGTGAAATCAATTCTGATACTCATGTCTCCTCACCTCATTTCCTGCTCTAGTTACAGGATTTCATCATGCCCCCTTAGCAGGTCCATCCTACCTTTTTAACCTCCTTTATGTGTTGTCTTCCCCCTTCAGGCTGTGAGCTTTTGAGGGCAAGGAGTCTCTTATACCTTTCTTTGTGTCTTCAGCACTTAGCACGGTGCCTGGTCCATGGTAGGCGCTTAATAATGTTTATTGAGTATTGACTATTGGATCTGGTCTGAGACTGTATGCTCCAATGTGTCTCTAGGGCATTTCCTTTATATGACTCTATGGGGAATAGAGTCCCCAACCTCCTCCATGTGGGGGGACTCAATCAGAGATGCTTTGCACATGTGCCAGTGCTTGTTACAGAAGTTAAGACAAGGTACATTTATTTTTGGAGGGGGATAGGCTTTTGTTGCATGAGTTCAAGCTAAGGATACTAAGAAGTAGAGATGGAGAGGGAGTGCATTCTACTCTGTGTAAAGACCCATAGATGGAGATGGAATCTTATACCTGGGCAATAGCAAGGAGGCCAGTTTGGCTAGAACATAGCGTGCATAGAGGAGAGCAATCAACTTGGAAAGGTAGTCTGGGGCCATATTGTCAAACAGAAGAGTTTGTATTTGATCTTAGAGGCAATAGGGAGCCATTGGAGCTTCTTGAGCTAGGGCTTGACATGGTCAATCCTGTACTTTTAAGGATATCACTATGGCAGTTAGGTTAAAGATTTGGAGAGGAGAAGGACTGGATGCTGGGTGGCCGGTTAGGCAGCTATTGCAAAGAGGAAGGCAGGTTGTGATGAAGGTCTGTGGTGGCTGTGTGAGCTGAGAGAAGGGGAAGGATGTGAGAGATGGTGCTTAAATACGTGTGGTTGTTGGAAGCAGAATTGGTAAGACACAGCAACTGATTAGCTATGAGGGAATAAAGAAGAGGATGACTTCAAGATCACAAATCTGAGCAACTGGAAAGATGAATAGTGTCTCATTTGAGGCTCACAATGACCCAGTGGGGGCAGGTACTGCAGGTTTTATTGTAATCATATTTCATGTGAAAAAACTGAGGCCCATACAGAGTCTAAGTGAGCTTGCACATGGTCACAGAGTCACCTTAGGTTGACAAAACAAGTAACTTCCATTGTCTTTACCAAGGACAGATAGGAACAATATAGACTCAGACTTGAACCCTAAAGATAAAAAAAAGTATGTATGGGGTATCCCAAGAGTCTTAGGGCAATTTTAATCAGGCTCATGCACATAAAGAAAGAGGGAGACTGGCTGTAGGTATGGGAGAGAAATAAACTTAAAAGAAGACTAAATCTCTCAGACTGTGTATGTGAGGGTCAGGAGAAGCCAGCTTCAAGGTCCTCCCATGGAGAGATGGGAATGTGGCTTCTGTATCCACACAGACTAAGGCTCATGGCCTTCAGGGAATAGATGATGTCTCAGTTGCCCCTGGGGAAAGAATGTTCTCAAGGGACTGGCTAGCATTTTCTAGTTTGGAGCAACTAATTCATGGCAGGGCCTGGATACAAGTTCTGAGAAAAGTGAGAAGAGATTTTTAGAAAGGATTTTTTTTCCCACCCAAGCCATGGATTACTCCCAGTATTTGCAAAGTATTTTGCCAGCAAGTCCACATTTTTGGAGCAAATATATGGAAAGGACATAGTTCATTTTAATGTTTTATATAGATTTTCATGCAAAGAGACCAGAACTCTCAATATAAAATAAAATATGAGTAGAAAATATTGTGATTTTGCTGGACACATAATAGCTAGGATTTGTATTGTGCTTTAAGGTTTGAAAAGCATTTTACATATTACCTTGATCCTCACCACAGTCCTGCGAAGTAGGTACTAAAATCTCCATTTTACAAATGACAGGTTAAGTGACTTGCCCAGAATCACCCTCCTAGTAAGTGTCAGGCAGGATTCCAATACCGGTCTTCCCTAGAGTGCATATTATGTCCATTGTGCCACCTAGCTACTTGTTCATATGAATTGCATTGACACACAGAAAATACATATCATCTGAAAAACAATCAACTTAATCACCTCCTGGATTAGGAGGGAGATCAGAGAGCAAAGATATAGACAGAAATAGTACAGAGTAGGACACAGAGACAAGGACAGACTGGGCTCGAAGACAGGATTGATTCCTTGGTATCAGAACTGAATTGTGAGCTTCCGTATAGGGCTCAGAAGATTTGGCTTTGTTTCCTGTTTTTGCCCTTAACAAAGGCAGGACTGGCCTTCAACTCTCTTTTTATAATTGCTGGTAAAATGAGAGGGTAGACTAGATGCTCTTTGAGCTTCTGTCTGGCTCTAATGTTGAATGACCCTGACTGAGTCATAGAGAGCCTAAGGTGCACACAAGACCCAACTTTCTCCTCTCCCATTCTCCTAATTTTTCACTGTTAACTCTTTCCAACTCATAGGCAGGTTTATTTACTCATGCTTTTCTTCCAGTGGATGAGTAACTGTAGGTTGATAAGAATCACCTGGATTCGACTGTATTTTTTCCCCAGACTATTTTCTTCTCAGGATCAGGCATCAGAAAGATCACTTGACATTAGAGTTGGAGGAACAAGTTCAAATTTTGTGTTTAACATCTCTTGGGTGACCTTGGGCAAGTCACTTAGCCTTGTTGGTCCTCAGTATCCTCATCTGTGGATTGAGGGGTTGTACTAGTTAATTTCTGAAGTCTTTTTCCAACGCTAGACCTAAGATCTTGCTCAAGTCTTTTTTTTTCTAGGTGTTGGAGTGCTCCAGCCAGCAGTGGGGTCAGTTCTAGAGTATACCTGGGATTTTAGAGGCATTTAAACATCAGTCTAGGGGCCCCTGGAAGTCCCAGATTGAACAAGATGCCTCAGTGACTTGGATGGGCCTGAAGCATTGGAATGGGTGCAAGCTTCTGAAGTCATGGCAGCCTGTACACAACCTTTAACCTTTGTTGCATTCATTCCTTAAATTATTTTCCCACCCTGGAAATGCAGCTATTCATCTTCATTCTCTTCAATGTCCTATTCCTTTCTCTGCCCTGGTCTTCATCTCTATTGTAACTCTAGAGATGTTGTAGATTTTCCTTGCAATCATGCCATCTGATCCTAGCAAGTCCTGGGCTTTCTCAGCTTGATTTTATGTCCTGAGTGGTTAGGACCTAGATGAAACCCGGTTGTCCTCAGTCCAAATGAACAGTGAAAGGAAAATCTCTTATTTTGACATCCACTCTCTTTTATATTTATATTTTACTTCATTTTATATTTGTATTCTCAGTGCTTAGCACAGAGCATGATACATAGTGTTTATTAAATGTCTTTTTATTAATTCACCTTACCTAGTAAACCCCCAAGTATTCTTGTGCTGTGTGTCTGTGTTCCAACTGGATCCAACCCTGCAGGGTGCTCTGGGCTATCCACTATGGCCAGCCAGTCAACAAGCATTTATAAAGCACTTCTTACGTGCCAGGCTTTGCTCCGAGTGCTGAGAATACAAAAGCAAGCAAAAAGAAAGACAAGTTCTGCCTTCTAGCAGTTTATATTCTAGTGAGAGAAATAACACATAAAAGGATGCTGAAAAGGGGTGGATGGGTGGAAGGAGAAGGTGCCCCTGCTGGGTGGGAATTGAAAAGAAGACTGGCCTGAGTGGAGGTTCTGGGAGGAGGTATCTAATTAGAGGGAGAGGCCCCAGGGGCAGAAGGTATTTTCTGGGGCATAGTAGAGGAATCTCGAGTCCAGAGAAGAATAGACTTGTGGGAAAATGGTCGCTGGACCTCTCTCAAGCTCTCAGAGCAACAGCAAGATATCACTCCCCTCTTGACCACCCTCTTCATGTAACTCCTAAATCAGTCATTATCCTCTAAACCAGGGGTGGGGAATCTGCAGCCTTGAGGCCACATGGCCCCAAGTTTCCCCAGCCCTACTCTACACAAATCTTCCAGTTTGTACATCCCACCTCTTCCCTCCTCTCCGGTCTCTCCTCCCTTATTCCTGTTCTCTTTCTATCTTCTTGGGTTTCATTTACAAGGATATACTGCATAATGTATTTAATGAGTGGTCGAAGTAAATCACAGAAGGTTAACATCAGTGCTCCTGGCCCCTGCATTCCTATCTTGCAGCTCTTTCTGTTCTCCCATCATCTCCCAAGTAGCAGGCAGCACAAAAATCCCAGATTTTCCCTTTGTCTTGCTCTCAGCTAAGAGCAAGCAATGGCTTTACTGAAAAAATGCCAGCATAGATCACCTTTGTGTTGATACAGTATAGAATCTGGAAAACATTAGCAAAAATGAGCAAGCATTGAGGTACTAGGTACAGATTTTACTTCTAGGTGGTTGGTTTCTGATCTCCATCTCCCAGTCTCCAGGTCTCCTTGTCTTGCTATCAGAGTTCTGCATTAATGGTGTAACATGGGTTTGCTCTGGCCCCAGGGAGGGCCAGATTGCTTACATTCCCCACTCCCTACCCCCCACCTTACAGGGTTCTTTTAGCACCCTCAGGAGGTAGAATGTCTCTTTTCTACTCATCTATTATGTTCTCCCCTTTTAAAGGATCACTGACTAACATCCCAATTCCTCTTAGCTGCTTACAATCGATTAGTTTTTATAAAGGAATATTTACTTCAGAGGCCTAATAACAAGCAAACACACAAACATTTCCCCTAACACTACCACTTTGTTTTAGGGAGAGGAGAAGGCTCAAGAATGAGGCTCACAGTAGCATTAATCTCACCAAGTTCAAAACCCCACTCTACCCCACTGCGGTAGAGTCCCAGGACCCTGGTTTCTCAGGGTTTTCTTGCTGGGCTGGCTGAAAATCCAGGCCAGAATCCTTGACCCCAATATCCCCATGGCTTGAGCTCCCTGGTCAGGGACTCCCCTTCCAGGACCTAGAACAGAAAAGGACAAATGAAACAGACTAAAATCCCAAGTCTTAGCCTTTCTTAGCCCAAGGGGAGGAGGAGGTCGTCCTGAGGCCCTTCCTCCTTTCCACATGGTCTCACCTGCTATGATTGAATGGGAATGAAGGAAATGAGAACGAAGAAAGAACTGTTGTGCTTTACTCAGGTAGTTTTCTTTAAATTTAGTTTTAGTTTTCAACATTCATTTCTGTAAGATTTTTGAGTTCAAAATTTTCTCCCCTTCCCTCCCCTCCCCTCCCCTCCCCTCCCTGTCCCTTCCCTCCCCAAGATGGCATATATATAATATATGTATGTATATGTATATATATATATATCTGATATAGGCTATACATATACATTCATATTATCAGGTAGTTTTAAAATCAGTTTTGGCTACACAACCAATGGAAAGAAGCTGCTCCTTACCTCATGGTAGCCAACAAAGAATGTCCCCTCTCTTCAGTTTGCCTGACTCCCAGAAGCAGGTTCTCTAGTACTTCCCAGGATGATTCTATTTTAGGTGATCTGGGCACAGCCAAACCCCCATTACAACAGCATCTCTCTGTCTCTTCAATAAGGGCATGTTTGAGAGGTTACCATAGTCCTGCTAAGGAAGGTAGAGAAAGGAGGGTGTGCACAGCTGTGTGCTTGAGCATTCTCCTCCCTCATCCCCCAAACTTTCCCATTACATTTAAGCTCAATCTTTTAAAAAATTTTTTCCCTGACATGCTCCTTCACTCTCAAGGTCACAGGGGTACTCCTGGCCTGTGCTCAGCTTAAGGCTGCTTTAAGGCTATATTAAAGGGGCAAACATACTGCAATGCATGTTCTTATATGTTATATGAGTCTATCCTCTCAGTTTTTCTCTCTCCTCTTTTTCATGTTTCTTTCTCATTCTGTCTCCCACCTCAACCCCTCCCCCATCACAACTTCGATTTGTTTTTCCCTTTTAACGTGCTATAATATAGACCTAAAGGAAGGTGCAACTAAATGGAAAGATGGCTTACAGATTTTCCTTGGAGAGGCAAAATAGGGAGTTGTCAGAGTTGGTTTTATTGTGCCTTCCAAAGAGGAAAAGGGAAATAGATAAAGGAAAAGTCTCTGATTATCATAATTTCTTACAGAAATTTAGCCAGTATAAAATCAATTGCTAGGACAAGGAGGTCAAAAAAATTTAGAAACCACCCCAAGTAGCAAATACTCAATCATCTTGCCAGGTGAAGAAGCACAGCAACCAAGAGTAACACTGGTTTAGAATATAAACTGATTTGTGAAACATTATGGAGGCTAGTGGAAGATTATGAATTGTATTGACTCACAAAATATGAAGAGCAGTGGAGGGAAAAACCAGTGTACCTCATATGAACTCTGGGGGATATTTGTCCCAAATCCCACTGATACCAGCAAGATGGATCCCCAGAAGTTGGCTCGCCATATTTCCTTTCTTCTTTGTAGAGTTCTAGAGGCACACCTGGGGGATTGTGGGGTTCTTCTAATGCTATTGCTTCATGCCTTTATCTATTGTGTTTCCTCTAATGTGAATCAACTAATTATCTTTTCAATATCATCTAACCAAAATTAGTGCTCCAGTATAATTTAACCTGTTGATATCACCCCGAGATCACTCAAAACGAAATGATATCAGTTACCTTTACGAAGATATCTTTACTGAAAGGATGTATTAGCAACTGAAGTACAAATGCATCCCCTGAAGTAGGGCACATCGTCCTCTTTACCACTTTGGTCCTTGGGGAGAGTAGGTTCAGACTTAACGTTGTTACTACATAAATTTCTGCCACTGACTTCACTTTTAAGTGCATCATAGTTGATGGATAAATTGTTCCCTTGCTTGAAGGGCACAGTGTCTTGGCTGCTAGGGCAGGTCACCACTAGGTTGGGTCAAATAGGTTGTTCCTCTATGCTGCACCTGCATACCAGGCTCAGACAAAGGATTCTATTGACCTTTTCAGATCTCACAGGGCCTTTTACCAAGGGAAAGAAGACATAAACAGGAGGCCCACTGATCTTGGACATAAGCTTGCCTAAGAGGCATTGTGCTTACTGACTGGCCAGTGGTAAGAAGGACACTCCTTTCTGGGCCCTCCAAAGCTCACAGAATTGTCCTCATATTTCATGACCAGCAGGAGGGACAAAGAGGTTGAATTTCTCAGTTGGAGTCTTCTGGATGAACACTCAGTTACAACTTAGCAGCAATTAAAAGCCCTTTGATTACTATGCAGTAAGCAGACAGGAAATCTTTTTTTTTTTTCTGGAACAGAGGCAGCTCCCTCCATTATATGGCATCACAGACTTCCAGAAGGAGAGTTACCACACACTGTAGGTTGGCAGTAGGCAGTCTATTGGGCATGCTCCTAGGAATGGGCCCACTTTTGGCTTACTAGCCAAAATTATACTATTATATTATACTATAGCCCATTATATTAGTTTATAGAATCAAGAAAACTTGATGTGAGATTCAACAAAGTCATTTCATTCCCAGTCATTTCATCTCTAAGGGCTAGAGATGAAATGTGAAGGACAACAAATAAATGGAATATATGTGTTAATATCTCCATAATCTATTTCTATCATAAAGCTATCATATTTAAACTTTAACACCTCTGTACATAATATGCTATATGAAGAAGTAGAAACGGCATTCAAAAAGATACGTTTGAGAAGGGAGCTGGACCAGATCAAGTACATACAGAGTAAATGACTTTGAAAGTGTTACCTACCTTTTGGCTTCACTCAATAAAGGTATGGCCACTGAAATGTTGGGTGAAGGGGATCTGTTTCAACCAACTATCTCTTCAATATAACTTAATCAATAATTAGTACACCTGATGTCTAAAAGATAAAGAAACCAAATGTTTATTTTTTAAAAGAAAAGTCACAGATGTTACAAAAAAAAAAACATCTAGAAGTTATCAGTAGCTATTGGCCCATGTACTGATCTCATTTTCACAAAATCTTTTCAAAAAATGGTCTACACATATGTCAAGGGTATCCTTGATGAAAAATATGAGAAGGAAAGAGGCAGGTTTCCATAAACCAATTTGTACTGTAGAAATCACTACATCACTACAGAAATAGAATTGATTGGAATATATGGAAAATGCAAATTACTGTTGTAGGTAATTACATTTAGCCCCTGGGAACCCCACACAGATACCTTGGGATTGAGGCATTTTGTGGTCCAGCATATTCTCAAAACCAAAGCTTTTGAGTTCCCACTGATCATTTTACTCTTATAAAACCAAACAAAGGAAATAATTCAATGCAAAATACTTTTAGTCAAACAGCATTGAAAAATAAACAATAATAAAGCTTTCTCTCATGTACACTAGGGTACACAGTGTCTTGGTTGTCACACCATTGATAGAGGGCATACATGCAGAAACACCTGTAACCAGAGAATGTACATGAAAGGACATGTATCAGAAACACATACCTGAAATATGTTTGGGCGGGCCAACTTATGCCACTAAAATAAAATTTGCACTACTAATGTTCCCTGGTGGCTCCATTGTTTTGTTCTCTACTGCTTTCAGCTGGGTGTAAATTCTAAAGTGGTTTTTTTCTAAGGTGGAAGGAATCTGTTAATTCTTTGCTCAGAAACTAGCTTTAACTTATCTATGAGGCAGACCATAGTTACCCACACCAAGCCAACTAGAGAAGCCCCTAGACATTTTAGTTTATGTTTTGAACTCTTCTGCTGTTGCACAGTCTAGACTCTGATTTGATTGTGGTACAAAGTTTCTTTCAGTTTCTGTAATAGACCTGGTTATTAGCTTTCCCCCCTCTAAATGTCCTTGTGATTCCATTTAGAAAAACTTTCATGGAACTCTGTGGAGTTGGTGTGAGGAGATTCTTATCAACCCTCATCATAACTCTGGTTACCATGTGAATCAATTCCAGAAAAAGATTGAAAAGGTCTGTATCAAAGTGGTGAACTGATGACCTTTGTCTTACCTCTTCCCAGGAACCAAAATTTCTGTGGTTCTTACATATTAAAAAAAAAGCATTTGATTGTAGAACAAAATGTAGCCTTCTTTCTTCCAATAATATCCACCCCCTACACCATGTTTTAATCATGCAAGATTCTTTGATACGTATAACCAGAAAAAGAACTTTTTCCAACCATATGCTCTCAATTAAGCAAAGTATAAAACAAATATGCTCACCAAAAGTCTTTGCCATTGTTGAAAAAAAGGTTCTGCATAAAGTCCGAATGAACTCTGTGTAGAATCTCATGAGAAAGTGAGATCTTCCAGGTGCTTGTTTGTGGATTACACTAAGCAAGGGATGGGGAACCTGCAGCCTGGAGGCCACAAGGTCCTCAAGTGCAGTCCTTTGAATCCAAACTTTACAGAACAAATCTTTTTATTAAAGAGAGGACCTAGAGGGCCACATGTGGCCTCGTGGCCGAAGGTTCCTCACCCCTGCAGGCCGCTTGCGTTAAGCCCTAGAATTCTACAAGGCCACTTCAATGAGACCTGTGGCCTTTTAAAAGAGCTAGCCTAACAATCCATACAGGAATGAAAAAGTGGATGAATAATAATAGCTAGTCTCCAATCTGTGAAATGGAGTTAGTCTATCATTAGAAATACCTTGGACTGTCACTGTAGCTCAACAGTGAGTTATACCCAGAATTGAATAGAATATTACGTAGGCTGGTTTATAGGTGGGAAACAGAGCATCACTTTCAATCATTCAGAGCTGTTTGCTTCCACTGAAAAAACTGCTGGTAATTTCCTCATAATATTATGGTAAATCATGGGATGCCACAACTTAAGGAGAATTAAAATCATGGGGCAATGGAGATACTTATGAATATAAGAAGACTGGCTTATCAATTTTCTGTTTCCAATCTTTCAAGGCAGCTAGGTGGTGGAGGGTGCTAGAGTCAGGAAGACCTGAGTTCACATCTGGTCTCAGATACTTACTAGTTGTATAAGTCACTTAACCTCTGTTGCCTTGCAAAATGGGGATAATAATAGCATCTGTCTCTCACATTGTGAGAATCAAGTAAGATAACAGTCCTAAAGGGCTGAGCCTAGAGCCTGGCATGTTATATAAATGTTAGCTATTATTAGTATTCTGCTTGATTTTCTGATGAAGAGGTGACCTTTCTCTTTGCCAAGATCAGTCTTTTTCCTACATATACACTTGATCGTGTCCTTTCCTATCTTCTCCAGAAGCTTGCTCCTATGATCGTTCCTCCCATTCTAATTTTCAGTCTTTCCTGATATTCTTGCTTCTCTGCTATCTATAAACCTGCCTGGGCCTCCCTCATCCTTATTCAAAAAGAAGAAAACTTTTGCTCAACTCTACCATCCTTTCATACTGTTATTATCCTTTATTTTGCCTCACTTTCAAAGGTCAAGCTACTGTCTACACTCTTTGCCTCTAGACTTCCTCTTTCCTAACCCACTTTCCAACCTCTTTAGCCTGGCTTTTTGCCTCATCACTCAAGTGAAACCATTCTCTTCAGGTTGTCAATGATCTCTTAATTGCTAAGTCTGATGGCTTTTTCTCATTCTTCTTTCTCCTTGCCTGATCTGTAGCCTCTGACACTGGTGATACTCTCTTCTCTGAGGATTCTTGGTTCTCCTCCCTCTCTTGTTGATCCTTGTAAGTCCCTTTTGCAGGATCATCATTTTCACCAAGCTCACTGAGTGGGGGACTCCCCCCCCCCCCGACTCCTGCGTGATCCCCAAGACGCTGGTGACTCAGTAGACAGAGCTCTGGGCCTGGAGTCAGGAAGATCTGAGTTAAAATCCAGCCTCATGCACTTTCTAGCTGTGTGACTCTTGGCAAGTCACCTAACCAATTTGTCTCAGTTTCCCCAGCTGTAATATGGGGATAATAATAGCATCTATTTCACAGGTTTGTTGTGAGAATAAAATGAGATAATGTTTTTCTAAAAAGCACTTAGCAAAGTGCCTGGCACATTGGAAGCACTATATAAATGCTTATTCCCTCCCTTCCCTCTGTCCTGGGCCCACTTCTCTTCTTTCTCTACACTCTTACCTTCAGTGATCTAATCGGCCCCCATGAGTTCATTATCATCTCAATGCAGAGGAAAGCAATGGGGACTAGACTTTTGATTTCATTGGTTTGGGGGTCTCTACCAATGCAGGTCAGTACCTTCTCTACAATTAACAGTCTTACTGAGTTACCTAAAATACTGAAAAACTAAGTGACTTGCCTGGAGTCAAACAACCAGAATGGGTCAGAGGCAGGATTTGAACCCTGGGCTTCCTTGCTTCAAGGTCAGTTCTACCTGCCCTATATCTCTATTCTCTGTGCAAATGATCCTGGATCTATCTCAAATCTAAACCCTCCCCTGTTCTCCAGTGTTGCATGATCAATTGCCTTTGGATGTCTAGTAAGCATCTCAAACTCAGTATGTCTAAAAGGAAACTTGTATTTCCCCTCGAAACCTTTACCTCCTTCAAACTTTGCTTTTTATATTGAGCACAAAACTATTCTTCCAGTCCTCCATGAACAGGGATCTCTGGTGTGAGGGCTCGGAGGGCCCTTTTCAGGGCTGCTCATCCACCTTTGGTGTCCACCTGTCACTCAACTCTCACTTGTGACTCCAAGAAGCTGTAGCATGTGCAGTGGTCATACCCCAAACAAACTATCTTAACAGATACACTAAACCAGGTTGAGGGTAACCAACAGGAATTAAGGGGATATCTATTCCAAGCATGTGAAAACTTCCCCAGGGGAATGAGCAGATGAGAACAATTTGCTCCAGTAGCCCTGAAGGTGACTGAAGCAGGTGCTGTGGAGCACTTAGAGCTTGGTCAACATTAAAAACACCAGGGTCATCCACTCCATCTTGTGCCATGACCAGTCATCTTGACTCTTGTCTTGCCACTGCACTTCAATGACTCTGGAAGAGAGAGTGAGGCTGATGACTTTGTACCTCACTTAAATCCAAGTCAAGAAATCACCCATCATCCACTGTTTCACCCCGACAGTGCGATGTCATTGGTCCTCTGAAAATGAAAGACAGACAATAATGGCATCCTTCCAGCCATCTGGGTTTGCAACCTTAGATTCATCCTTGAGTCTTCCTCCTTTGCTCTCCAAAGCCTATCAATTATCAAACCTTTTGTTGGTTCTTCCTTTCCAATATTTCTCCTATCTATCCCATTTTCTTAAATCAGTTTCTATCCTGGTTCACATCCTTGTCACCTCTTGTCTGGACTATTGCATTAGCCAATTAATTGTTTTTGCTTTTAGTCCTTGCCCTCTCCAACCCTCTGTCAGCTTAGCTGCCAAATTGACATTTTAAAAGCAGACCTGACCTTGTCACACACATACTCAAAAATACTCACTGGTTTCCTATAATATCTAGGATAAAATATAAAATTCTCAGCCTGGTATTTAAAGTCCTCTGCAATCTGGTAGGCTTTATTTAGCTACTTTTCTAATTTTAATTCCTATTTTTTTCTTTCTTTGTACACTCTCCATTCCAATCAAGTTGGCTTACTAACCATTCCCCTTATCTGGCATTCCTTCTCCCACCTTTATATCTTTCTCCAAATATGGAATACATTCAGTACTTCCTCACCTACATTTTACAATATCCCTAGATTTCCCCCCCAAAAATTATAGCCCTATCAGGAAGGTTTGCCTCCTAAGTTTGGCCATGCCTGATGCCTGCAGGTTACTTGCACTCTTCCTCTTGAAATGACTTTGCATAAACTTGGCATCTCCTATTTGTACACATGCTGTATCTTTGCAGTCAAATATAATCTCCTTGAAGTCAAGGACTATTGTCTTTGACTTCCTTATATTCCCAATACCTACTGCGTTTCTTTCTACATAGTAAGCACTAAACAAATGCTTGTTGTCTTGAATTGAATTCAATAATCTGTGTCAATGTGTGTGGTTGCGTCTTGTGTTCTGGTTACTCTTCCAGGGAACCACTGGATTTTAAATAGATGTTTTCTGGAGGTAGAATGCCTTAATTCAAAGGGGGTGACTTTAATGGTGGGAATTTTAAGGAATGTGACAGAATGATGGAGGAGATATTTTGGGGGTAGTTAGGGCCTTGTGGGACCCAAAAAGTTATACCTTGGAGGTAGCATGGCATAGTGGAAAGAACACTGAAGTCAGGGGAACTGGGTTTGAGTCTCAGCTGTATCTCTTGTTTAGTCATTGTCATGTCTGACTCTTTGTGACCCCATGGACCACAGCATGTCAGGCCCTTCTATCCTCTATTATCTCCTGAAGTCTGTCCAAGTTCATCTTCATTGTTTCCATGACACTACATATCCATTCATCCTCTGCTGCCCCCTTTTCCTTTTGCCTTCAAATTTTTCCAACATCAGAGTCTTTTCCAGTGAATCCTGTTTTCTCATTATGCAGTCAAAGTATGTAAGCTACAGCTTCGAAATTTGACCTTCCAATGAATAATCTGAATTAATTTCTTTAAGTATTGACTGACTTGATCTTCTTGTTGTTTAAGGGACTCTCAAAAGCCTTCTCTAACATCACAATTCAGAAATGTGTCACTAGAGAAGGATTCTTAGCATGTTATCCATCTGTGATCTTTCTTTAAAAATATTTATATATAATATTACATACTATTATATAGAAATTATATAATAATTGTATTTCAATATAATTATTTCCTTTGTAATCCTATGTATTTTGTTCATTTGAAAACATTATTCTAAGGAAGGGTCCATATACTTCGCCAGGCTGCCAGAGAGAGGTCCATGACCACAAAAAGGTTGAGAACACCATGCACTAGAATCGGTACAGCATAATGAATGGAGTGTTAGACTTTGAGTATAAAGTCCTAAGTTCGGATAACAGACAAAGCACACTCTAAATTCCTTTCCAGCTTTTTTCCCTCTGGAGTGCCTTGGACAAATTCTGCCAGTAGGTGGAGCTCCTGGCTCCCATTTGCCTGCATTAGCTCCTTTGACCTGTAGACTTTATTTTTTTACCACACTCTTCTCAGTTCCCCTTTGGCTTAACTATTTCTTCTATGTTGAGGGGAAAGCAGTCAATTCATCTTTAGTTCACAAATAGGATAGGAAAGGATGCCTTTCCAGGAAGGGGATTCTAGCATCCGGCTAGTGGTAACCAAGGAACTATTTTTAATTGAGATGGAGTTAGGAAGTCTTCCTAGGTAAAGCCTGAGCTACCAGATACATGCTGTTCCTCAAACCCCTCGTCCCATTTCTAGAGGCCAGTCAGGCCCAACTCCAGGGCTTGGGAAGGCCCCAGGCTGAAGTTTCCTTTAATGGCCTGTGTTGCCTTAGGCAGTCAAAGATCATCCGAACAGGAAAGAATTCCAGAGACTACCCAGCTCGTGGCTCATGTTACAGATGAGTAAATCGAGGCTTACACAGGTGAAATGACTTGCCTAAACTCATACAGATATTAAGTGGCAGAACTAGGATTTTGCCTACATCTTAATCTGGATCCAGAGTTCTTCCACACTATCTTAGAGCTCGAAGGAACCTTCATGGTAAAGCCCAACTTCTTCATTTTACTGATGCACAAACTGAGGAGTAATGGAGTGACTGTCACCCAGGCAGGGAGCAGCACAGCCAAGATTTCAACCATATGTCACATGATATGTTGACCTATTCTTTTAATTTTCATATATATAATTTTAGTTTAAGTCTTGAACTTGTTTGATATTAAACACATTATTCCTTTAAAAAGTCAGATTTATCAAGATATGCCTATGTATTTTTTAAAGGTATTTTATCAGCTGGTGCCACCTTGTCTTCTCTGGAGTTCACAACCAGGAGGATGGGGAGCCACACCCCAACGTAATCATTCTTAGGAATGCTTTGACCGCCTAGATCTTACCAGCAGCACATTCCTGGAAGACTCATCAGGAAGGAAAAGTGGTGAAAAATGGATCTTCTGCCTTTCTTCCCCAAGGACTGTAAAACAGAAATGCTTCTACGGTGTAGAAATCCTGTGGTTGTGTTGCTTTGACCATAGATGGCGCCCTGTGAATCCTACTTGAGCTTATATTCATTCTATTGTTTGCTAAAATGGTCAGGGACCAGTCTGTCATGTGATTGCTGAGGTGAAAAAACAGTTCTCTTTCTTAGGCAGCCTGGGCTGAGCTAAAGGGTGAAATTCAAAGCAGTAGTAGACCTGTGGTCCAGGCCCCCCTAATAGATTTTGGGTTCACATGGACCAGGGGCCAATCCTAGGATTTTACCTCCACAAGGGTCAGTTTTTCTCCTTGGCTCTTTGTCTTCAACTGGAGTTAATCCAGGAAAATCTAAAAAATAAAGCTTAGTTAGAGCTCATGTCTAAATTTCCTCAGATGTGGGTAATCTCCCACGCAGGAAGAACTCAATGTATAATATGGGTACTAAGTCTACGACAACCTTTATTTCAAACACAGTAAGTTCATTAGATGCTAAGAACTCACAGGAACTAATGAATTAATAGAGTAACATAAAGCATTCAATTAGCACTTGTCCCCCTGGAAGGAAACTGAATTTGGAGATGCTTTAGGGGCAACCATCTTTCCCACAGTTTTCCATAGTCTCTTCAAGCCATGGTGTATCATTTTGTGGTTTACACTTGTTCAGGAAGGTAAAAATATACCTTCTGTCTATAAATAGATCTTTCTGAACAAGCAGATTGCTTTTCGTGGACTTATGCTGTATGGGATGTTCAGGGAGGACTAATATCTCTGGTGTGCAGAGGGCTTGCCTAGCCCTTTTAAGGACTGCTCATCCATCTTTGGTGTTTGTCTGTCACCTGACTTTCACCTGTGACTCCAAGAAGCTGTGCATGTGCAGTAGCCACATCCTGGTAAACTATCTCAGCAGGCAGTCTAATCCAGATTGGAGGTAACCAACAGGCTTGAATCTGTTGGTGAGTTAGGGGGATGTCCACTCCACACATGTGAGGACTTTCCTGGTGGAATAGGTGGATAAGAACAATTTGTTCCAGGGGCCAAGAAGGTGGCTAAAGCAGGCATCATAGGGTGCTTAGAGCTTTGTCAGACATTGAAGATGCCAAGGTCATCCACTGCATCTGGGTCATTGCCAGTTGTCTTAACTCTTGTCCTGTCACTGGACTTTGATAACTCAGGAAGAGAGAGTGAGGCTGAGGACTTTGTGAAACTCTGCCTCACTTAAATCCAATTCACAAGCAAGTCTAGATATCACCCTGTGTTGTCATTGGGTCCTGTTCTTCAAAAGGAAGGATGAACTGTTTGAACTCATTGGCTTTGATGTCTAAGTAGGAAGCTGAGCAGGAATCATGTGTCTTTGGAGTCAGAGGCCCTGGGTTCAGGTCTTTACTCTGACACTTTCTCCCTGTGTGACCTTTAGCAAGTCATTCAACTTCCCCGTGCCTCAGTTTCCTCAAGGAATACACTGCATTAAGAAGGTTAAATCAACAGTATTAGAAAAAGGAAAAATCCCCCTAATCCTTCAGGGACAGAACTCAGAGAATTGTAAAGGGGGGAGATGTAACTAGTCTTGCTCTGGAAGAGTGAAGGTGGGGTTATCACTAAGCTACCTTGAATCCTCAGCTTTCTGCCATTCCCAAACTAGGAAATCTCATCCTCCAGTAACCGTCACCATCTCATTTCTGGCTCATGTTCCAGGGCCTCTGAACATGGCTGGAGTAAATAATGAAATTGAGTCAATTTCTCCTGCTACATATTCATGCTACACAGTCTCAACTGGGCCCTCACTGCTGCTTAATATTCCTTCTCCTCGGTCCTGATCGACTCCTTATCTTAGCATCATATATTTTTTTTAAAATTACAGGATCATAGATTTAGAAATGAAAGGGACCTTAGAGGTCAAATGAAGAACCAACATGTAGGAATCCAGGGAGTTATGCAAGGGTTTTACACTTGCTTGTGCACATATATGCACACACACACACACACACATACACACACACACACACGAAAAGCTAGGATTTGAATTCAAGTCCTCTGACTCCAAAATCTCTTTCCCCTTTACCACACAGTAGTGTGGGACCAGTTGTTGAAACTAAAGCAGACAGAATCAGAGTGATCTGCTTAGGATCACACAGTGAGTAAATATGTAAGACCAAATTTGAACTCAGTACTGCCTAGTAGCCTCTACAACAATACTGACAAGTGACCATCCAGACTCTAGTAGTGAGGAAGGAGAATCCACTATCTCTGGAGGAGACGTCCCCTACTTTGGCATTTCTCTAAAAATTAGGAATTTTTTCCTGACATTAAATCTAAATTTCCCTTTGCGACTTTCACCCACTGCACCTGGTTCTATCCTCTGAGACTAAGCAGAACCTCTTCCATATGGTAGCCCTTCAAATACTTGAAAACAATTATCATGTCCTGTTGGGAGTCACAGGGCTAAAGTTCCCCAGTTCTTTCAAATAATTGTCCTATGAAATGAACTTGAGACCCTTCATCCTGGTAACCCTTGTTTGAACATTCTCCACCTTGTCAGAGCCTTTTCTAAAAAGTGGTGCCCAGGACTGAACACAATGCTCCAAAGAGTCTACGTTGACATTTGATCCAACTATATCTATGAACTAACATCCTCTTGTACCCACAGGTGATGGGATGGGAATAAGGTAGGATACTACTGCTGTCTAGGTCCCTACTCTGTGTCTTAGACTAGGATATGAAAGCAAGGGAGAACTGGGAGTTCTGGAAAGTGGCTCCATCTTCCAGCCTTCTTACTAGTCATGGGAAGCTTCAGAAACTTCCCATCTCACCATCCAGTTCAGATTCATCCCTTTGTGTAGGCCCTTAATTGGCTCTGTTCTGGGCCTGGGTCATCTGGCATTTTGAACCCTGCTCTGGTTACCTATCTGGTTCCTACTAAAGATAAATGCACACAGCCTTGCAATCCCTTCTGCCTGCTTGCTCACTTTCATCCAATTTTGAGCATGTCCTCAGTGTTTGCGGAACCATTTCCTGGAGGAGAAGGAGGAGGAAACGTGGCAATAGTCATCAGTGTTCTATTTTTTCTCCTTCTAGTCTCAAACTATCACTCTGTGTCTTGAAGCAAAGTAATCTTTTAAAAGAAAGAAGTCACAGCATGAACACTAGTATTTATGTGTCTTTTTAGGCTTGCAAAGGGCTTTATGTGTACGATGTCTCATTTGATTGTCATCAAACCCCTTGGAGATGCATACTATGGGTTTTATAATTATATCCATTTTATAGATTAGTGTGGCAGCTAGGTGGCGCAGTGGGTAGAATGCTCAACCTGCCTCAGACACTTCTTGCTGTGTGACCCTGGGCAAATCATTTCACCCTGTTTGCCTCATTTTCCTCATCTGTTAAAATGAGCTGGAGAAGGAAATGGTAAACCACTCCAGTATCTTTATCACAAAGAATTGAGCATGACTGAAATGACTGAACAACAATTGAATCTCATAGACATCAGGTGATTTACAGAGTATCACATAGTGTCAGAAATAGTAAAAATTCAGCTTTTCCTTCTCCAAATTGAACACTCTATACACAGCACCTCATCTTTACTGTTATATCACATTATTTAGTCAAATTACTCTTACAGTGCACTAAAATCCCCATATGATTTTCGAATGAACTGCTCTCTGCCCATCCCTTCCCTACCTGGAATTTATGAATCTGATGTTTCTTGAAACCAAGGGTAAAACTTAACATTAATCTTGTTCATTTCACCCCAGTGTTCTAGTCTATCAAGGTCTTTTAAAATCCTGACTGTCCTTCATTGTGTTAGCTATCACTTCTAGCTTTGTGCCACCTTGCAGATCTGATAGCGATGCCATCTAGGCCTTAATCCAAATTGCTGATAAAAATGTTAAATGGCACTGAGTGAAGCTCAGTTCCCTTGAATACTCAACTAGACGTTGGTCCCTGGCCATCCACAACATTGGCTGACTCTACCATATTTTTTTATCACCAGACGATCTTTAATTTAGCACTTGATCTTACAGTTCCTTAATTGTTTCATGGGTATTTTGCCTTATAAATAGATAAAGAACCTGGCACACAGTGGGCACTATATAAATATTTATTCCCTTTCCCTCACCCCCTTTAAGTATTTATCATATGTTAGGCACTGTGCTAAGGACTGGGGATACACACACTCACATATCCATATATGTATGTATATCTCCATATATGTATGTCACACATATCACATGTGTAAACACACACTTACATATGTACAAACAAGACAGTCTCTGCTCTCAAGTTGTTTATATTCTGATAGAGAAAGACAACAGTAAAGGAGGTGCTGGATTGGGGTTTGGGGGTGGGTGGGATGGGCAAGAAGTGGCCTGTTGGCCTGGTTCCCAGATAGATGAAGCAACAACTTTGCAGACCTGAGCGTCTGCACTCAGACAACTGAATAGCAGAATTATTTGATGTACCTTTTCTTCCCTCTCCCTCTCGCATCCCCCCCTCCCCTCACCATACCTTCCTGGAATAGTGCTGGGTTCAGAGTTGGGCATTAAGAAAGTGCTTGATAAATATCCCATTGAAATAAAATAAATACCCCCACTGAACTGAGTTATAAGTATGCTGAATACTGTCAGAGCCTCAGCGAGGAATTTTTACTCCTACCAAAATATGCTTTCAAATCAACTTTTAGGACAAATTCAGCTAAAAGGCAATGAAGGGAAGCAGAAAGACCACAGAACACAGGGAGAGGAGGGAGGGAGCTCTCACCTAGGGTGTGATCTCCTGGAACAGGAAGCATGCCATTTGGTGGCTTCTTATTTTAATTAACCATTCTCGATACTGGATCCTTACTGAGCTCAGTAGCTTCTACCTGCTGAAGGAGAGGCACTTTCAGTGCCTTCTAAATTTCATCCTGCAAGGGAATAGCCCCACTTGTCTCACTGTAGTTATAGTTCTGACCGTTGTTAAAGGCTTATAAGAAAAGCATGATTTCTTTTTTATTTTAAAAAATTTCTTCTTTAATTTATTAGTTTGTATTACACAGTGTAATGACTAATATGGAAATGTTTTACATGATTGCGCATGTATAACCTATATCAGATTGCTTACTGTCTCAGGGAGGGAGGGAGGGAGGATGGGAAGGAGTAAAGGATAGAATTTGGAACTCAAAACTTAAAAAAAACCCCAGTGAATGTTAAAAATTGTTTTTATATGTAATTGGGGAAAAAAATAAAATATTTTTTAAAATGTCATTTAAGTACATTCAGGGGCCATATATTTTTTTCTTAGGGGATGTGTCAATACAGATGTGACCATCTAGAGGGATCGTCCCACTTCTGAGAGGTTATAAGATACTGAAGAAAGGGGTAGTCCTTGTCAGCATGGTTGTAAATAGGTTTTGTTGGGGGCGGGGTGTTTACTCATAAGACTGGTCCTGGCAGGTGGCAGGACAATGGCAGATCTCTACACAACACTTAGGCCAGACCAGATGTTTCACAGAAACAGAACAAAGAAGGTTTAGTGTCAAGAGATGGCCCATGGTCACATGAGTGGTTGCATATACATTTTCCCAAGGAAGCTGCTTTACTGTTTACAATAACTGTGATGCCATAAGTTACGTTCTCAGACTCTTGTTCCCACCACACAGTGGAATACACTTCCTATTGGACAATAGATGTTGTTGGAAAAATAGGAGTCATTTAGCAGAGATTTCCTTTATTGTAGCTTTGTTCAAATGGAGCTATTATGTGCTATCATGCTACTTTAGGCATTCATTGCTTCTCATCTGAACTATAACAGCTCCTTCATTGGTTTCCCTGCCTCTAGTTTCTCCTCTCCCCAATCTGAACTTCACACAGTTGCCAAAATAATCTTCCTAAGCAACAGGTGTGACCATGTCACTCTCTTGCTCAAACATCTCCAGTGGCTCCCTGTTGTCTGCTGAATAAAATATAAATTGCTCAGCTTAATGTTCAAGGTCATCTACATTTTGCATTTCACTCTGTTCTTCCCTCACAAAGTCTTGGTTTCAGCTGAATTTGACTACCGATCTTTTCCTGCCCATTCGCGCCTTTGTTGACATAGGCTGGCCTCTATTCCTTTAATGTACTCCTTCTGCTTGTTGAAATCCTTCTTTTTCAAGGTCCAGCTCAGATGATATCTTCTCTAGGAAGGGTTCCCTCATCTACAGAGCTGAAAGTGACCTCACCCTGCTCAATCTGTGCCGGAGTGCTTTTTCTACAGCGCCCCTTTACCTCTCTTACATTCTACCTTCTATCATATCTATTACATGCATGCTTTATTCTCCCTATTTTATTGTAAGTGTCTTGAGGGAAGGAACTATATCATTTTTCATAATAAGCACTCAGATTCATGTTTGTTGAATTGCCTCCAAGAGAACCTGTATTTCCTAGCTATGTTTCTGTATTCCAAAATCTTTGCATGCCAGGCTCCTTTGATCTCTGTCTGACATGAGTACACTTAAGACAATAAATAGGAAAAGGCCCATAAGATGTCAAAGATATAGCTGTCACTGACCTTGCTGTGAAACAAATAGCATCCTCATGCCTCAGACTGCTGCTAGTTCAACTTAGAGCTTAAATGATTTCCTCAGAGGAACTCACAGGAATCCAGAGACTGATGGGAACAAGGCCATCAAGGTAAACAGCCTTCCCTAGAGCAGCATTGGTCTGTCACGGAGAAGTTCCACTCAGCTGTCTTCCTCCTTTCAAAATACTCATTCTACAGTCATACAACATGGACTAATTTCACACCTGCTCAGATGATTGTACTTTTTCTAGTTTTCCATTTTGCCTACACATAGGGATATTGGCATAAACTGTTGTATTTCTGCCTCACAGATATAATGCCCTGGATTACTGGGAGTAGGATACTATTGAAGAAAGGGTGACATTGTTTCTTGATTACTAAATCCTCAAGGGCTTCAACATTTTCAAGAATTTATCACTCATGTTTTCTCTTTGTGTCCGAAAAGACATGAGTAATGCAGTTGGAATATGAGCCAGGTGTGATCAGGGGCAGGGTTCTACTATGTACTGTGACTGGCTTCCTATGTCCTCTCTGGAAATGCTCAGGCAAAGCCATTCGCCTATGCTCAGAGAAGTTGAAGAGAATCTTGAGAGACAGTGATGCCTGATCTAGAGAGAAGGTGTTTGCTCTCTTAGAGGTTGGAAACTGGCACTGGTGTGGTAAAAATTAGTATTTGTGTGGAATGATTGGGAATTCCTAAGTTGGTGGTAAATAGGAAGAATAATTCTGTCTTTTGCCTATTGCATGTACTATTCATACATTTTTGCTATGAATGATACTATGAGATGATTACCTAGGATGCTGGTATAATTATTCTTGTTATTTTGAAAGAGTTGATGTTTGTTGCTTTGTTTTCTGCTTGCGTTGCACATTTGCAGATTTTGAGTAAACCTTGGTTGATTTTGCAAGGGATTGAAAAGTCTTTGCCCCAGGGAAGGAATGTTACCTATTTTTTTGGCCTCACTCATAGGGGCAATGCATTCAGAAATTGGTGGGGAAAGGGGAACCAAACTGATCTTTGAGTGGTTTTAAGTTATGGGGCCTTGCCCCTAATCTTGAGGTTGAACAGGCTTGGGGAAAGGAAGAAACCATTATAACTTGAGCTGTTAGGAGTCATCACAATGTGGCTTCTATGAGGACGAGAGCTTGGGCCAGCATGGGTAGAATGATAATCTAGAGTAGGGGAAAAGGAAGTAATTTTGAGCATCAGCTGAACCTGCAGAGTGAGCAGTGAGGATAAGATGGTGACTGTCTTCTCCTTCCTTTCTCCCAAGTAGAAACCAAATTTTCCTGTCTGGTATGAACTCCCTTTCTTTGCTTTCAGGGTCTTTGCTAGACTGTTTAAGAGGCATCTAGGCACAGAAAGCTGTGTTCTTTTCCCAGACATATACTTTTAATCATATATCATATGTTTGCTAATGAATCCCTGGTTGTTTGATGTGTTTACTTAGTATGCAGATATGGATAAGGAAAGAGGAAGAATTTCCTTCTCAAATAGTGGGAGATCTTTTGCTCAGTAGAGCTGAGATGGGGACTAGAACTAGAAAGGAAAGGAAAGGAAAGGATAGGTGCTAGCTTTCATAAACTGTACAAAAGAAGCTAAGACCAAATATAGAAACTTACATTAATTTTCTGTTTCATTGGTGAAACAAATCACCAGTTCAGAAAGTGAACTGCTTCTTTTAATCTGAGAAGCTTGGGCAAATGGAAGTCTCCATTTGCAGACGTCTCATGTACACTTGAAAATATAGCTTCAAAGGGGAGGGGCATGATGAAGATGGTTGAATATACAGTTTCCATAATGACTCCATAGCAACATAAGGATGTTACTAGTACCTGAATGTGCTTGTGGTCTTTCTTTGGTGATTAGATCCAGGAGAAGTGAACTATCGTATAGCATGGAGAAGATTTGGATTGTGTGAGCTTGGAATGACTCAATCAAAATGAATAGATGTGTCCAGAAGAGAATGGATTGGGAAGGTGGAAGAATCACTCTGTGCCAGTTTCCTCTTTTGTAAAATGGGGTCCGACCAGATAATCTCCAAAGGCTCTTTCTGCTCTAAATCCTATGATCTTGCTCTGACCATGTCACCTTCTCTTTCTGTCCTCTTTGTCACTGTCAGGGTCCTACTGCCCATCCCCTTCATTCAATTCAATGCAAGACAACAAATATTTAGCTATGTACAAGGCACCTGTGCTAGGTATACACACACAAAGATGAAACATTTCTCCCCTCAGGGAACTGATATTCTCCTGGGGAGAAAAGGGGAATACAGATGTACACAGATAAGTATGTGCAAAGTAATTTCAAGAGAGAACATTAAGAACTGGAGGGCTCAGGAACCTTTTCCTGAAGAAGAGGACATCAGAGCTGATTCTTGAAGATTTAGAGATTTGTAAAATTGTCCATGATGATAAAACTTTGACCTTCATCTTCCCTTAATGCATTGTTATAGAATGGAGGAAAGAGCTATGCCAAAAGACTATAAGAAGTGTGGTGTATTGGTTAGGAGGGCTGGATTTTGGAATTAAAAGACCTAGGTTTGAATCATAGCTCTGCTACTTATTCCCTAGGTGACCCTGAGCAAATGTTTTGACCTCTCTGGACTTTATTTTCCTAAAATGAGGGAGTTGGACTAGAAAACCTTTAAGGTCCCTTCCAGGTCTAAATCTATGATTCTGTGACCAAGCTGAAAATGCCTCCCCCACCTTTATTTATTTATTTTTTAAAGTTCAGCATTAAACTAGACTGTATGTCTATCTTCAGAGGATTAACCTGGCTAGGTTCATCAGCGAAGCTCTCATCAGAATGTTGGACACTAAATCATTAATTTTTTGCCATGCCAACTCATGACAATGCTGGATCCTCTTCTACACTTATATTTTTTTTGGCTGCAACTTCGGCACTGCATATAGAGAAAACTCCCTTAGTTGTGAATTCTCTTTCTTGTTTTCTCTGTGTAGAGAATGCCTTTTGGGATATAGTGCTTCCAAAGGAACTGCCAATCCTGGGACATTTTCTGGTTAATTTCAAAACTAGCAGGGCTTGTAGATGTGATGCAAGATACAGGAATTGCAGAATTTAAAGGAGAAAGGAAAGTGGGCAGTATGGTAGCCTGGGCCATTACTCAGGCACACTGGTATTTTTCTTGTATGTTATTGTTAGATTTGTGAAAGTCAAGTGGTGCCTCATGGATTTGCCTTTGGAGCATGAGAGTAGTGCTGGGGTTTCAGGGCTAGATAGTTATATAAGCCAGACAAAGCCAATGTGGAGTTTCTGGAATTTGGAGGCCATGGGTCTATGGAGTTGAAAGATCCTGTGGTCTGGTTCACCCATGGAGATAGGACCAGAGAATCACCAAAAACTTCTGTAGTGTTTCTTAAATCAACCATGGACAACTTATTGTGAATTAACTGGTGTCTCATTTCTGAAAACAAAAATGAAAACAAATCTTATTTTTAGCAACATGTTTTGTTTTTAATATCACATTTGTTTTGAAATAGTCCCTTCCTATCTGCAAGCCATCCTTTATAATAAGGATTTTTTTAAAAAAAATTTAATAATGTATTTGTTTTCATAAGTCTTAAATTTTCTCCCTCCTGCCTCCCTCCCTGAGATGGCATGCAATCCTATATTGGTTCTACACATACATTCTTATTAAACACATTTTCACTTTGATCATGTTGCATGAAAGAAGTAAAATCCATTCCTGCTTTACTGGGAGACAGGAGGTTGATTATAAGCCGCTGAACTTCTGCGTTGTCTCTCTCTTGCATCTTGGGAGATTGAAGAGATTGAAATGTGCTTGACCTGAAAGGGGGTGTTAAAGCTGGAAAAGTAACTAGGATATTGCATCCTGTGACACATGTGTCTGATGCATCATGATTTTTTTTTGCCGTGCTTTTACTAATCTAATTTAATTTTTTATTTAAATATAAACTTGGGGCTAAGGTTAAAAACTTGAGGCTAATTACAAAGAACATGTAGCTCTAAGAGGAAATAATTTTTTTTCAGTGAGATAATGAGACTAGAACCTGGGTGTAAAAGAACCTGTAGCACCTGTGAAGGAAACCTTATTATACTACTCAGCAAATCAATAAGCATTTATTAAGCACTTACTAGGTGCCAGGCACTGGGTTAATATTGGGAATACAAACACGGGCTGAAAGACAGTCTCTGGCCCTAAGGAGCATATGTTCTAATGAGCGAGCTCAGAGGAGAGTGGAGGAGAAGATGGGAGGAAGAAGATACCTGATCAGGGGCATGGCTGAGAAAGTCCAGAGAAATTCCAGAGAGGAATGAACATGTGGCTGGCCTGTGCACTTTCCTTCAAATGGAGGTTCTAGATTAGGAGCTGACCAAACAGAAGAATGGTTCTCCAAGGCGTCAGAAGGCCCGGGACGAAGCGAGCTTCGAGGAGGAGAAGATAACTGTGGTTTATGGAGAAAATCTGGGAGGAAAGAAGACCTGGCTGGCCTTGAACTTTGCTGGAGTACTTTTCCTCCTCCTTTGTTCAGTTCTATCTCTAGCTTCCAGCTCAAGCAGATGCTCCAATTAAAAAGATCAGCAGAGGGGCTCCAGGAATCCTTAATATTCAATGGAAGCAGCTGCACAAAGAGCACTGGCTGGGAAGTCAAAGAATCTGGGTCAGCGGCCCTCCCCCCTTGATGCTTCCTATCTGTGTAAACTTGGACAAATCACTTACCATCTCCAGTCTCGGTTGCCTTAACTGTAAAAGGAGTGTGTTGGACTAGGTTGGCTTTGAGGCCCCTTCCACCTCGAGGTCCACGGTCTTAGTAATAATACTGATATCGATGTTAATTGACGTTGATCTAAGGCTTACTAAGCACTTTGTATATACTTGTTGTTTTAGTCATTTTTGGGATCCCTTTTGGGGTTTTCTTGGCAAAAATACTGGAATGGCTTGCCATTACTTCTCCAGCTCAGTTTACAGTTGAGGCAGCTGAGGCAAGAGTTAAGTGACTTGCCCAGGGTCACACAGCTAGTAAGTGTCTGAGGCCAGATTTGAGGGTTTTTTTCTCTTTTTGTCTTTGTAGTCTGTACATAATAGGATTTTAACAAGTGTTTGTTGAATTGAACTGAGTTGATTTAAAGGTAAGGTAAGTTTTATTATCTTTATTGTTTCCACTGTGCTCTCTGAAATATTTGCTCTATAAGAAACAAACTGGATCATATCCTGAACCTTTTCCTTTCTTATTCCCTCCATTGTCTTCCACTCCCTGAGACATGGCTCCCTCCTGATGCATAACCTTCCTGAGGACTTTTTAAGCTGGTGCAAGCTGACTCCAAGCACACCCCTATATTTCTTTTCCCTGGTTTTCCTACTCTCTGTCTGACCATTCCTTCTCAATGTCCTTTTCTGAATTTTCATCTACATCATGCCTGTTAACAATGTGTGTCACCCAAGGCTCTATCCAGGGCCCTCTTCTCTTTTCCCACTAAATTATTTCCTTTGGTCATCTCATCAGCTCCCATGGTTTCAATGATCATTTTAGCCAGCTGAGTTATCTAGCCCTAACCTCAATTCTGAACTCCAGTCTCGCATCTTCAACCATCTCTTAGATATTCTAGAACCAGATTTCAATAGGCATCTTAAATTCAACATGTCCATAACTGAACTCCCCCTTTTCCTTAAACCCTTCCCTCTTACTAACTTCACCATTACTATTGAGCATACCACCATCCTTCTGGTCACTCAGGTCCACAAGCTAGGTGTCATCCTAGACTCTTCCCTTTCACTGCCCCTCATCTATTTAGTTGTCAAGTCCTGTTGTTTTACAACATCTGTCATCTGTGCCTTCTTTTCTCCTCTGATATTGTCACCACCCTGATGCAGGCTCTTATCGTCTTGTACCTGGATTATTGCATTAGTCTCCTGGTTGGTCTCCCTGACCCACGTCTCTCCACATTCCATTCAGTCATCAAATTGTTTCTTAATGCACAAGTCTGACCATCTCACTTCCCTATTTAAAATAGTGGCTCCCTATTGCCTCCAGGATCATATAGAAAATCTTTTATTTGCCTTTTAAAGACCTTCATAAACTGGTCCCCTCATGTCCTTTTAGTCTTATTACACCTGCTTCCCCTCCATGTACTCCTTGATCCAATGACACTGTCTCTTTGCTGTTTCTTGTGCACAGCCTTCCATTTGGGGAATCTGGGCTTTTCACTGGCCTTCTGTCCCCGATGCCTCTCCCTCTCTCCCTCCTCATTTCTACCTCCTGATTTCCCTGGCTTCCTCTAAGTCTCACCTTCTGCAAGAAGACTTCTATGGTCTTCCTCCATCTTTGAGACTACCCCCAGTTTATCATGTTACATCTTGTTGGCACACTGCTGCCGCCGTTAGACTTGAGCTCCTTGAGCTCTGTGCTTGTTTTTTCTCCTTGTATTCTCAGTAGTTAGCACAGTGCCTGGCACATAGCAGGCAATTAATGCATGCCAGTTTACTGACAAAACGTGATTATGAATCAATAAACAAATTTGCATTCTGCCACTTACTATGGGACCTTGACCAAGTCACTTAAACTCTTTTGGCTTCAGAGTCTGTAAAATGAAGGGGTTGGACCAGATGACCCCTAAGGACCCTTCTAGTTTTAGAGCCATGGTATTTACAGGAGCATCTACAAAAAAAAGGTAATAGAATGACCTATTCAGTTTACAGAGGACATGTTTGCTTATTTATTATAAATAAATTCTCGTAGATTGACTGGTAGATTATACTGTCATGTTGACTATTTTGTTGGCGTTAAAGACCAAAATTACATCTTTTGGCAAATATATGGATTTCTACCCCCCATGTAATTATTCTACACTCCAGGGTTACAAGGTGGGAACCACTTCTGTAATGATGGGAATTTTATGTTGGTAGGTTAGCGGTGTGAGATGTTTTAAAAGGTTTCTAATTATACTTCTTAGACCTGCCTTTAGAGGGAGCTAGCCCTATTCTCTTTTTTCCCTCTCTCCACCCATCTTTAATACTAGGAGGAATGGGGCCCTACACAGACTCCTTGCTACTCCTCACTGGTGATATATAGCCCCCTCCTTTTGTCCCTAATCTGTGATTTATGTTGAGTGAGGCCTAGTTCTTTTACGTCTCTGGGGATCAGTTTCCTTATCCATAAAATAAAGGAATTGAACCAGATAATCTCTAAGGTCTCTTCCAGCTCATGCATACTAAGAGTTGTTGAGACCCCTCCCCATAGGCTAGAGCTACTACTGTTGGGCAATCTGGCCCGGCCATAGTCCGGTGGCAGCCTTCCTAAATATATCATTCAATCCTACTTGGTTCCTCCCCCACACTGTCCCCATCTCTGTCCCCAGACCCAGGGAACAGCTGCTGGTTAATCTGATTTGTCACTTGAAGGCAGCTGGGCTAGACAAGAGATTAAAAGGGAGCTGGAGATTTTCCACCCCATTCCAGTGTTGCTTCCCCCTCCCCCCATCTCTTCCATTTACAGTTGTTCCCCTACACCCTCCATGGCCTTGCTTAGGCTGGGGGAGCAACTCCTGTTGTTTTGGAACTGAAGCCCTAGCCTAAAGGGAAGCCGCTGCCTCACCTCCTCAGGTAAATGGGAATTTCTTTCTCATTAACATTTTGCAGAAGGTGAAACATCCTAAGAATGGTTCTTCGTCTCTCATCTTCTTCTTCCTGACAACTTATCTTGTACGCCATTGCCAGGGTCATCTTTCAAAAACACCACTTTGTACATGGAGTATTGTAATCTGCTAGGTAAAGATGGGAAGTTCAAGTTCTGGGGGGTCCTTACCCCATGCTACTGAAGCATCCCTCTCATTTTCTGAGTATGGCAAATAAAATGGTGTTTGGTTATAACTTGTCATGAAAATCAAAAAAGTCTAGACTGCTCACAAGTTTTACGCACACATTCCAAAACAATTATTTCACAAACAGAATGTTTGATAGTACTATATATTTTGAAGCAGTCTAAACTTAATGGCAATCTTTACCTAATACAATCACAGTAATAATTAAGACAAAACTAGTCTCAAATTGAAAAAAAAGATGATAAAAGATAGAAATAATGTTAGAAAGTCTGGGGCAAGTTGGACACACTAATACACTGTTGATGGAATTGCGAATTGGTTCAATCCTTATGAAAAATAATTTGAAATAATGTGAGAAAAGTCATTTAACTGTTTCTACCCTTTGATAAAGATCTCACCTCTGGGCATACCATACCCCAGGAGATCAGAGATGGAAAAAAAAGAGCTGCTATAGTATTGAGTCTCCATAGAGCCTAGTGATGGGGCAGGAGGGTGGGGAATTCTAGGTCCCTTGCAGGGCTAAAGCTGCTGTGAGGAGATGGAAATGCTTCCCAAGCCCTAGGAGCTCATCACTGAGGGAGAAAATAGGAAGTGTATCAGGGTAATTCAAGGGAGAGAAGGCAGGGGAAGGCACCAACTCCTGAATCTTTATTCTAGAGCTATGCCTTCCAGGAAATACTTCTATTTCTCTGATCTTCAGGATGTATTTTCCCTGGAAAATTTTCTCTCCAAGTCTCCTTGTATTTTCCTAAAAATCAGAGGTGTGGGGGCTCTGAGCTTGGTGCCAGGGTGACCCTGAAAAGTTGGAAGACTCTCCTCACCTCCTCACCTGAGTCCACTACAATTTGTTCCCTCGGGCAAAATGATGCCTCTTCTCTGCCTCCCTAATCAGTCCACTATCCCACTCACCCAACAACAGTGGCTTTTCCAAACATTTTAATTGCTCCTCAAATTTTCCACAGCTTCTTCTTCCCCAACCTTCTCAACTGAGAACTTTAATATTTCACTGAAAAAAATTGAGGCCATTTTCTAAGAACTCCCTCTTATTTTCCTGTCTTCCTCATTTCATATCATCTAGATGCCTTCTGCCACTATGTTCTCCTTCATCCCTGTCTCACATAATGAGGTGGGTTCTTCCCACCCAAGTAACCCTCTTGATGGATAAGTGATCCTCTTCCTTCCTATCATCTCCTACACATTGACCCAATTGTGCCTAGTTTCTCATGAATCTTCATTCATTCCATCTAGCAACTATTTCCCTACTACCTACAACACATCCATATCTCCTCCATCCTCAAAAAAATTCTCATTTCATTCATCCAAATCAGCTAGCTCTCCTCCTTTGTCTCTTTTCCTTGGAGGCGAGGCTGGATGAAAAGCTGTTTATAATCTGTCCCTTCACTTCATTTCCTCTTATTATCTCAACTCTTTTCATTCTGATATATGACTTCATTATTCATCCAAAAGCTGCTCTCTACAGTCAATCAATCAACATTTATCAAGCACCTACTATGTGCCATTTAATGGCTTTTTCTCAGTCCTCATTCTTCATGGCTTTTCTGAAGACTTTGACACCATCACCATCTTCTCCTTGATGCTCTCTTCTCTTTAGATTTTCATTACACTGCTCTCTCCTGGTTCTCCAGTTACCTGACTTCCTTCTCTCTCTCTCTCTCTCTCTCTCTCTCTCTCTCTCTCTTGCTGGATCTTTATCCATCTTGTTAATTATGGGTGTGCAGTGCCCCCTTCTTTTCTCCCACTATGCTATTTTGCTTGGTGATTGCATCAGCTCCCAATGGATTTAATTATCTCACACTGATGATTCTCAGACCTATTTATTGAGCAGTACCCTCTCTCCTGACCTCCAGATACCTCTCCAGCTGCCTGTTGGACATCTCAAATTGGATGTCAAGTGGACCTTTTAAGCTTAACATGTCTAAAACTGAGCTCATTATCCTTCTTCCCCAAACCCTCCTCTCTTCCTAACTTCCCTTTTACTGTCAAGGGTGGCATTTTTGTTTTAGTCACTCAGGCTCAAAACCCAACTGTCATCCTTGATTCCTCATTCTCTCTCACCCTCTATATACGATCAGTAGCTAAGACCTCTGTTGTTTTTATTTTAGCGTCTCTTGTATATACCTCCTTCTCTCCTGTGAAACCATTGTGGTCCAGGCCCTTATCACCTCATCACCTTATTGTTCAGGCATTCAGTTGTGTCTGACTCTTCATGATCCCATGGACCAGAGGACTCCAGGTGCTTCTATCCTTCACCATCTCTTGAAATCTGTCCAAGTTCATGTTTATTGTTTCCATAACACTACATATCTCATTCTCTGCCATCCCCTTTTCCTTTTGCTTTCAGAATTTCGAAATTTGCTTTCAATCTTTTCCAATAAGTCCCATCTTCTCATGTGACCAAAGTATTTAAGCTTCAGCTTCAGTTTTGACCTTTCTCAATTTGTTTCTTAAAGTATTGACTGATTTGATCTCCTTGCTATCCAAGGGACTTTCAGAAGTCTTCTTTAGCACCACAATTCAAAAGTGTCAGTTCAGCAGTGCTCAGCATTCTTTACTCTGATTCCCACAGCCATACCCTGCTACTGGAAAAACTGTAGCTTTGCCTATATTGACCTTTGTCAGCAAGCATCTTTTAATTTCATGGCTGCAGTTGCCTTCTGCAGCGATCTTTGAGCTCAAGAATATAAAATCTGACACTGCTTCCATTTCTTCTCCCTCTGTTTGCCAGGAAGTGATGGGACCAGTTGCCAAGAGTTTTTTGATGTTAAGCTTCAGGTCAGTTTTTTATACCCTCATTGAGAGGCTTCTTAATTCTTCTTCACTTTCTGCTGTCAGAGTGGTAGTGTCTACATATCTGAGGTTGTTGATATTTCTCCCGGCAACCTTAATTCCAGCTTCTTTTTCATCCAGCCTGGCATTTCACATGATGTGCTCTGCATGTAAGTTAAATAAATAAGGTGACAATATACAGCCTTGTTGTTCTTCTTTTTCAAACTTAAACTAAGCAGCACAATTGCATTTGGTTTCTCTGCTTCAGGTTTCTTCCCACTACAGTCTATGACCACATTATGGCCCCCACTCAGTGATTTCCACTCTCTCAGTTACCTCTAGGAGCAAATGTAAAATCCTGTTCAGCTTTCAAAGCCCTTTATAACCTAGTCCCTTCCTACCTTTTCAGTCTTCGTACACTTTACTCTTCTTCACATACTCTGTGATCCAGACACTGACTTCCTGCACTTGACACTCTGAATAAGACCCCAGGCATTTTCTTGGGCTATCTTCCATGCCTGTATCTCTGTATCTCCATCATCATCCCCTCCTTATGGCTCCCCTGACTTCCTTCTGCAGGAAGCCTCTCAGAGTCCTCCTTAATCTTAGTGTTTTCCCTTTGAGACTTACCTCTAATTTATCCTGTATATATCTTATTTGCACACAATTGTTTGCGTGCTGTCTCCCCCATTAAACCATGAACTCCTTGAGAATAAGGACTATTTTTTGCCTTTCTTTGTATTTCCAGTACTTAGTACAGTGTCTGGCACACAGTGGGCACTTAATAAATGCATATTGACTCACCTTTTCCTTAGTTGTGAGAATTGGCTGCTCTGAAAGGGCCAGTGCCTCCATATATGTGCCTCAGAGGGAGACAATTTCAACAACCCAGTTGAAATTTCAATTTAAAAAAAATTTAATTTAAATTAAAAAATATTCTAAAGTTAGGCACCAAGAAAAGAGAGTATTTTCATACATAGCAGAACAAAAACAAGAGGATTCTGTGTGAAATCATGAATCTGCACCTAACTTCAATTCAATCAGCAGTTATTAAGGGCTTCCTATGTACCAGGCACTGTACTTGGTGCTGGAGATATAAAGACAAAAACCAAACCAAGCGTGACCTCTGAAAGAACATGAACTGAGAGAATTCTAGGCCCTGATGTGGCACTAATCCTGGATCTCTTTCTTTTTTCCTTTGTGAAATGAGGACATTATACAAGCTGTTCTCTAAGGTACCTTCCAGCTCTTATAGTCTGTGAGACGTAGGTTCCACCTGACTCTGCTTAATTGTAAATTTTTAGATTATTTTTTGAGAACAAGCTGGCAATATATAGTAAACATTACAAAAATAATGATATTTCTCTCTGGGGCCCAAGTTTCTTTCTCTGTAAAATTAAGTCAGTTGGACCAGATGACCTGTACTATTCTTTCCAGTTCTTGCAAATTTTGAGGGTTCTGGGGAGGAGGAGGAGGAGGGGTTGACTTTCAGCCTTCTTTGGGGCCCCTCCCCTAAAGTATCTATTCATTTTCTGTAAGGTTTACAGTTTTACAACCCACCCTACCTCCATCCCAACTTCTTAGTAATCTAGTTTCTTGCCAAATGTGAAAAAAGAATTGACTTTGGGCCAATTGTCAGGATGGGAAACAACTAAATATCCTGATTTTTTAGCAGGAAAGAATGCAGTCTCTCTAGCAGTGACCCGTGGCCACTGTTCCTCTCTGAGGGGATGTATGCCTTCCTTGTGGACTCCAACTGAGGATTCCTTTTATGTTGCAGCCTTGCATGGAAGGTGATCCTTGTTCTAGGTGAGGTAATCCCTAGTTACAACTCTGCTGAAATATACCCGCAAATTCATAGAAGCACATTTTTGTGTGTTAGCTAAGACTAAACTCAGGCAGTTAGGTGGCACAGTGGATAGAGCACTGAGCCTAGAGTCAGGAAGACCTGAGTTTACATCTGGCTTCAGACATTTACTAGCTGTGTGACTCTGGACAAGTCACTTACCCCTGTTTGCCTCGGTTTCCTTATCTAGAAAATGATCTGAAGAAGGAAATGGCAAACCACTCCAATATCTTTGCTAAGAAAACCTCAAATGGGGTCATGAAGAGTCTGAAATGATTGAAAAACAATGCCAGCAACAAATAGTAGAAACAAAGTGAGTGTCCATCCTTTGGGGAATGTCTCACAGTCCGCGATCATCATCACCAGAAGCACCACTGGAATCATGAGGACTTCTGCATTGCACACATCCTCCTGCCATCCCCTTCAACGAGGTCTCCCCTTTCCATTTCTGCACTACTGTTGCCAAATGTAGTAGGCTAGACTGGGCTGACCTCAAGTTGAGATATGAGTGAAATGAGACACTTGTACTTCATGTAACATTTAACAAAATGAATTTTACCTAGCCATTATAGGGGAGGATGATCAGAGCAGGGGAAGGCTGCATTGGATTGAGGATATAGCATTGATTTAGTCGAGTACACCTTCCCTCTTCTTAGTTTTCCCTTGGTTATTTATCCCCTGATCAAGACTGAGAGAACACTTAGAGCTCCTCATGCCTTAGGAGGAAGCTAAAAGCACTGGATAAAGTGCTAGACCTGGAGTCAGGAAGACCTAAGTTCTAATTCAGCCTCAGATACTTCCTGATTGTGTGACCCTAAACAAGTCAATTAACTGCTGTCTGCCTCAGTTCCCTCAAATGTTATGGGGGTCCTAGCAGCATCTACTCCCAGGGTTTTTGTGAGGATCAGATATTTGTAAGGCACTCAGCACAGTACCTGGCACATAGTAGGTACTTAATAAATGATTTTTCCCTTCCCTATTTCCTCCTGTCTTCCCTCTTCTTCCCTCTCCCTCCCCCCACAAATGTTCGGGCTGTTTTCCTACTCAAGTGATCAGGAAGTTTTGCTAAGGGCCTGAATCTCAGTCCCTTAAGCCAATTAAACATTGGGGACAGTTTCAACACCTTTTAAGGGAAACAACTAACCCTACTCAAATGGCCTGAGACTGGGAGATACTTCTCCTAACACATTGGAGAGTTATCATTGTAGGGAGCTTCTATTAATACATATTGGCATGTGCTCTGCAATTTATAGTCTTAGTTGCCTGGTGGGGTTAAGTGACTAGCCCAGGTCAAAGGTTGGGTCCTTCATGACTCCAAGGACTCTCTATCCACTCTTTTACTGCTATTATTACTGTGTCTCCAACCCCCACCCATAGCTGGTATTTTTAGAGCAATGGATAAAATAACTCTTTAGCCCAACCAACTCCATGAGGCAAGTTGTACAACTGTTATCTCCATTTTACAAATGAGGAAACTGAGGCTCAGAGCCATGAAGTAGCTTTCAAGGAGAGTTTTATCCTACACTTAATCCACTTTAAACGTTGAATACTTTTCTAGAAGGAGTCCTATTATTAATCCCTCTTTGGAGATTCTAGATTCTAGCCCTCCCTAAGCTTTGTAAGAGATTTTCCCTGGCATTCTCTTCCAAGATATGAGTGTACTGGGCCAAGAGTTTGAGAAAAGCCTGATTTCTTCTCTTTGGGGGTGAACATTCCTCAGGACTGAACTGATTCACCTGAGCCTAGAGCTCAGGTTCCTTAATGGGAGAGGCCAACCTCTCTCCAGTTCATGGATCTGGGCTGGAAAAACCACTTCAGTCCTTTGGAACAGGCTTTGACTGCTCTAATAATCTCCATTACTAAGTTAAAAAATGGACACAGAAAAATAAGGTCTCTTCCAGCCCTAAGTGTTAGACTTCTGATAATTTGGTTGTGCTCTGCCTCCCCCTTTCTTCCCCCACCCCCCAGTTCTCCGTGCTGCAGCTGCTGGGTCTTGGCCCTTTAATAGGGCCCCAGCTAAACAGAGCTGTGAAGTAGGCTAGAATTATTTTTAGCTTTCTACCACCTCATTCCTTCCTACTACCTCCCTCCCTTTCTGGGACGCACACCCCACCACCCTCCCTCCTCTCTGTCTTCCCCTGCCCTTAGGTACCCAGAATCAAGCTTTCCCAACTACTCAAAGGCCTGTTCATCGAGACTCCTTCTAGGCAAAACATTACACCCTTCTCCATACTTGAAATCACTGAATTCCTCACCCACTGAAATCAGGCTTTCTGTTAGCTCACACCTAGCTAATCTGATAAACTGATCTGGGCTCACTTGTTAGAGGGTGTCAGAGTGTTAACTTTTTTTAAACAGTTTTCAAAACACTTCTGAATCCCAAATCTCATTTAATATTCCTCCCAAGTCTCAAGGGATATAGGACAGGCTCCTAGAAAGTGGCTAACTATAGAGCACAGGATTTAGAGTCTGGAAGACCTGAATTCAAATTTTGCTTCAGACAGTTTCTAGCTGTGTGACCCTGGGCAAGTCATTTAATTTTTCTGTGCCTCAGTTTCTTCATCTGTAAAATGGGGATTATAATAGTATCAACCTCATAGAGGTCTTGTGAGGGTCAAATGAGATATTTGTAAAGATCTTAACAAAACTTTTCTTTCACAACATGACTAATATAGAAATATGTTCTGCATGATTGGACATGTGTAACCTATATCAAATTGCTTGCCTTCTCAATGAGGGGGGAGGGAAGGGAAGGAGAGAATTTGGAACTCAAAATTTTAAAAAAATGAATGTTAAAAATTATTTTTACATGTAATTAGGGAAAAAATAAATATATTTTTAAAAGATCTTTTTTGTTTTCTATTTTTATTTAGTATTGTATTTTTCTTCAATTACATGTAATAATAATAGTAAAAAAGGTCTTAATAAAACTTAAGTTGTTATTAAATGCTACCTATTATAAGAAATTACACAACTAGTAATAACAGACCCCAGACTTGATCCTGAATCTTCTGATTCCTAAAACTACCTCTTCCTGGCCATCATATACACATTTTGACAGGATCCTTCTAAACACTCAACCTTAACCCAAAGAAGTATCCTTGATAGTTTGATTCTAGCCCTGTAGTCTGCAGGTGACAGATTTCTTGGTGGGGTAAAGTGGGGTAAAATAATGAATGGAAAAGGAGTTTTCAGGCTAATATTCTGGCTAGAGATTTTTGATTCATTTCCTCTTGTGTACTTCATTTGTACTCTAGTGTTTAGCTGCCACCAGGCTAACTAATAGATTGGGACATCTTTCTTTTTCCTTAGTGAAGCAAGGGGTATTCTAGACCAAGAAAGTTTAAAAGTATTACTGATCTATCATAGTAATTTCTGGATATACTCTCCTCATTAAACCTTCTCTAGTACAAAGAAAAGCAGTTAAGCAAAGCCATTCAGCCCTTCCAGAGGTGCATGCTATGTTGTGTACCCATAGTCACTGACCTCTCTTTTAAAAAGAGAGAGGTGAGTTCATTAGTTGTTACCTAGAACCAAGACTGGCCATTGCAGTTACTCAGAACCCTGCTTCTTCTTAACGATATTTGTGTTTTCTATAAAACATCATTGACTCATTGACATCACTGAGTGTGTTGTTCTCCTGGTTCTGCTTACTTCATTATGCATCAGTTTATATAACTCTTCCTATGTTTCCCCGAATTCTTCATGTTTGTTGTTTCTTATGGTATAGTAATATTCTACAATATTCATATGGCCACTGCTTTTTTGGTTGTTCTCTAATTGATGGGCATCCACTTTGTTTTCAGATTTTTGTTACTACAGAAAGCATTGTTATGAATATTTTGGTATACAGGGGACCTTTCTTTGATCCCTTCGGAGAATCATGCCCATTAAAGCATATAGTTTAGTGACTTTTATTGGATAATTACAAATTGTTTTACAGAAAGGATTTATAAGTCCACCAACAATGCATTAGTATGCCTGGCTTCTGACAGTCCCTCCAACAACTGTTTCCCATTATTAATTATCTTTGTCAATTTTCTGGTTAAGGGAGCAGAGTAAGGTAAAATTTCAATTACTGTAATTTGCATTTCTCTTCTTATTCATAATTTGAAGACATCTTTCACATACATTTTGATATCACCTCCTGAGGTTCATGGGTCCTCTTCAAGGACAAAGACCGAAAGACACAGACAAGAAAAAAAACAAACAACAGAATGGAAAAGAATCAATGCAGAGGATAAAGACCAAGACCAATTTCTTAGAAGTCACAAAGCCTCAAGGCCTCTCCCCATGCAGTGTGGACAGTCATTGGACACCATGAGTGAGGGAGTTATTGAGATTCCCCTGGAAGCAAATGAAACAGAGGAAGCAACTGAAGTTTACAGGCCTTTTTCCCTCTACAGCCATTCAAAGATCCTTCTCTTTGACACATGGTTAGTTGACTGGAACTAGTTATATCTACATGTGTTTCAGTTTCATCAAGACACAGCTTAGATGTCATCATGACTGCTTAAAGCAGGCTTCCTAGTTTTTCTACGTGGGGAAGCTCATTACCTTATGGGATCTACACATGTGCCAGACTCCATTTATATATATATATATATATGTGTGTGTGTGTGTGTGTGTGTGTATGTATGTATATATATGTATGTATACACATACACACACATATACACATATCACATTTATATGGCACATACTATGTGCCAAGCACTGTGCTTTGAATAAATTATCTCATTTGATCCTCACAACAATCCTCTGAGATAGATGCTATTATTATTCTCACTTTACAGATGAGGAAACTGAGGCAAAAAGGAGTAAAGTAGCTTGCTAAGGGTCACACAGTGTTTGTGGCCAGATTTGAACTCAGGCTTCTTGACTCTAGGCTTAGCATTCTAACCTCTGTGCCACCTAAAACTCACTATGTGTGTGTATGTGTAATATGAATATGTGTGTGTATATATATATACATATATATATATGGAAAGGTGCTTTGAACATAAATAGATGTTTACATTATGTGAAAATATATAGTGAGTATATATAATATATAGTATATATATATTTGAGTATATTCTATATATTTCATATACAGTAGAACCTCAGTTTATGAGTAACCTGGTTTACGTATGCTTCGTTGGACAAGGGAACACTTTTTGCAAAATTTGTCTTGCAGAACAAACAAAAATTTGCAGTATGAACATCAAGTTTGGACTTGAATGGCTCGCGAAGGGATGATGCTCAACTAGGCAAATGTTTGGGGTTTTTTTTGGCTTTAATCACTTTTTAAAATTAAGGCAGCTATCTTTTAAAAGTTCCACCCCTTCCTTAAAAAAAAAATCAAAAACAAGTGTTGTTAGATTCCTAGTCAGAAGCAAATGTAAAGAAAAGAAAAAAAAATGGAATCAAAACATGAAAGTGATTCTAAAAAACAAAAAATAAGTGAAGGCAGTAGTGTTACTCTTGCTTTTCGTGACAGTAACATAAGAGAGAACACTCCCAACATTGAAATCCCTGATGTTCTCATAGAAGGAGATTCTCCTTACAGGCAATAGCTTTTCCTCCTCCTCCTCCCTCTCATCTCCCTCACACCAGCCACGACTTTTCTCAAAGGTAAAGTGCAGGTTAATTTATTTTATTTTCTGTTTATATTATGTACTAACCATTGCTATTGCATTTCAGTTGCATTAGGGACAAAAAACTTACTTAAAATTATAATTATTATTTTTTATATGAATATTTTGGGGGATGTGGTACTGATCATTCAAATTTACATTATTTCCTGTGGGAAAATTTGCAACACGAACAAATTGCACGATGAACAGAATCTTGGAACAAATTAAATTCATAAACCAAGGTTCTACTGTATATTTATATTGCAATATCCTACATATATGTACATATGTGTATGTGTGTATATGTATATATGCAAAATGCTCTACACAAAATAGCTGTTTTATTTATATTATATATAAACATATGGTGAGTATATATCCATCCATCTATCTATCTATCTATCTATCTATCTATCTATCTATCTATCTATCTATCTATCTATCTAGACAGATAGATAGATAGATATTCTGTGTATATTTTTATCTAGTGAGTATGCACTATGGAGCAGCTAAATAGCACAGTGGATAGAATGCCAGGCCTGGAGTCAGGAAGAGCGAAGTTAACATTCAGTCTCAGATACTGACTAACAGTGTGACCATAGGCAAGTCACAACCTCTGTTTGCCTCAGCTTCTCATCTATAAAATGGAGACATGCTGGAGAAGGAAATGGCAATCTATTCCGCTATCTTTGCCAAGAACACCAAGGAGTTATATAGAATAGACATGACTGGACAATGTGTGTCTGTATATTGTTGTTGAATTGTTTTTATTCATGTCCAACTCTTTGTGACCCCATTTTAGGGTTTTCAAGGCAAAGATACTGGAGTGGTTTGCCATTTCCTTCTCTAACTCAAGTTGTAGATGAGGAACTGAGGACCACTGCTCTATCTACGGCACAACCTAGATGTCCTTTGTATATATTTATGCAGTGAATAGATAGAGCATATGTGTACGTATGTGTGTATGTATATACGTATACACACATGTAGAGAGTGTATATTTATACTGAGTATACATAGTATCTGTATATAGTATGTATATAGCTATATAGGGAGCGTATGGAGCATATATTTATGTAGTGAGCATATATAGTATATTATATATTTATATAAGGAGCACACATAGTATACATACATATAAAGTTTATATAATATATATTTATACAGTGAGTATATATAATATATATGGTGTACATAGGTTTTAAATGTGAATATTATAGCATATATAGTGTGTATTTTATTGTGAGTATATACTACATCTGTATACTTGAGACTCTGGATAGCCGTGATCACCCCCACTTGAAAACCCAGATGTTGGTGCTTCTCTCTCTGGTAACTATGTATGTATGTATGTAATGGTCAGACAGCTGGATCTGTCTGTTGATCTCTGATGTATGTAATGCTTATAGTTAGACAGTTAGAAGCCCTGTCCATTAGTCTTTATTTTATATTACTGTATATACATGTATACAATATTATATACAATGTATATGTATACAATATTATATATAATGTATACATATGTATGTGTCTTTCCATATACACATGTGGAAAATATTCTGTATATAAATAATTTATATTATATAAAATATATATTATATAATGAGCATATATAGTATATAAAATATATAGTGAGTATATATAATACATAAGTGTTTATATTATATACAAATATATATTAGATAGTGAGTGTATATATATATATATAATTGTATGTATATTTATATAGGGAATATATAATATATATACAATATACATATATTTCTCTAGGGAGTATATGGAATACAGTTTATATATTTATAGAGTGATTTAGTATACATATATTTTTGTTGTGAGCATATACTACATATATGTGTGTATGCATGTGTGTGTATGTACATCTATACACACATGTATATGTATACTCTGTGCACAAACAGGTGTTTTATACACATATATGGCTTCTCTCCATGGGAGAATTGAAGAAAATGAGACAGAATGAATAATTACTCCTCTAATGGCACTTGAGAGAGCAAGTAGAAGACCTAGAATTTAAATTCATGTCTTTGTCCTCAAGGATATTCCATTCTACAAAATGAACCTGGAAAATGAAATTCAAAATATATGTGCAGTAGATGTGTTCTGGAACTCCAAAAGGGATTAAGGATGATGAGGGCAGGCCCCTAGTGTAGCAGTAAGGACTTCGGCATACACAGGAAGGCCTGCTGCACAGGTTTTTAGATCTTTTTTAAGAGGAAAGCAACTTTTGAGGGTCAACAATCTTCTTTAATTATTGTACGTATATATATATATATCTCAACAGAGAAAATACAAGCAGAGAAATAAAGACCAGACAGCTTCTAACTGTCTAACTATAAGCATTACATACATCAGAGATCAACAGACAGATCCAGCTGTCTGACCATTACATACATACATACATAGTTACCAGAGAGAGAAGCACCAACATCTGGGTTTTCAAGTGGGGGTGATCACAGCTATCCAGAGTTTCATCTGATACATGAAGCTTCTTTCAAAGAAGCCCCCAAAGCAAAACCTCACCTCAGAGTATATATACACTTTTCATAGCCCCAAGTGAACCTTGTGAAGCAGTGCCTCATTAATCAACAAAAAATGTGGGCCTTCCTGCAAAACAAGCCTCCCCTAATCAAGCTTCCCTTAATGGACTGCAGGTGAGGCCTATTAATGGGTGGGGAAGATCTTTCATTAACAAAAATTTCATTAACATTACACCTGGCTCCCCAACACCACTACACATGAGGTTAATCAAAAATAAGTTGGCTCAAAATGTTCCCCTCTTGAGGGGAGCTCAACAGCTTATCTACATTAGTTTTAGGGTCATATAAATTATTGTATATGCTTATTTGCTCTACTATTCATGGGAGACCTATTTTTTAAAATATATGATTGTAGTGGATCTCTCTTGTTTGTGGGAAATTCAAATGGGATGCCTGACTGCCCCTACCCCTGTGTCACCTAGTCCTGCTGAAACAGCGATTATGCCTCCTGTCTCCTTCAAGGGTTCAAAGTTTCTTCCCAAATTTTTATTCATTTTGACATTGACCATATAATAAGGGTGGCTATAGCCACAAAATTTTTGTTTACAATCAAGGACAGATTGGGAAGTAAACAACTGGCCATGGGGAGTTAGTAGTAAGAAGGGTCAGACCTCTTTCTCCTCTGTTTCTTCCTTCTCTAATTATTACAGGAAGCAGGATGGGGCCTGTAGTGAATGACCCATCATTTCCAATTACCACTGTCCTGTAGCAGCAGTCTATCCAAATCCCAGAGGAAGGAGATGAGAAAACAGGTATCCCCGAAATCAGATTCAAACCTGTCCAATGTACTTCCTCCTGTGTGACCTCCAAAATGGATGATCTCTTACAGTTTCTCTCTCCCACACGTCTATGAAGCCAAATTTATTTATTTTCAGTTTACAACATTCACTTCTCCAAGATTTTGAATTCCAAATATCCTCCCATCTTTCCCCACCCCCACCCCAGGACAGCATGCACCCCATCTACCCCTTTCCCCAATCTATGCTTCCTTCTATCTCTTTCCCTTTCTCCTCTCTTCTTCCCCTCTGTTTTCCTGAAGGGCAAGACAGATTTATGTACCCCATTGCCTGTACATCTTGTTTCCCAGTTGCATGCAAAAACAATTTGCAGCATTCATTTTTAAAGCTTTGAGTTTCAAATTCTCTCCCTCCCTCCCTCCCTCCCTCCCCATCTCCACTGAGAAAGCAAGCAAGGAGTTTGATGTAGGTCCTACATGTGTAGCCATGCAAAACACTTCCATAACAGTCATATTGTGAAAGACTAACTACATTTCCCTCTATCCTGTCCTGCCCTCCATTTATTCCATTCTCTCTCTTGACCCCCCTAATAGTGTTTGCTTCTAATTACCCCTTCCCCCGATCTGCCATCCCTTCTATTATCCTCCTTCTTTTATCTCCTTTCCCCCTGCCTTCCTGCAGGGTAAAACAGATTTCCATACCCAACTGAGTGTGTGTTATTCCCTCCTTAAATCAAATCTGATGAGAATAAGGCTCACTTATTCCTTTTCACCTCCCCCTTCTTCCCCTCCATTGAAAAAGCTATTTCTTGCCTCTTTTATGTGAGATATTTGCTACATACTACTTCTCCTTTTCTCTCTCTCCCAGTACATTCCTCTCAACAGTTAATTTTATACTTTAGGTATTCTCCCTTTATATTCAGCTTACTCTGTGTCCTCGGTATATGTATAAAAAAATCTGTATATGTATATGTATCTTTGTGTATATACACATAGATACAGATATATACCACATATGTAATACATACATACATGCAGATATATATGCAGGTATGCACATATATACATATCCACACATATACATGCACAGGTATAATATATACATACACATATGCACACACACACACACATATTCCCTCTTACTATCCTAATATTGAGAAAGGTCTCATGAGTTACAAATATCATCTTACATGTAGGAAGGTAAACTGTTCAACTTTAATGAGTCCCTTATAGCTTCTTTTTGCTATTTACCTTTTCATGCTTCTCTTGATTCTTGTATTTGAAAGTGAAATATTCTATTCAGCTCAGGTCTTTTCATAAAGAATGTCTGAAAGTCCTCTATTTCATTGAATATCCATTTTTTTCCCTTGAAGGATTATGCTCAGTTTTGCTGGGTAGTTGATTCTTGGTTTTAATTCTAGCTCCTCTGATCTCTGGAATATCATACTCCAAGCCCTTCAATCCCTTAATGTAAAAACTACTAAATCTTGTATTATCCTCGTTGTATTTCCACAATATTTGAACTGTGGAACTCAGGAATTTGGCTACAGTATTCCTAGGAGTTTCCTTTTTGGGGTCTCTTTCAGGAGGTGTTTGGTGGATTCTTTCCATTTCTATTTTATCCTCTGGTGCTAGAATATCAGGGCAGTTTTCCTTAATAATTTCTTGTAAGATGATATCTAAGCTCTTTTTTTGATCATGATTTTCAGGTAGACCAATAATTTTTACATTATTTCTCCTGGATCTGTTTTCCAGGTCAGTTGTCCTTGGCCTTGCTATCTTATTCCAGTTGTATTCTTTGACTTCCTCATCTGAATGGATAGAAGAAAATACCTTTTCACCAAGAAAGTAACCTCCTGTAGTCTTATTTTTCCCCCTTTTGGACATTTTCCCAGCCAATTACTTGACTTAGGAGCTCTTTGTTAAGTGGAGGGTATACTACCCCAAATTTCAGAGGTTTTGTGCAGCTTTTTTCAGAGATATCTCTGGGGACTTGTAAGATCTCTTATGGTGGGACCTCTCGGACCTCCAAGGTTCCAGGAACCTGTAAGTTCTCTGTGACCCAGATCAGCTGCTCAATTCCCCTACTGTCTGTAGGTTGTGAGCTGCAGAAGCAGTCATTGCATCAGTGGGCCACACTCCTCTCCAAGCCAAGTACAATAGAACTTCCAGATTGTCTTGGACTGGAAATCTGTTTCAGTTTGTTATTTTGTGGCTTCTGCTGCTCTAGAATTTATTTAGAGTTATTTTTTACAGGTATTTTGAGAGTTTGGGGAGAGACCTCAAGGAGGTCCTTGCTTCTACTCTGCCATCTTAGCTCCCCCCCGAAGCCAAATTTAAAGAGAACATAGGATCATAGATTTAGAGATAGAAGGGATCTTAGAGGGTCATTTGTCCAATGTTCTCATTTTATAGGAGTCAAAATGGAAATTGAATCACAGAGACATGAAATGATTTGCCCAGGGTCACAAAACTAGAAAGTATCTGAGGTGGGAAGAACCCAAATCTTCCTGGATTGGATTGGAAAGACTAATGTGGATAGCTGTTTCCTTGGAGTTTGACTGAATCAAGGAGGGGAATATGAGATGGTACCATAAGGGAAGGGTAGCCTCTAGTGAAGGTTTTTTGAGGATAATGGAAATCTGGGCATGTAGAGAAGGAGCCAGTGGATAAAAAGGGATCAAAAATTAGTGACAGGGAATGGTCCAAGGTATTCTAGGCTGGGCCTGACAGGTTAGTTCTCTAGTGGTTTGGTTTTATATTGGAACAAAATAAGAAACCCCTATGCCATTTAGCAATTAACAAAAAAGAGATTTACTTAGGATAACAGGAGAAGGGTAGGTATTAAGGACTCCTCAATTTGATTCATCTGAGAAAAGCTCATTTGCTTGGTTCACCCATCATGGTCCACCAGTCCACATGGTCCCATCAGAGACCCCTGGACCTCCTCTTGGCTGCTTTTTATTCTGGCAGCAAGGAATTCAATCTGAGCCAGTCTCCAGAATGTCTCAATACTTTTTAGAGAAAAACCAGCCTAACTTCCATGGGGGGAAGGGTTAGAATATTGCTTGTACTACACAAGTTGAAAACTCCTGGAGGAAACAAGAGGGAACTAACTAGGAGAGGAGTTGACTTTTCAAAGGAAAAAGGCCACCTCTTCTTCTACAACTGAAACAAAGAAGGAGTCAGTGGGGGAGGATGCTGAAGGGATTTGGAATGTAGAGTTGAGGAGAAAATAGAACTTTGGATGGATGGCTTCATTTTTTTTCATTGAAGTAATTAGTGAGATCCTTTGCTTGGCATTTGGGCAGAGGTAGTAGGGAAAGGGATGGAGTTGATGACTTGAGAAGACTTGAAAGAAATGATGAAGGAATTCTACTTTTGGTTTCTTTGGGAGAAAGTTGTGAGTTAAAGAGAGGAAGAGGAGAGAAGGAGAACTAAGAATGAAAAGGAAATTAGGTGAATTGGAAGGTTTTGAACCATGAAAGTGGGTCAGAGGTTTACTATGGGGAAAAAGTTGAAGAAATTTGGAGGAATTCAAGAAAAATTTGAATAGCAGTCTTTTGGCCCAGATAGTGGTCTAGATCCCATTTCTGAATTGAAAGAGAAGCAGTATCAAAGGACAGTTAAGGAGGATATAAAAGGATTAACAGGATTAATAAGGATCAAAAAGGATTAGGGAGTAAAAATTGAAGAGGAAAACTCAAAAGGATAAGGGAGAAAGTAACTGGCACGACTTCCTTTCACCCTCTTCCCAGAGACTAGACTCTCCATCTTCCTGTCCTAGGGCACTTCAGTCCTGATTGATGAGAGCGCCCCCTATTGAGACACACAGGAACTCATCACAGTACACTCTATTTTCCTTCTTTAAAGAAAGTAAGAACAAAAAGTTTTAGTTATATTGGGAGAAAAATGAAGGTCAAAGAGAAGATCAGACCTATGATGTGGATGAGGTAATGATAACTGGCAAAAAAAAAAAAAAGCTAAGGCGGAGTTGGTCAGTTTTTATCTTGCTTCTGTTTTCTCTGCCAAGGAGAATGACTTTACATTGGCAGCAGCAGAACAAAAATGATAAATGGGAATTGGTACCCAAGGTTAGTACTGACATAGTACTTATTTTCCCTTGATGAATTCAAGATGAACTACATCTTCTGATCTTGAGACAAAACAAAACAAAGCAAAAAAAAAACAATAGCCAGCAGGTGTGAACTGAGGCATTATCAATAATATCCAATGATCATGGGAAACAAAAGAAGTTCCACAAGACTGAAGAAGGCAAATACCCTGATTGTCAAAAGGGGAAAGAGACAATTATCTAGTGAGTCTGAATTTATTTCTTGGGAAAAATTCTAGAAAAGAAAATTAAAGAGGTGATTGGTAGATTTCTAGAAAGGGAAGCTGTAATTACAAAGAACAAAGTCATGCTAGACTATACTCATTTCTCTCTCTCTCTCTCTCTCTCTCTCTCCCCCTTCCTTTCTTTCTTCCTTTCTTTTTCTTTCATCCATTAGCACGTAGTTACAGAATCACAGAATGTGAGTGTTGTAAGAGACCCCAGCGATTCTCTTGTCCAACTCAGACATGGAAAGAATCCCCACTCTAACGTCCCTGACAAGTGGTCATCCCAGCTCCATGAAGACCTCCAGTGGGGGAGAACACACTAGAAAATCCATTCCAATTTTTGTCAGCTTGAATTGTTAGGAAGTTTTTCCTGATTCCAAGCTTAAATTTGCCTTTTTGCATCTTCTACCAGTTGGTTTTCATTCTACCCCAAGGAGCTAAATAGAACAAGTTTAATCCCTTCTCCATAGGGCAGCTAAGTGGGGCAGTGGATACAGTCCTGAAGACTTCAGTCTTTCTGAGTTCAAATCTGGCTTCAGACACTTACTAGTGGTGTGACCCATGGTAAATCACTTAACCCTATTTGCCTCAGTTTCCTCATCTATAAAATGAGCTACAAAAGGAAATGGGTAAACCATTCTAGTATTCTTGCCAAGATCACAGAGCTGGACACAACTGCATAACAACAACAATAATCCCTTCTTCATATGTTGGCTCTTCAAATATTTGAAAAGAGGTTTCATATGATCCCAAAGCCTTTTTTTCTACAGGCTAAGTAGGCTCAATTTTTTCAACCAATCCATGTATACGATGGATTCAGTCTTCACCATTCTAGCTGCCATCGTTTGGACATTTGCCAGTGTCTCCATGTCCTTAGGGTGCACAGAGATGAACACAATATTCCAGGTGAAGTCTGATGAGGTCAGAGTACTGTCAGCCCCACCCCCTGCAATCCTGAGTGCATATTAGATTATGCTTGGATTTCCTCTTTTCTATGACATATGCTAGGATGAAGTGATCACTTCCTTCCAGGGGTCTTATAATTTCTACTCCAGAAACCAGTTCCTATGTTAGTGAGATTAAAATTACAATTAAGATAAAAATTAAAATACAATTAAAATTGTATCTTGTTATGGTCCCTTGCTTATCTCCTGCCTTTCTAATCAGCAAATAGTTTTATCAGGAAAAAGATTACAAAGGGAAATATCTCAAAAATCAAAGGAGCATAATTTACAAATCGTATAATATATTTACCTAAAATTCACATCCTAGTAATATGTGCCCAATCAGGGGAAACCATCTAGGTGCTGCTTGTTAAGGTTTCTGGTCCTGTGATATGTAAATTGAAGATGAAATCTAGACCTCCACAAATTCAGACCAGCAGAACATCAAAAAGGTGCTGATAACTTTGACATGACTTTGAAGTTTTACTGATAACTTTGAGATTATTAGAATATGTTAATTAACTCCAAAATGGCACAGATAGGAGTCAGTCTGTTTTAAAAAAAACAAAAACAAAACTGTAAAAATAAGACCTAAAACTTCTACCTCTTTCAGTCCTCTTCCAATCCCATTGAGTACATGCTGCTGAGTGCTCCTAATCCATCGTTTTGTGAGTGATTCCTTTTGCCTCTACTTCTCCCCATCCTCTTCCCCGTGCTGCCTTCCTTCACACCCCATTCCCTGTCCCATGCCATCACCTATCTCTGTACCATTTTCACTGCTTTCTCTTATTAAAGTGTAATAGACCCCATTTCCCACTGCCAATTGTGATCTTTCCCAGCAAGTACCCAAGAACCATTTCATAATTTCATAAATTAATTATCAATTCAGAATCAAATCCAGAAATAGAATTTTCCCTTGTTGATTCCTTTTGAGGGATAACATTTTCACTAAGGCGAGCCACAAAGTTATTAGGTGTTCTGTTCTTGGCAGAGAGAGCTCCATCAGATAATTGAAGCCCCTATCGTTGACATATCATACCTGTGGGCCAGGCTTGTGATCTGTTTCCCAAATGCTCATCTATTTTTCTCTTCCTGTCACTTGACCGTCTGTGCTTTTAACATTTGCATCCATGCCTTAGAAAAAGACATATATGGCATATTCATTAAACCTATAGATAATACAAAACTGAGAGGAATCATCAACCCAGTGGATGATAGAATTAGAGTCCAAAAGGACGTTGACAAGCTAGAGCACTTGACTGAATCTAATAAAATGAAATTCCATAGGGTTAATTGCAAAGTCTTATACTTTGGTACAAAAAAAAAATCAACTTCACAAGTCTAAGATGGGGAAAATGTAGATAGCTGCTAGCTGTTCTGTAAAAGATCTGGGTTTTTTAGTGAACCACAAGCTCAGTATGAGTCAGTGGTCTGATGTGGTAGCCAGAAAAAGCTGATACAATCTTGGGCTCCATTAAGAGAGGAAAAGTTTCCAAGAATAAAGAGGTTATAGTGTACTCTACCCTCATCTGACATCTGGAATACTGTGTCCGTTTCTGTGCACCATGGTTTAAAGAAGGATACTGAGAAACTGACAAATGTCCAGAGGAAGGCACTTGGATGGTGAAAAGCCTTGAACACATGACATGTGAATCAGAAGAAACTGAGCCTTTTTAGCCTGTAAAAAAGAAGGCTTGATTGAGTGCATGTGATAACTGTCTTTCAAACATTAGAAAGCACCTCAAAAGTGGTGGGTTCTCTATCACACATTCTTGCTGTTTAATTTTGACACTCTCTGAACTGTGAAATGTCATAGAGGCAGGGAAGGGTAAAGGATTGGGGCATGTCACTGAGTGCCCAGCTGCAATTTTATACATAAATTTGTAGTGGATCTAGTCAGCATAGTTGTAGGCTGTCTTCTAGCCTGCTTCCTCTTTCTTCTCCTTTCCCTCCTCTTCCACCTCCTTCTTCTCCTCCTCCTTCTCAAGAAGACAAATTGTGGGAGTGATCCAGAGCTGAAGTTTGGAAACTGATGAGTGGTGATAGGATAAGGAAGCAGGGGACCTAAGGTTAGAGGACAGATGAACTGAATAGGGGTAAGCTGAACTGAATGACGTAAAGATTTGCAAGGGAGCTGGAACAAGGGTGATAGCCTGGGAAAGTAGGGAGGAAGGGAGTGACTGGAGGTATTAGTGAGGATGGGGAACAGGGTTTTTTTTTGGGGGGGAGCAAAATGGAAGGCTTAAACAAGGTGACTATGTCATCTAGAATATTAGTCATGGATCAATTATGGATAGTGGAGGGGGAATATTTGTAAGTGATAATGAGATGAAGAGTATGATTATTCCTGAAGGTGACTGAAGTGGTCAAAATCATAGGAGTTGCAATTAATGAACTGGAAATCAAGGGTATATGAGGGGACATCAGCTTGTCAATTGAAGCTCCCAAGTGTAAGAGAGGGAATAGGGTGGAGAGGAAGACAGTGAATCATGTATTGAACTCTTTGAGAAAGGAGAAAGAATGACCTGTGGGCTGGTAGAAAGGATGTGTGTGTGTGCACACGCACACACACACACACACACACACACTTTTCTCATGCCTCTTTTTCCATCTTCCTTTCAGTGAGGTGCTCCTTCAGTTATATGAAGCTAGAGAAGCCTATGAGATAGTCTCAGAAGCTGATCTTTAAGAAGGCAAAGATTCTCCAGATCTACTTCTCAACCTTGATGCTGAAATCATCAGTTCTAGATCTTGAGAATTTGGTCTAAATGGCAAAACTCCACAAAGTAACTCAGTAGCCTCAGTTTGAAGGCTGTTAGGTGGCATAGTAGATGGAGTACCAGGCCTGGAATCAGGAAGACTCATCTTCTTGAGTTCTAATCTAGCCTCAGACACTTAGTAGCTGTGTGACACTGGGCAAATCACTTAACCTTGTTTGTCTCAGTTTTCTCATCTTTGAAAATAAGCTGGAGAAGGAAATGGCAAACCACTCCAGTATTGTTGCCAGGAAAACCCCAAATGTGAACCGTGAAGAGTCAGACACAGCTGAAATGATTCAACAGTAACCATCACAAAAGCCCCAGTTTGTATTTAACATCTGAGAGGTCACCAGGATGAGAGGTAGTGTGGTTTATCTATATCAGAAGCCAGCTAAATGTGAAGAACCCTGGCTAAGGAGTCTGAGGACCTCAGTTCAAATTCTGCCTCTGGTTCTTGCTATGTGACATTGGACATCAAATCCTGCCACAGGTTCTCCGCCCCTGCCTTGGACTAATCACTTTGTTTCCCTGGCTCTCAATGTTCTCATTTATAAAATTAGGGAGCAGACCAGATATCCTCTGAGGTCTCCTCCAGCTTCATCCACGAACCTGGCTTCTAGTTCTGGTTTTACTATTATGTGACTTTGGGTAAGTTATGTAACATTCTATCTGGGGCTCAGTTTTCTCATCTGTAAAAATGAGGAGGTTAGACTAGAAAATATCTAAGGCTCTTTTCCAGCCCCAACATTTTGTGATTGTAGGATTTCTATCTGCAGGAGAAAACTCCCATCCCATTCCTGGGCCTGAATAGAGTAACCTGGGGATGCTGCCAGCAGCTGGAGTTGGGGGAGGGTACGAGGGGAGGTTTTGAGTCAGAGGCAGTGAGACTAGGCAGGGAGAGGGGAGTATGTGTGTGTGGGGCAACTGGACCAGGTCCTTCTGAGGGGGCTGAGGACTGGCTGACCCAGGCTACTCAGGAAGCTAGGAGACCTGGTCAGAATGAGCTTTCTAGTTCTGATTTATAGAAATAAAAATTGCTTTCTGGACCTGTCAAAATTCTCTGCCTCTCTGGGATTGGGAAAGGAGGAAAGGGCTAGGCCACTGGATGCTTTTTTTTTTTCTGACATAAAGGATAGGCTGTTTCCAGCTCTGCTGTAAAACCAATCAGTGCTGCCAGGTCTTATACCCCTCTGATTTACATGAAATGCGTTTCGGACCTTTGGGGACCAGAATGGAGCAGACTAGAGTTCTTGGCCTGGGCAATTGCCCATTGGGTTGTCTCTAGGGATCTTCCCCCTGGAGTTCGTACCCTTTCAGAGGAAACCTTGATTTATTTGTTATGATACATAGACATGAGTAGCTCCAGGACACCCTTCCACTGACCCCTGGGTATGTTAACCTTAGAGCAGGATCTCTGGCCTGTGTTAATGCTAATCTGCATCCCTTAAGATGCTGGGATCCCCTGGGGCTTAGGACTTCAGGCCCCAGCCTCCACCAGAAGCACACACCAGGGCCTTCCTCCATGTCTGACTATCATTCATATGCTAGCATGTCCTGGGCTTCTATTTAGAGGGAGAGGGGAAGAGTTCCTTTCGGCTTTCTGGAATCTATTCTGAACTTGCTTTTAATCTTAGTATTCTCAGGTCTCAATCAGAAATCATGTTATGTACTATTTGTAATCCATGAGATAATTTAACAAAGATGAAAGCTAAATGAGGGTGAGAATGGTGTATAGAATTGTGTATGTGTGTTTGTCCTTTGTTGCCGAAGAAGACCATGCCATCAGAGAAATGATGACATGACTTGGCACTTGACTTTGTTTTGAGTGAGGGAGGGCTGTGCAGGTCACCAGCCTCACTTCTCCTCCAGAGCCATCTGAATCCAGTGACCAGATATTCATCAGGATGACTAGAAATGACCCAGGATGTGGCAGCTGGGGTTAAGTGACTTGCCCAAGGTCACACAGCTAGTGAGTGTCAAGTGTCTGAGGTGAGATTTGAACTCAGATCCTCCTGACTCCTGCTTTATCCACTGCCCCTTAAGGTATATAGAATTAGAATTAGAGAGACCCTCTAAAGTCATCAAGTCTAACCTCATTTTATAGATGAGGACACTAAAGCCCAGGGAGGTTAGATTAATTGTCCAGGATCACACAGGTAGTAAATATCTAAGGCAGTATTTGTCCCTTGAACCCTGAATCCAGGGCTCTTAACCCCTCATTCAATAATATTACTTGTTTTATGACCTTATACAAGTCCTTTTCCCTATCAGATCCTTACTTTCTTCCTGTATAAAATAAGAGAGTTGGACTAGATTTGGGGTTCTTAACCTGAGGTCCATCGATCCTGCAAAAAGGGTATGTGAATAGATTTCAGAGGATCCATGAAGTTGGATAGGGAAAAAAAGATTATATCTTTGTTTTTATTAACTTCTACCTGAAACTTAGCATTTCTTTTAATTGCCAGTCTAGGCAATAAGACATTTTGAGAAGAGGTCCATAAGTTCATCAGCCTGCTAACAGAATATAAAACCTCAAAATGGTTAAGAATCCCTGGGCTAGATGATCTTGAGGATTCCTTCTTATTCTGAGATGGTCTGATTATGTGAGTAAGGAGGTCTCTTATTGGAGAATCACCCAGGTCTCACAGTCTTTTGGGTCCCAGAGAAACTTGCTCATTTGAAGAGGGAACTGTGTGGGCACAACTCAGAAACTCCTCTCAATACATGAGAATTAAAAATGAGCTCTGGGAGTGGCTGGAAAATACATTGCAAAGCAGAGAGATAAATGAGGAGAAATGCTGTCAGCATTTAGACATGGCTAAAGATGCAGAAGCAGCTGGAAGCTGGGGAGTAAGTGGTGGAGTTAAAATGGATTATGCCTATCAGAACTTGCACTCCAGACAACTACATGGAGTTTTCCAACTCCTGAATAGATCTTGCACCCTAGGCATGGAGGAATTCTAGTACCTTCAAGATAGCGCGCCCCAGATAGGAAAGGCAGTGCCTCAGAGAGACTGTTCCTGCCAGTGCTCAACTGGCAACATAAATGATTGATAGGTGGAGGTGCAGGAGGCAAATTCAGCAGGGAGTTGATTAGCTCTCCTTAGAGACACTTGAGGGTAACAGACTGGCCCAGAGTGGCTGCTCAGGTGCTGAATCCATTGCCCACTGGGAGATAGGGGAAGGGACAACTGTTTCAAGAAAGGCTACTGTTTATTGTAATTTGTCTGTTGTGTTGCTTGCGTATCTATTCCTATTCTTTTCATACTAATATGATATATGTCCTGTGATTAATATTGGCTTATCTGCAGGGGATTTAGAGGAAAAAAACGTTGGCTAGGAACAATGATTTGAGTAGCTATAAACCCCAACTGAGTAAAAAAAAATCAAACCAGAAGTAACATATAAAGGGTTGTTAGTTATTATTTAAATCAACCTCAGACAGTGGGGCTGCCTAAGAGAAAGTTATCATATGCACTGCCTCCCTTCCCAAGCTTCCCAGTCTAAGTCTTCTCTTCTGAAATTTAAACATCCTCAGAAAGATAGATAACTGAGTGCCTCAACTTACCCATAGCTAGAAATACTGCTCAGTCTGGGAAGCCAGTCCCAGGGACTCTAAATATACAACTTCATTCCGCAGACTCAAGAGATGCTCAACCTGAACTTATAAGAAAGGAAAGATTTGGAACAAAATTCAGAAGATAGAAGAGATATTTCAAAGTTAGGAGGAGAAGTGGTGCTGTCTGCACTTTTGTCTTTGGGTAAGAACAGGTGCTATTATTGTTCAGTTGTGTCTGACTCTTTGTGACCCCATTTAGGGTTTTCTTGGCAAAGATGCAGGAGGGGTTTGCCATTTCCTTCTCCAGTTCATTTTACAGATGAGGAAACTGAGGCAAACAGGGTTAAGTACCTAGTCCAAGGTCACACAGCTACTAAATCTGAGGCCAGATTTGAGCTCAGGAAGATGGGTCTTCCTAACTCCAGGTCCAGTAGTCTATCTTGACTATAGGAGCTACCTAGCAGGAAATCTGCACAGTATCTTCTGGTGGTCATGATGTATCATTACAGGAATTTATGCATTTTCTGAGTAACGCAGAGATCATTACCACTGGCTGATCTTGGAACCAGAATCACAGTTTAGAGACAGAAAGGATCTTAAATGCTATTGAGTCCAGCCCCCTCATTTTACAGTTAAGGAAACTAAAGCTCAGAGAAACTTGACCGAGGTCATAGAGGTAAGAGACAAAGTTCCTAGCACAACCCTTCATTAGCAAGGCTAGAAATTGCCAGTAATTGGGGTCAATGGCCTCTCAAGGACCAAAGAGCCCAAGTGAGGGCTGATAGAATCTTTTATAGCAATTAACAAGATGACGAGCAAATCTTGGGCAGCCAGAGGTATGTCTTCTGATTGGTTAGAAAGTTAAAAGCTCTCACATCATCTTGATATTATAACATTTGAATCTCCCCTTCTGAAACCCCCTTAACCACAAACAAGAGATGTGATTCAGGATGTGTGGGTGAAGGGTGATGTTTCAAGGGTAAAGGTTCAAGCTGTAAGAACAGAATCATGACCCAAGTGACCTGGGGTTACCTGAGCAAACTTGCAAGGGTAATGGAACAGCAAGGAGGAATATGAAATCTAGCTTGATTAGATCTTAACAAAATAGAATTAAAAATCAAATTTCAATTTCACAATTCTCCCCTTTGATTTTTGGAAGGTCACGTAGCATGATTAAAGTTAAAAATCAAAGTATAGTAAAAATCATATGTGTCTATCACTCCATACTGTTTAGTAAAGCTGAAATAATGATTACAGAAATAAAAATGTGGTGGCTAAGAAATCTGAATCATCATGAGCCATTGTGAGTTTCTTAGGATTCACTTTTTCAAAGCTAAGTGGCAATTATGAGGCCTTGGGTTAGGACAGCCTTGTGACATGGCACTGGCCTCTCTTGATGTACTCACATATGGTTTGGGCTAATATCTCTGCTTGTTCTAATGCCATAACCCCAATATATGAAAATAGGGACTAAGGAAATTTTATCTCAGATATTCTACTCTAATGAGACAAATTTGAGAGGGGATGGTCCCCAAATCATCAGGCTTAATCTTATAACAATTTACCCCTTGGTTTTTGAGACTACCCATAACTGACACATTGACAAACTCCATGGAGCTGGGGCAGTCCCCTTTGGTAAGTAGGCAGAGACAGTGTTGCATGGGGAAAGAAGGAAAGGAAAGGGTAAACATTAAGTCTACATTAAGTCTCCTTCCCAGTAATCCATTTCTAAAGTCCATTTCATCAGTACATCATATCTTAGGACTCAGATGTCGCATGTAGTCATTTGGTTTCTGAAAACATCTTGAGCATTCTGGCATAGGCCTGTCCTTGGAGCAGCTCTGAAGGGAGGGGCTTCGCCTAGAATATCTGCTTTTCTGGTTCAGGTTACTTGAGGTGATTCTTAGATGTTTTTGCTATGATCTTTTGCAAAACAGACCTCAATACAATTTAGTGTACCCTCTTAAATTTAGTTTTCCAATATCCAGCTCAAGCATCAGGAACCCATAATTCAACCCAAACTTCAGAGAATTTAAGATTTTATATCTCAAGTGCTGTTACATAAACCTTGTACCTGATACGATCACTGATATCCACAGGCTAAAAGGAGAATCTGAAAAGAAATCCATGAGGACCTGACTTGTATGATGAGCCCTTCTGGGTTAAAAAATAGTATTTATCAAAGTAGACATGTAAGCTAGGATGCATAAAAGAAAAACCTTCAGTTTTACTACTGATGGCTGCCCTGTGATATGTTAGAAAATTGTTGAGAAATTTTAAAAAAAACCAACTAAATATTTTAAAATATCACAGAAGACAAGGTTCTGAAATTCTTTAAGTTTTAAGGATAAATCTTCTACTCTGTTCAATTTTGAAAATTTTTATATTGCATCTTTATCTAAATCTAATTTCTTCCCTAGGAGAATATTATTGGTATGTCAGCTTGAAAGAAGAGATAGTTCAAAAACCCACTCACACATGAACATATAATTCTTAAGGGGATGACTAGCTTGAAAACTCTTTTATTTAGTTGTTTAGAATGTAGAATTGATATTGCCTACTGGCATCTTAGTGCTTTTTGATATGATCCTGTAGTAACTCAGATGTTTTAGTGTTTAATACTTAATGATAAAAATTCACCCCAACTGGCCAACTAATTTTAAGGACAATAAATTTTAATTCCCCACTTAGGAGGAAATTATCCCTACATTATTAAGAACAGAGGGACATGTTTAGTGCCAGTTAGCAAAGAATAAGCTAAGGAGCAACCATCAAAGACAACAGTGTGGAAGACATGTTAGTTCCTAATAGGTGTAGGTAGGAGTTCCCTGTAGGAATTCCTAGATGTCAGAGGTGTTGTAGACAAGGGAAAGGGAGTCTTCAGGAATCTCTAGGAGCAAAGAACCATCATGGAAGCATGAAATAGTCATAAAAGAAATAGATTTAGGTATGAGGAGAGAAGAATGCTTAACTGAGTGAGGTTCAACAGTGATCCTAGCAAGTGATGGCAAGTAGAAGAACTTACTTATAATACTCAGATGTTTCCATTTTAATCAATATACCAATAGATTTAACACTGGTATAAATGGGTGCCATGGGTAACCTGCCTTGAGAATAGAAATTTGATATGAAAGGAAAAAAAGGGACATAGTTATGACAGTATTAAGACTGTGCCCTTTAGGGCACAGATTGACTTAAGTCATAATAGGAAAAAAGCTCCCTTAGTTCTTTCTGTTTGATTCCTAGGCATGAGTCATATTTAATATCCATTAATGGAGCAAAGCTTCACATTTATTCATTTGGTTTTAAACCAGGCTCAGAATTAACCAGGTGGCAAAATTTCCTGTTTAGAAAGGAAATTGCACAATGGGGAAACTGAATCAAGAAGATCTTGTCTTTGTCCATGCAAAAGTCATCCATCAGCTTTCCCCAGGGATAGAACTGTAGCAGTTCACAGACTGTAGCACAGGGCATTTCCCTTGGATTGTGGATTTAATGCTGATGGTTTAATAATACCAGACAACCATACCTGAAATCAGACTCCGAATAATATCAAATTACAGGCGCAAGAGATTTTTACCTCAAATAGCAAAACTTCACTAATCTTAGCTAGCTTAGGGTTAGGAAATTATTGTAATAATAATTAACAATGTGCATATATACAGACATTTCATTTGCCCTTCATATACAAATTAAGAATAATCACATTCTGAACACATGTAGTGAAAACCTGATAATTGACTCGAAACCCTAGAAACAGGCTGACTACCATAAATCTCCAGACTAACAGGCAAAATAAAATCTTTGAATCTAAAGTCTATTGTTACTAAGTTGGTTCAAAGATGTAATTTCACTTCATACCAATTTTATTAACATGTACATTTTCATAAGTGATAACCAAATAATCTCTCAGACAAAACGAACTCTTTTCTGTAAGAGAACGTAGTAAGTTTCCCCACTCTGATTGGGAGTGGTCCTAGCTCTTCAAACTATAAAACATGGTCAGAGGGTTGGTAAGAGTTTATGTCCCCAACTTAAGCAGAAAGCCCCAAGGATCCCACAGATAAGGATAACTTAAAAAGAACTTTGTTACTTGTTTGTCCCAATAAAAATTTATTATTATCCATTTTAAAGCAAAATATATCCAGTTAAATATTTAAGTTTTTTAAACATTTTGACCACATTCTTTTGATAGTGTAATTCATAATCTAACAACATCTAGATTTAAAGAGAAGTTACCTTTGCTAACAGCATTTTCAATACAAAGGTTTACCAAATTTCCCAATATAAGAAAAGATTTTAGAAGCAGAATAATATACATGATATCACATATTTAAAACATGAAACAAAACTCTTTACCAGTTAGATGGCATTAATTTAGTTGAATGCATTTTCAACTTATCTAACATAGAAAATCATCTTTATCACTTTTGATATTTTGTAGTAATCACATCTAAAACCTAGTATTGAGTAATCCTGTATTGAGTAGTGATATTCAGTTAAAGAAATGGTAGTAATGATGACGACAGCAATAGCCAACATTTATATAGTGCTTACTGCTTACCAGGCACTGTGTTAAACACTTTACAGTTATGTGATCCTTACAACCACCCCTTGGTGGGGGTTGGGGGTGGGTCTTATTTTGATTCCCTTTACAGATTTGAAACTGAAATAAAGAGAGGTGGAGCAATTTGCTTAAGGTCACACAGTCAATACATTTCTTATAGCTAATAAATTTAACTCAAGTTTTCTGATCAATGTACTTTCCAGCATAATGCCTTAATGCCAAATAATGCATTAACTTCTGATTTAATATAATTATCCTAATAGGAAAACATATCTCATTGTGAAATAACATTATGATTTAGTTTCAGAACAAATTTTGATCACATCAAATCTGATTGTATAATTACTAATAGTAACATTTAAAATCTCAGTTTTCCTAAGGGGCTGCTGTTTTCAGTTAGCTCAGGTTCAAAATTTTCATGGTGGCACTTTTTTCCTTTAAAATCACCCAAAGAGTCAAAGCAATTCCCTTGGTTTCCTCAACCTAATGCCACCCAAATATCTTAAGAAGTTGGATAAAGGGCATATCTTTTTCACTCTGAGGCTTTTCTGCTTGTAACCCCCAGGAAGGTCAAAGATGACAGAGCACTTAGGCAAGAAAATCTATTTGATTAAAAAAATTTAAAAAAAAAAAGACAACAACCTTTAGCATGACTAGTTACATCAGACCAAAACCAAACAAACCAAAAAAACACTATCTTCTTTACCAGTCGGTCAGTTAGCTAGCATCTTCTAGGTTCTTATTAAGTATCTTATTAGATAGGATAAAGAGAAAGGGGTGAGTTCCTAAACCTATTCAAAATCCCAGGAGTTTTCTTTTGTAATCATAAACTGATTGAGAAAATGGAGGTACAGAAGACATTCAGTACTTGTCAAAGGGTCATTTCATACATGTATGTGTGTGTATACATACATATGTTATATATGTTTATGTATATATGATGGGGTACAGATTCTGGGAACCTCCTTTAACTCTCCTTGAATCTTCCCACTTAATCTGACTTTTCATACCTAAATCTGCTACCCTTAATCTAGCCTGGCCCTCCATTGTCTATTACCTCCCAGTTGCCTACAGCAGTTTCCCACCCTTGATCACATCAAGATCCCACATGCGCGCACGCTCTCGCTCTCGCTCGCTCTCTCTCTCTCTCTCTCTCTCTCTCTCTTCTGACTTGTAGCCACCCCAGTCCCATTAAGATCCTCCTTAGAGTCCTCCTCAAGATCCTCCCTAAAATCCTCCTCCCATCACCTTAGACCACAAGACCACCCCCGGATCCCTTCCACAGTCTTTCTGTATATAAGATCCTTCTTGTCTCCATGAAGGTGCTCAGATCCAATCTAGCTCAGATTCTGTCTGTCCCACTTGTCAATACAAGCATCACAAATGGTGAGGCTTCTTAAGAGTAACCCAATATGATTAATCTTTAATGAGCTTTGTTTTACTTTGGTTGAAAGAGGCTTGGGTTGAATTCATTTGGGCAGGACCTGGGGTGTTGGTATTTTGGGGTCCCAAGCACCCCAAACTTCAAGATATGGTTCCCTGACCTCAACATATATATATACATACACATACACATACACACACATACATATACACATGCATAAATACATACACACATACATATATACATAAACATACATATATGTGTGTATATATGTATATGTGTGTATACACACATATTGCTTTGAAACTCATCTACTAGAATGATAGAAGAGAGAGATCTGTATGTTTGTTCCAAATCTTTCAGTTATTATAAAGAACTCCAAAAATGCCCTTTATTTATTTTTTCCACACTCTGAGTTTCATTGAATTCAGGCCACAGAAAAAGGGAATTAGTTTAATTTACTAGGACACACAAAAATACAGATGATACTTGCTTGCTGGCAGACAAGTCAGGTGGGATATTTTATGACAGTTCTCTGGCATAAGGGAATCCCTCCTGGGAGGACATAGAGTTCCCTTATTCCCCTTTTTACAACTGGGCTTACAATGCCATATCTCCTCCCCCCTCCCCCACATCCCCAAGCATAGGTGTGGCTGTCAGTAGGTTATATCTTTGCCTGGGTACCCCGTTTATGTCTAAGGAAAAGTCCATGAGCTAACCAGGGGTGCCAGGGAAAACAGATCTAGGAGATCTTACAGCAGGTTTTGCACAGATGTAGTCTCTAAGATTGTTCTCTGGCTGAAAAAGCAGGAGCAACTGTTGTTACTATTCTGCAAGCTGGAAAAGAAGAATTCACTGTAAAAGTGAAACTTAAGCAATTAGAGATCTGATCTAAATTTCTCATTCTACTTTGGGGTTTCTGTCCAAGGGGTCTTGTGGTTTGGCTGAACTCCCTGATCCTTGCTTTCCCCTGAGGTTCAGGCAAGCTGGCCAAGTTGAGTCCTCGATTTATGGATCTAAATAAAACCCAGGAAACCTTTACAGGGAATCCCTCCTGGTGGTCCATGGTGTTCCAATTAATAGTCTTTACCATCCAGACTACTATCACAGTATCATGCTCAAGACAGTCGCTGGTGACTTTTACTAATTGTAGTACTAGGATTATACTGGGACAGGTGACCAGTTTATGAACCAGGTTGTTGTGTAAGGTTAAGGTCAGAGACTGACAAACTGAAATTGAATGCATGACAGATAAACAAACAAATGCTCTCTGATACCAAGACACAAAAACGCAGACAGTTACAGAAGAAGCACTTGTTGGCAAAGTCCTCCTCCTTAACCCGTGGCAATGTAAGAGTTAAGTCCATGTAAGCCACAAAAGCTATTTGACAAACTCATCCTGAAAATCCCTTTTTCAAGCCAAATTTGAGATCTTTTAGTAGTTATATTCTCATTAATTTAAGAGTTCCAGACTTATACTTTCTCTTTGTGCACAATCTCTGGATCTTAAGAACCTCTTAAAAACTGGTCTTTTCTCTGGGTCCTACCAGCTCTCCCAACAATGGTGGGGTTAGGGGGAGGGGGAGTCCTGCTTATTCTTTTTTTAAATGCTTATTTATTTATTTTTAGTTTTCAACATTAATTTCCACAAGATTTTGAGTTCCAAATTTTCTCCTCATCTCTCCTCTCCCCCCACCCCAAAACACTTTGCATTCTGATTACCCACCCCTTCCCCCAATCTGCCCTCCCTTCTATCGGACCCCTCCCTTCCCTTATACCCATTTTCTCTCTTTTCTTATAGGGCAAGATAGATTTCTATACCCCATTACCTGTATTTCTTATTTCCCAGTTGCATGCAAAAACAATTCTCAACATTCGTTCCTAAAACTTTGATTTCCAACTTGTCTCCCTTCCTCCCTCCCCACCCATCCCCAATGAGAAGGCAAGCAATTCAATATAGGCTATATATGTGTAGTTTTGCAAAAGATTTCTGTAATAATCATGTTGTGTAAGACTATATTTCCCTCTACCCTATCTTGCCCCCCATTTATTCTATTCTCTCTTTTGACCTTGTCCCTCCCCAAAAGTGTTTACTTCTAATTATTCCCTCCTCCCATTTGCCCTCCATTCTATCATTCCTTCCACCCCGCTTATCCCCTTCTCCCCTACTTTCCTGTAATGTAAAATAGATTTTCATATAAAATTGAGCGTGCATGTTATTCCCCCCTTAAGCCAAATGTGATGACAGTAAGCTTCACTTTGTCCCTCTCACCTCCATTGTAAAAGCTTTTTCTTGCCTCTTTTATCAGATAATCTGCCCCATTCCATTTTTCCCTTTCATCTCCCAATATATTTCTCTCTCACCTCTTAATTTTTATTTTTTAGATCTCATCCCTTCCTATTCAACTCACTTTGTGTTCTCTATGTATGTGTGTGTATAATCCCTCCAATTACCCAAATACTGAGAAAAGTTTCAAGAGTTACAAATATTATCTTTCCATGTAGGAATGTAAACAGTTCAACTTTGGTAAGTCCCTCTTTCCTGTTTACCTTTTCATGCTTCTCTTGATTCTTGTGTTTGAAAGTCAGATTTTCTATTCAGCTCTGGTCTTTTTCATCAAGAATGCTTGAAAGTCCTCTATTTCATTGAATGACAATTTTTTCCCCTGAAGTATTATACTCAGTTTTGCTGGGTAAGTGATTCTTGGTTTTAATCCTAGTTCCTTTGACTTCTAGAATACCATATTCCAAGTCCTTCAGTCCCTTAATGTAGAAGCTGCTAGATCCTGTGTTATCCTGATTGTATTTCCACAATACTTGAATTGTTTCTTTCTGGCTGCTTGCAATATTTTCTCTTTGGCCTGGGGACTCTGAAATCTGGCTGCAATATTCCTAGGAGTTTCTCCTTTCAGATCTCTTTCAGGAGGTGATTGGTGGATTCTTTCAATATTTATTTTGCCCTCTGGTTCTAGAGTATCAGGGCAGTTTTCCTTGATAATTTCATGAAAGATGAAGGTTAGGCCCTTTTTTTATCATGGCTTTCAGGTAGTCCCATAATTTTTAAATTATCTCTCCTGGATCTATTTTCCATCTCAGTTGTTTTTTCAGTGAGTTATGTCACATTGTCTTCTATTTTTTCATTCCTTTGGTTTTGTTTTGTAATTTCTTGGTTGCTCTTGAAGTCATTAGCTTCCATCTGCTCCATTCTAATTTTTAAAGAACAGTTTTCTTCAATGAGCTTTTGAGCCTCCTTTTCCATTTGGCTAATTCTGCTTTTTAAAGCATTCTTCTCCTCATTGGCTTTTTAGACCTCTTTGCCAATTGAGTTAGTCTATTTTTAAAGGTGTTATTTTCTTCAGCATTTTTGGGGACCCCTTTAGCAAGCTGTTGACTCATTTTTCATGATTTTCTTGCATTGCTCTCATTTCTCTTCCCAATTTTTCCTCCACCTCTCTTACTTGATTTTCAAAATCCTTTTTGAGCTCTTCCATGGCCTGAGACCATTACATATTTATTTTGGAGGTTTTGGATGCATAAACCTTGACTTTTAGGTCTTCCTCTGATGGTATGCATTATTCTTCCTCATCAGAAAGGATAGAAGAAAATACCTGTTCACCAAGAAAGTAGCCTTCTATAGTCTAATTTTTCCCCCTTTTGGGGCATTTTCCCAGCCATTTACTTGACTTTTGAGTTCTTTGTCTAGAGAAGGGTATACTTTGTGGAGTTGTAGGTTCTCAGTTCCTCCAAAGTGGCACAATCAAGGGAGAGGATTTTACTCCTCTCCTGGTCTGCGCTCTGCTTTGGGAGCAACCACAAGAACTCTTCTGCCCAGGATCTGTGAGTCTCCACCAAACAGTGCTCCTCCTCACCCAGGATTGGCACTCAGGGCTGAGACCCAGATCAGCTCCTCAGTTCCCACAGGATCTTTAAGCCAAGGGCTCCAAAAATGGACACTGTTGGTGGGGCCAGACTGCATTCCCTTCTCACCCAGGTGAAAGAGCTTTCTCACTGACCTTTGAAGCTATCTTTGGCATTTATGGGTTGAGAAATCTGGGAAGCACAGCTGCTGTTGGTGGCACCCTGAAGCCTGCTCTGGTTCTGCCTGTCCTTGCCATGCCACATGACCAAGGCTGGGCTGTGCTCTGCTCTGCGCCCAGTGCGATAGACCTTTCCTGTTGGTCTTCCAAGCTGCCTTGGGCTGGGAATCTCTTTTACTCTGTCATTTTGTGACTTCTGCTTTTCTAGAATTTGTTTTTTTTTTTTTTACAGATATTTTATGGGCTATGGGGGAGAGCTTCTACAATTCCCTTCTTCTACTCCACCATCTTGGCTCCACCAGTCCTGCTTATTCTTTAACCCTTGTTAAAGATGCTTCCAGGGACTTACACCCAAGTCCTACCAGCTTCCAGTCTATTGAATGAGAGAGTCTAATCCTTTACCTTGGAAGAGAATTTCCCAGGCCTGCCTATTGCACGTCTTACCTTGGCTCAGAAGAAATTGTATTGGATTCAAGGGAGAGTCCAACCTCAGTTGACTGGGGAGGGAGGCAGTCTTCTGAAAAAAAGTCTCTGGTGAATTCTTCCTGAGGGCTGTCCCAAGGTATCAGAGTCCTGCATTTGAATGCCTTAGTGGCTGCCAACTGTTGAGAAATTCTGAGAGAGAAAGTTCTGAGCCCAATCCATTTATTAGTGAGGCTAGCAATTGCCAATAAATAGGGTCCATGGATTGTCAGTGATCAAAGACCCCAAGTGAGGACTGACAAGGTCTTTTATAGTGATTAATAGTATATCATCTGATTGACTAGAAAGTAAAAACCTCTCTCATTGATTTGATATTGCAGCAATTTGGACCTCCCTGTCTGAAACCCCCTTAACCACAAACCAAATGTAATTTGGGGAATGTGGGTGAGGGGTACAGTTACAAGGGTGGAAGTATGAGTCAAAAGACAAAGGTAAAGAAACAAGTTGCAAAAATAGAATTATGATCCAAGTGACATGAGTTTACCAAAGTAACTTGCAAGGATAAGGCATAGCAAGGGGGAATGTTAAATCTAGCATGATTTTCTTAGTTTATTTATTTTTAGTTTTCAACATTCACTTCCTTAAGTTTTACATTTTACCCTTTCCCTTCCCTCTCCTCTCCCCAAAATGGTGTGCATATAAGCTCTACATATACATTCCTATTAAACATATTTTCACATTAGTCAGGTTGTATAGAAGAATTAGAACAAAATAGGAGAAAACTTGAGAAAGAAAAAAACAAAACAAACAAAAAAAGAAAATAATCTGCTTCACTCTGCATTCAGACTCCATAGTTCCTTCTCTGGATGTGGATGACATTTTCCATCATGAGTCCTTTGGAATTATTTTAGGTCCTTGCATTTCTGAGAAGGGCTAAGTCTATCAAAGTCAGTCATCACACGCTTTGGCTGTTACTGTGTACAATGTTCTCCTGGTTCTGCTCTGCTCACTCAGTATCGGTATTTCATATGAGTCTTTCCAGGTTTTTCTGAAGTCTGCCTGTTCATCATTTCTTATAGCATAATAAAATTCCATTACATTCATATACCACAGCTTGTTCAGCCATTCCCTAATTGATGGGCATCCCCTCAATTTCCAGTTCTTGTTATTGTTTAAATTATTCTTTTGGTTCTGCTCACTTCACTTCAACAGTTCCTATGTCTTTCTAGGTTTTTCTAAAACTGTCCCTTTCATAATTTCTTTCAGCATGATAGTGTTCCATCACATTCATATGCCCTTAAGTTTCCAATTCCCTGCTACTACTATAAATATTTTTGTGCATATGGGTCCCTCTTCTCTGTCTTTGATCTCTTTGGAGTATAGACCTAGTAGTGATCTGTCATAGGATCAAAGGGTATGAACAGTTGAATAACTTTTTGGCCATATTTCCAAATTGCTTTCCAGAATAATTAGACCAGCCCACAGTTCTATTATCGTTGTGTTAATGTACCATTGTGTTAATGTACAACTCCTCTGCATTAGTCATTTTCCCTTTTTGTAAATTTTGTAATCCTTACCCCTTCAGAGTGTAACGTGGAATCTCAGAATTGTTTTAATTTGCATTTTCTGATTATTAGTGACTTAGACCATTTTTTTTTCATAATGGTTATATTGCTAGCTTGGATTTCATCCTCTGAAAACTGCCCAGTAGAGTTAACTATAAGTTTTGCCTTATACCAAGCCTAAATTTGTTTTTATAACTTCTACTCTTTTCCTCTTAGTTTTAACCTCTGAGACCAAGCATAACAAATCAAATCCCTCTTCCATATGACAGGAAATTATCATAGCACATACTCACTTCTCCCATTTAAGCTAAATGTGCTATTTTCTTCAGTTAATCCTATTTCTCTCCAACCTGGACCAATCAATAATCAGTATCCTCACTATTTCTTCACCCTGCTTCCCATTGTACTATGTTTACGTAGTTCCCTCCACTTAGAATCCTCCTCTGCCCTATTCTCTCCCTTCTTTCAAGGACCAACTCACTGATTGTCTCAGTGTCCAGGGTTTCAGAATTTCTGTGTTTGCTGACATTTGCATGTATTAACATTTACATTATCAACATAAACACTTATTAGGTATCTTCTGTGTGCAAAGCTTTGTTCTAGGCACTGGGGGAAATACCAAGTTTGGGATAATCAGAGCTTATAGTTTTCCTAGTAGGTTATATGATATCTACACAAATTGCTGTAATACAATATAGAGCATGGTAAGTGCTTTAGGTGAAGGTGGGAAAGGACATTATTGACTGGGGAGAATTAGGGAAAGTTTCCTCTAGGAGGTGACGTTTGAACTACTGTTTGTTTTAAAGGACAGATACGAATTCAACAGGGAGAGATATGTGTGTATGCCTACGTTTGTGTAACCATACTCTGGTCTCATCCTCCCAAACTGAAATTGGCTACATCATACCCTCAGAGTTCTATGATATCCCTTGAGGGATAGTGGGATGGCTTTCTCTATAATGCTCTCAGCTCTGGGCTTGGAGTCAGGAAAACCTAAGTTCAAATGTAGACTCAGACACTTACTAACTACATAATTTTGACTTTGTCCCTTAACCTCTCTTTGCCTCAGTTTCCTCATCTATAAAATGGAAATGTCTCACAGGGTTATTGTGAAGATCAAATGAGATAGTATTTGTACAAAATGCTTAGCACATAGTAGGTACTATATAAATACCAGCTAGTAGTAGTGGAGTAGGAGTAGAGGACTATGTTATGTTCTGTTATGTTTATCCTGTTGTTGGCCTCCAGCTATTAATGTACCAGTTTTATTTGACCAATTAAAATAAATTACCTTTTACAAAGAGATTTTTATTCAGAAATATAGCAAACAGAAACATAAACATCTTCCCTCAACACCTAAGAGTGGCTAGTTAGTCAGTAAGCATTTATTAAGTGCCTACTATGTGTCAGGCAGTGTTCTCAGTGTTAGAGATACAAAGAAAGATGAAAGATAGTCCTTGTCCTTAAGGAGATTACAGTCCAATGGGGAAGCTATGTACAGGTTATGTGTATGAACAAACTATGTACAGATTAAATAGGAAATAATCAACAGAGGAAAGGCACTAGAATTAAAAGGCATTGAGGGAAAAGGCACACTCTGCCTGAGAGTCGCTTAATCTCTGAAGAGAGTGAGCTCAGGCTTAACACAGTTTCTACACAGCATTGGTTTCACCAAGTTCACTTTCAAATGCAGCAGTACTGTCAGGTTAACTACCACTAGTCTGGATCCCAGGTCATTCCTTAGGGCCTCTATGCTAGACTGGATGGTCACAAAATCCATAATTGACATATATCCCTGATATCTGGTGGCTTGCTCTCCTGACCTTTGGAAACTCAGAAGAAAATAGTCGTTTCCAATCTCTTTTCTCTAGAAGAAGGAAAGAATGAGCATCACAAGAAAACAGCAGGGTCATGATTTCTCTGCTTCATGCTAGCTCTGGGTAAGAAAAGACTTGAGGTGAGGTCCCTCCCTGATTGGAGGTCCTCAGTAGCTCATCCTCCTCCAATGTCACTAAGTCTAGAAAGCCTATGATAAGAAGGTGGCCCTAGCTAACTAATGCTTTTTTCTGTGTATCCCACTTCTGGCTCTAAAGGCAATAAAAAAGGCTCCTTTTTACCCCATGATCAGTGGCTCAGGATCATTTGCAGAATGTGGAGATTCAGGGCTTATTGGACATTCCCCCTGGTCATATAGAGGGTTTGAAGAGCCCCATATGTGCAGTGAGGCCCACCTATGACAAGGGCTTTTGTATGTGGCACAATACACCTCTTGGCTTGTCTTCCTCCCCTCAACCCCATCCTTCTCCAAGGGAGTTTTTCATTCCCATCAAGAGGGAAAGGAGAGGATTCAGACCGGAGCCATTTTACTCTCCTCAAAGAGAATGGGTGCCTGGTTAGAAGTACATGCATCTATTCCCTTAAATATTGTTCATCTAAGGGAAATGATTGAGTCCCTCTAACTTTTGATCACTTTGTCATCTGGGTGTAAGGGGACCCTAAACTCTGTATCTGAGTCTTGATTCCTTTCCAATTTAATACCTCCACAGTTCCTCCACAGCACACATAGTAAATAGCAGTGAAGCCCGTTTATCCAAATTGTAGCAAAACGGACATCAGAGAAGGTATTCATAGGAGAATATATGTCAGACAATATCAAATTTAAGTGCTCTTTCAGTGGGAGTGAGATAACTTAGCTCACCCAAGAGAGTGGGTCCTGGATCTCACCCAAGGGGAAGCTTCTCAAAGTTTTTGGAGTAGCTATCTGGAAACACAGGCATGATGGCGACTGCTACCTCCTTTCAGTCTTTGCTTTCAGCAGCCTGAAATGGGGTTGGTCTCCTCCATCTTCTCTCTCAAAGCAGGATGCCAGGAGTGCCCAAAATGATATGACATCACAATGAAGACTCGACATTGGATGAGCCCCTAAAGGGTACTTGAAGGGGAGTGTTGCTTTGGGAGTCCCAAAGGGGGTACTCAAAAGGGAACTCTTACTTGGAGAGTCACACAAAGGACTCAAAGGAGACACTCCCTTTAACAGTCCCTAAAGGGGATACTGGTTGAGAACTGAACCTCCTGCCTCTCACTCCTGCCTCTCTGCCTGACTCTCACAAAAGGCAGGACCTTCATCTCCACCAGTAAGGAGGGAGTCCCATACCTGAGGTCACTGGTACAGCAGAAACATTCTTACATGTGTGTCTTTGTAAGACAGTATGTTAAAGTGTAATTGACTTGAAGGGGAAAAGGCAAAAGCCTGGGGAAGGGACACTGGAGTGGTTGGTTGTGTTTATGAAACCTGGAGATGAGGAGCTGGTCTAGTAAGCTCTACAATGCTTAATCTGTGATGCATTGGCTTTCCCAGTTGTGCCATGGCCCCTTTCCTCTAAGTAATTAGCTTCTTATTTCTTAGAAGCCATTTCCTTGCCCCTCCCAACCCTTGACTGAATGTATTAACAGAAAGGGGAACTAAAGTTCTTTGGAGAATTTCTCTCCCTGTCTGGATGGGAAGTTTCTACTTTTTGGTCCAGAAATGCCCTGCACTGGAATGATTCAGCCATGGGTAAGTGGCTATTCACAACCATGTTTCCTGTGGGCAGGAAGACTCTGGGACCTGGTGGCATGGATTGGTGGGACCTATGGTTGCTACAGACAATGTAAATTCTTTGCACCCCCTTCCCCCAGTGAGAAAGGACCCTGAGCCAAGGGGGTGAGCTTAAGTGGCAAGCAGGACAGCAGCTGAACAGAGGCAGTCAGGAAGAAAAAAGCTCCTGCAGACATTTTGTAATGAGAATTCAGAGACTAGAATCTGGGCGTTGGAGGTTTGGCTTAAGTGTCTTGAGACCTTTTATTTAAAAAAAAAAATCTCTGATGGGTGTGACCAGTCCAGAGTGATTGAAACTGCTTCTGTTGCCTCTTTTTGAGATTCATGAAAGGACGATGAAGGTTTGGATCCCTTCCTCACTTCTCTTGCATCTGCATAATTTCTTTGTTTCTTAAACTTTTCTTAATTCTATATGTTTTCATTTATAACTATTACTATAGAGGTCTCAAATGCTATATGATTTATGCCTGTGTACAGGGGGTTGCAATGGAGGAATCTAATGAATGCATGTAGTACATAGAACTAAACCGGACACAGGTATGAAACAGTCCAAAACAGGGTTTTATCCTGGCTTGGGATCTCTGAGCAAAGCTTAGGGTTTTAATTTTATCAGTAACTCTTATAAAGTACTAATTGGGGGAGTAGATCAGAGAGTCATAGGATTATAGACTTAGAGTTGGAAGAGAGAAGAGAGGGCATCAAGTCCATCTCCCTCATTTTTGCAAATGAGGAAACTGAGGCAAATAGGGTGAAGGGACCTGCCCAGGGTCACACAGCTATTAAGTGTCTGAGGCTGGATTTGAACTGAGTTCTCCCTGACTCCAGGGCTGGCACTCCATCCACTGTACCATCTAACTGCCCAGATCTTCCTAACTCTAAGTTCAGTGTTGTATATGAAATGCTGCTTATCTACAATTACTATGTCATTTGATCTTTACAACAATACTGGAAGGTAGGTGCTGTTATTATTCCCATTTTGCAGATGAGGAAACTGAGGCAAATAGAGGTCAAATACCTTGCTAAAGGTCACCCAGTTAGTAAGTGTCTGAGTCCAAATTTGAGCTAAGGTCTTCCTATCTCTGGATTCAGCCTTCTACCTACTGTACCACCCAGCTGCCTCAAAAAGTACCGGAAAACTGGTAGAGATGCTGTCAAACCAGGTGCCTCACAATTGACTTTGGGCCATTTTCCCTGGGCCAGTGGTTCTCCTTTCAGGGAGTCCTTGATGTTAGTACTATTCCATAATAATAGTAAAATATTATTTGACTATGAAAATATTCCTTCCTTTTCTAACTACATATCTGTCTGAGGTTACATTTTCTTCATGTACTTCTACAAGAACAAAATATTTCAAGAGATTGAGATAAATGCTGGAGAGGATGTGGGAAAGTTGGAACACTAATTCATTGTTGGTGGAGCTGCGAGCGCATCCAACCATTCTGGAGAGCAATTTGGAACTATGCCCAAAGGGCTACAAAAATGTGCATACCCTTTGACCCAGCAATATCGCTACTAGGACTATATCCCCAAGAGATCATAAAAATGGGAAAGGGTCCCACATGTACAAAAATATTTATAGCAGCACTCTATGTAGTTGCCAAAAACTGGAAGTCAAGGGGATGTCCATCAATTGGGGAATGGCTGAATAAATTATGGTATATGAATGTAATGGAGTACTGTTGTGCCATAAGAAATGATGAACAAGAAGACTTCAGAGAGGCCTGGAAGGACTTATATGACCTGATGCTGAGTGAAAGGAGCAGAACCAGGAGAACTTTATGCACAGCAGCAACCACAGTGTGTGAGAGTTTTTTCTGGTAGACTTAGATTTTTGTAATAACACAAGAACTTCTTACCAAAAAAAAAAAAAAAAATCCCAATGGAGGATCTCAAGGCAAAATGCCTGCCACACTCAGAGAGAGAAATATGGAAGTCACTCACACATTGTAGCAGATCATGTTTGTGTATGTGTATGTGTTTGTGTATCATGTTCTGATTTGTTATACGGATTCTTTCATTTATCTTAGTCTGACTACATAGCATGACTATAGTGAAAATATACTCAATAGGAAAGTATATGTAGAATCTATACAGAATTGTATGCAGTCGTGGGGAGGGAGGGGGGTAGTGGGGAGTAGGTGGGGAGGGATAAAATCGCAATTGTGTGGCAGTGATTGTTAAACATTACAAAATAAAAAAAAAAATTTAAAAAAAAAATAAAAAATATTTCAAGAGATTGAATGAAGAAGCAGTTATGATAATACAGTTAACTTCTATCAAGCCAGATAATAAAGAAATTTGAAAAATATGTAAAACAATGCCACCTTTCTCACTAAAAATTTTTTGTCTTGAAAATATAGTTATTATTCCTGGAAAGACTTACATGAATTGATGCAAAGTGAAATGAGCAGAACCAGGAGAACATTGTACACAGTAACAGCAGTATTGTATGGTGATCTACTATGTATAACTTAGCTATTCTCAGCAATACAATGATCTGAGACAATTCTGAAGGACTTATGGTGAAAGGTGCTGTCTGTCTCCAGAGAGAGAGAACTGGTGGAACCTGAATGCAGATCGAAGATATTTTTTTTTTATTTTTCTTGGTTTTATTTTGTCTGTTTTCTTTCACAGCATGACTTACATGGAAATATATTTCTCATGACTATACATGTATAATCTGTCAAATTGCTTATCTCCTCCATGAAGGGGGTGGGGAGTGATGGAGAAAATTTGGAACTCAAAATTTGAAAAAAGAATGTTAAAATTGTTTTTATATGTAATTGGGGAAAATAAAATATTAAATTTAAAGAAAATACAGTTATTTTTCATGAAATATTTATGTTGCCATATAATAGGTTTGTTATTATTATTTTAAAATGAATTAATAAATATTTAGTAATGGTTATTCCCCACTTGTAGCATGTGGGAGTCATTGTGTGGCTCAAAGGGAGGCAGAATAGACATCTCTAGCCTCTTCTTCCCCTGCCCTTTTCCGAGGGAAGTTTTAATTCCTCCTAGGAGGGAAAGCAGGAAATGGGAGCCAGAGGCTGATCACTCTGTGTTCCTCAGAGAGAGGGAATACAGAATTACATCTTTCTGCTCCCGTAAATGTTATTTATCTAGGGGATGTGATTTGCAGGTTGAGGTTTTTACTCTTTCATTAATGGAAGAAATTGGACCCCAAGCTTTATAACCAAAGTTTGACTCTTTTCCCACCTAATATATCAGTTACACAATGAACACACACTTACACTTAGCCAAGAAACCCATTTATGTAAATTATTGGCAGAAGTCAGACAAAGTACACAAAAGAGAGTATATGCCAGACAATACAGAGTAAAGGAACTGTCTCTTTCATTTGGAATGAGGCAACTCAGCTCAACCAAGAGAGATAATCCTAGATTTCATCCAAAGGAATTTTCCCTAAAGGCTCTAACGTAGCAAGCTACGGATGGAAACATGATGGAAACTGCCAGTTCCTCTCATGTCGGCTTCTTCCCAGAGTCCTTTCCTTCAGCAACCTGAAATGGGAATGGCATCTTCCATCTTCTCTCTAAAGGCTGGAAGCCAGAAGTTTCCTACTCTAAACAGAACTGACGAGAACCAAAGAGCTTTCCTCTGTCTTACTCTCATCAACCCCACCCTGTCCATCACACAAGAATGGGGCTTTGCTCTCTACCAGTAAGGAGAGTCCCATACCAATGGGGTTTGGGACTGGGGTTACGCAGACATTTTAAAAAGTTATCAGTTTTGATTTCTAACATGGTAAATATCAGCAGATATGTCATAAACAAAAGCTCTTTGGGGTCCTCAATAATTTTTAAGCATGTAAAGGAGTCGTGAGATCAATAGCTATGAGAATCATTACCCAATAACTATGAGAATCATTGTGTCATGAGGTCATAAACTCAAGAGGTGAGGCTGATTTAGTGAAAAGCAGAACATTTTTCTTCTACCGTTCAATCTCTATATTGTTCTTTTCTTTCAAAGATGGGCTGTTGCTTATTCCTAGTGGAGGGGCAAATTAGAAATCTTAATTATTGGAAAGTCACACTCTGGAGCTGGAGAAGAGCTGGGGAAAGAATCTGACTTGCCAACAAAATCCCAACGTGGAGTCAAGGACTTCCTTTTCCTTTTGTTTTCATTTTCTGCCTACAATATCCAGTCAATTTTGCCAGATAGCACTGCCTCCTGGATACATGTACAAATGAGTAGCTTTCCTTAAACAATGTGAAATGTCTAGGCTGGTCTCCAGTGTTTTATGGCCTTTGAGGCTCATGGTGTTTTGAGTGCTTTCAGACACTTAGATATTATGCAGCCATCAGTTACTGACGTTTTTCCTTGCCATGGCGAGTCCCTCTATATGTGTATGTGATCCCATGCTTTCTCGCATTCTTCAGCTGATTGCATCCTCAGTCATTCTCTCCCCTGCCCCCCCAATGAATCTTCAGTTTCACCCTGTCAGCTGGTTCGTTCCCTGCTGCCTTCAGACATTCCCAAATCCTCCCCCATCCTTAAAAAAAACCTTCATTAGACCTTACCATTCCTTCAAGCTACTGTCCTGTACTGTCCCTAAGAACATTTAGAGTGCTAACAGTTCAATGATGCAACACAAGTCCAGAAGACTGAAGATGGAACATAATATTCACCTTCTTCCTTTCTCAGCCAAACTCTGAGAAAAATCTCACTATACTTTTTTATACTTCTTACTCACTTCTCAACCTTTTGCAGTCTGATTTCCAATCTCATTACTCAACTGAAATTGCCTTCTCCAAAGTTACCAATGATCTCTTAAAGGGCCAGACTAATGGTCTATTTTCAATCCTAGTCCTCCTCACCTCTCTGCTGTTGAATGTCTCTTTCTGGTTTCTCTGTTCTCTCTGAATTTTTGTGCCATTTCTCTCTTCTAGTCTGCTTCTTACCTGTCTACCTTTTAATTTCCTTTGCATTCTCACCATCCGTATCAGGCTTTCTAACTATGGATGGTCCCCAAGGTTCTGTCCTGGACCTTCTCTTTTCTCTCTTTGCAACCTAATTAATTTCCATGGATTTAGTTATCATTTCTATACAAATGACTTCCAGATCTACATATATAGTTTCATTCTTTCCCCTGAGCTTCAGTCCTATATCACCAATTATGCACTGGACATTTCAAACTAGATATCCCATAGATATCTTAAATCTTTAGCATGTCTAAAACTGAACTCGTTATTTATCTCTCTAAACCTTTCCTCTTCCAAACTTCTCCATTTTTTTTGGTAGAGGTACTACCGTCTTTCCAGTGTCTCAAATAGGTAATATCAGTATTATCCTGTACTTCTCATTTTTGATCTCCCTAGACATCCAATCAGCTATCAGCTTTTGTTGTTTCTACCTTCAAGACATTTTTCTCATGTATCTCATTCTCTTAACTCTAACAGCTATTATCCTTAGTTTAGGTCTTCCTCACCTCTAGGCTAGATTATTACAAAAATCTTCTAATTGGTCTCTGAGTTTCAATTTTCTTCTCAGTTTATTCTCCGTATAACTGCCAAAGGGATTTTCTTTAAGCTTTTATCTGACTATATCATTTTGCTACTTAACAGGCTGTAATTGCTTTCTATTGTCTCTAGGATAAAATATAAGCTCCTCTGTTTAACTTTTAAAGACCTATACAAACTGTCCTCAAACTATTTTTCCAACTTTATTGGAAATAGCCAAACTGACCTACTTTCTGTTCCTCATCTCTCATCTCTGTGCCTTAGAAATGACTGTCCTGGAATAAAATCCCTTCTTATCTCCACCTAATACCGAATAGATTCTCCCTCTTCATGTAAGATACAGCTCAGGCATTATCTTCTTCATGAAGCCTTGCCTGATTCCCCCAAATACTGGTACTCTCACTCCTTCGCAAACTACTTTGTGTTTAACTACTTTGTATATATTAGTTTTTATTAACTTTATGTTTATACTGTATAAGTCTATATATGTACTTGTCTCTCCTATTAGAGTTTAAACCCATTGTGGGTAAGAATTCAGGTTTAAACAAGCAATAGGGAAGGAAGAAATCCAACCTATCAATAATCATATGAAAAAATTCTCTTTATCGCTAATGTGTGGGATGGCTCAGATCCCTACTTAAATCAATTACTCAGAGGCCTCTCAAAGTGATGACAGAAAGTTTATTTACTAGATTCTCGAGAATCGGGCAATTCCTGTACCAGTTCACCTGGAGCAGGAAAAAGCCGAAGACAAAGAAAAGGCAGTGATTTATAGAGACCCTAATGCAAGTCCCTCTCCCCCCACTGACCATTATTCTCATTAGCTGAGAATATGATCTTACATTCTAGACACGAAATCTAACCAATCCCTTTTGAAATGAAGACATTGAAGAATTAGGTAAACCTTATCCAATCATTGAGACCCTAATGTACTACACAGTTTTATATCCTTATATGGAATTATTCTGTTCTAAAAATATAGTAACCTTGAGCCTCTCAGTCTTACCTCACCCCTGGAGAAGAATTACAATCTGAGAAGTCTTCACTAAACCTATTCCACTCACTAATAATTACAGAAATGCAAATTAAATCAATTTTGAGGTCTCCCTTCACACCTATCATGCTAAAAAATGACAAAAGAAGAAAATGACAAATGTTGAAGGGATTGTTGGAAAACAGGCAAATTAGTGTACTGTTGGCAGAGTTATGAATTGGTCCAGTCATTCCAAGAATCCATTTGGAGATACACACAAAAAATTACTGAGCTGTGTATACTTCTTGAAGCAGGTATATCATTATGAGATCTGTACACACAAAGAGATAAAAAAAAGAAGACAAGGTCCTAAATGTACAAAACATTTACAGAATCCCTTTTGATAGTACCTCTAAATTGGAAACTAAGGAACTATTTTCCTGTTGGTGAGTGGCTAGACAATGTAATTGCGGTGGAGTATTATTGTGCCATAAGACACAACAAAACAGTTTCAGAAGAAGCTGGAAAGACCTTTATGAACTGAACTTTGTGAACTCTGCAGTGAAGGAAGCAGAACTAGGAGAAAAATTTTCACAATCACAACAGTATTAGACGGAAAACAACCTTGAAAGGCTTTAGAATTCTATCAATTCAATGATATAACACAAGTCCAGAAGACTGAAGGTGGAAGGTAATATTCAACTTCTTCCAGAGAGATAATGAATTTAAAATGCAGAAAGAGACTTCAGGCAGCGCCATGTGAGGATCTGTTTTTTTGGTCTAGGAATGTTTATGATGAGTTTATTTTTCTTGTTTTGTTTGTTTTTGATTTAAAAAGAGAGACAGATTATTAATGCATGTAAAAATAAATAATAAAAAAAGAAATTAAGTTACCAAAAATAGTAAACAATACCCTAATAAAGCATAAATTTGTTTTGAGAAGAATGTAAATTCATTATAAACAGAGATTATATTATCCTTTGTACTTGTAGAGGAAGCTAGATGGTACAGTGGATTGAATGCTGGCCCTGGAGTCAGGAGAGATCCAAATTCAAATTCATCCTCAGACTCATACTAGCTACGTAATCCTGGACAAGACACTTAATTTCTTTCTGCCTTAGTTTTCACAGCTATAAAATATAATAATAGCACTTACATTCCAGGCTGTTGTGAAGATCAAATGAGACAATACTTAACTCGATGACTGGCACATAGTAGGTGCTTGATAAATATTAGTTGATTGATTAACCCAATTTGATGAACAATCACAAATCATCACAGTCGTTGTTTAAATGCTCTCAGAGCCTTTAGCTCTTGGAGAAAAGAGGTTGAGGGAGGTATGGGTGGGGGTGGCTGCTCGAGAGTGTAGTATACTTGTAGAAGTGCTGTTATGGGCCATTCAAATCAAGCAGAAACCTCTTTCTGTCACTTGTCCTCGCTAAATTTAACTCAGTATTTGGAGTGAGAAAGCCATGATTTGAAAATCAATTTACCGAGGATATATTCTAGGAAGCTGAGACAGTGAAGGATGGAGCAGTAAGAAAGACATTGGACTTGCTGTGATGGCACAAGATGGATCATTCAGAGCTGGTCCCTGGCCTGTCTTGTCATTTAAATCTCTTGTCACTCTATGTGTTTCTGTGAATGTGTCCATGCTGAGAATGGGAAATATGTCTGTTCCAAGCAACCCCAGTGGGATAAGGAGCAGCTTCCAGGATTCCTGTCTTCCAGCAGCAGGTGATCACTGGGGACTTGTCAGTGACCTTATTCTCTGGGGAAGGAATGGGGTCGAGCCAGATAAAAATGAATGAATGAAAAAACACTCGTTGTATGCCAGTACTTTATTATATGCCAGATACAGAAACAGCAACTCACATTTAAATAATGTGTGAGATAGGTAGATCTGATAGGGCCTAATGATGGACCCCTAAAAGGCTCTGAACTTTCCCACAAGGCCCAGTCCCTGGCATTCACCTAAGGCATCTGACCCACCCCAGCCCACCTGGATTACTTAATTAGCTTACTTGACACTCCTTAATCCCATTCAGGCCCTTTTCTCTGTTACTTTGGGCCACCCCACTCTTTCTGTATAAAAATATCCATCTTATCCTCATCAAATGTGGAGATTCCTTAATAGTCTGGCCCACTTGTATTGGCATCACAAAGAATGCAGACTTATCAGGAATCTTGCTCATCCCAACAGGTGTCATAATAAACTCACTACTTGGACTGAGAGAAGGCTTGATTGGTTGAATTCTTTTGAGGCAGACCTTGTATTTTGGGGTTCCTGGTACCTCCAAACTGCAGCAGACCCATGTGAGTTGTCTAAATGTACAGATGTGGCTCATTGATTTTATGGATAGATGTAATCTGAGGCCTGGCCAGTCTCTACAGTGGGGAGGAGAGCCAAGGGCAATGACTGCTGCTTCTAGCACACTAGGTAAAGGGGGAAGGCTGCTGTTGTTCGTTCTTCATTCTGGAAGAGGGCCATGACATGCAAGTGAAATGGATTTAAGTGGGGCAGGGTTCTGCAAAGTCACCAGCCTCACTTTCTCCTCTGAAGCCATCTGAATCCAGTGGCCAGATACAGGTCAGGACAACTGGAGATGGCCCAGGATGCAATGGGAGACCTCAGCCTTTTAAAGACCTTTAACAGCTCTCAGTTTGAATGAGGCACGGCCCATTCAGTGATTAAGGTTAGGTAAGAAATGAAGCAAATAATGACCTCTTTACAGGGTTAAAAAAATCAATTTGGGAGGGGAAGACCCTCAGGATTTCTGATCAAAACAGAAACAATTGCTACTTACATTCACTCTGAGCTAGTCCAGCAGGCCACAAGTGTGCTTCCAGACTGGGTTCTTTTTTTCCCTTAGAAGGGTATCAAGCTAGAATAATACCTACTTGTCACACCTCAAATATCTGTCTCATATAGGGGTGTGAGCCTGGGTTTAGAAAGAAATCCATTTTCCTGGTCACTCTTAAGTGGGGAGAGTGGCCCTTTATTTACCTCCACAGTTTAGAGTTTTCTAACCAAACACTAATTCTACAAGATATCATCACAAATAGTAAATATCAAATAAATTCATTTATCTTGGTCAAACAACAAGCAGAAATCAGAGAAGTTATACAAATCACATCCCAAGGAACACACAAGAGTCAATGAACTCTTAAACTGGGAAGGAGTAAGAACTCAGTTCAAACTAGGGGAGAAAAAGCAATCTCACACAGGGGAGGTCCATTCAGACATCTCTAGCATTTCAAGGAAGTCCAGAGATGTAATGAAGCTGGCTCCCCTTGCATACCTGCCATCCCAGAGTCTTTTTCTTTCCTCGCTGGAGGGTTCTCCATCCACATGTCTCTCTGTTGAAGCTCAGGAATCCATTCAGTAAGTCTCTTCTACAGGTAAGCAGTAATGAGCTCAAGCATTTCCTCCACCGACCTGGAATCCTGTCTTCTTCCATAATAATCCTCAGCTGCTCCCTCTTCTGCCTCACTTGGGTTGGAACTGAATTACAAGATCTTTAATGTTTGCAAATCACTTTACATATGTTATCTCACTGGAGCCGCACAACTACTTTGTGAAGGAGATGCTATTGATTATCCCCATTTTACAGATGAGGAAACTTCACTCAGCGAAGTAAGTGACTTGCCCAGGGTCCCACAGCTAGTACATGTTTGAGGAGGGATTTGAGCCTATGTCGTCCTGATTTGATCGAGTCCAGCACTCTATCCACTATGCTGTCCTAATGCTTAATAACTTTCTTACCTGATGATGGAGGGAACTTGTTTCAGTACTCACTCTAAGAGCAAAGGTGATATGGATTAGTGATGGATTTCATGGTTAGAAGCTTCACTAGTGGAGGCAGAAATAAAATATAAGAAGCAGGAGATCTTATTCCAGAAATGAGTTCCCTCTGTAACTGTATCATAAGTGTCTGTCAGGTAGAGGCTGAGAAGTACTGCAAATGTGCTGGGTTCTTGATCCCAGAGCAGAAGTACTAGGTGGGGTAAGTGCCACCTTGGCTGAATTGACTTTGAATCAAGTCCCTTCAGCATATGATTGTTTGCTTAGAGCAGCAGTTCTTCCAGTGGTTCTCAAACTGTGGTCTGTAGACCCTTGGGGGTCCTTTCAGAGGATTCCCAAGGTCAAAACTACTTTCCTAATAACACTACATCATTATTTGCCTGTTAGAATACTTTTCCAACTACATATCTCTGTGAGACTGACTTTTCTTCACATCTTTTAGCTAAAATAACATCACAACCTATTGAATGCAGAGGCAGATATGAAAACCCAGCAACCCTATTAATCCAGACCTTAAAATAGATTTGTAAAAAAAAAATAGCTAAAATGTTACTGTTCTCATTATTTTTTTCTGTTTTAGAAAATATATTTTCCTTGAAATGTTATGTTAACATGTAATGGATATGTTATTGTTATTTTTAAATGAATAAATATTTTAAAAGTTTATTAATTTTTATAAGTAGTCATTTTATGATGTTGTTGCAAATGAACCCCCTGAGAGACAGTTTTCAGGTAATTAATAATCCACTAATTAGTCTGTCCAGATCTATATCTTGCCATTGGATCCAGTTGACTCTGAAGGAGAAGGTGAAGCTGGTAATTTTGCACAGCCCTCTCTCACTTATCCAGTTCTCTTGCAAGTCCTGGCATCACCTTCCTGATGTCATGGTGCTTTATGAAAACAAAGGGCACATGACAATAGGGTAGATATAACCAGAGATATTCTGGTAAAAATTTAACAACTAGCTCTCAAAAAAAAAGTATGTGTGACAATTTTAATTTGCATTGTTAACATTTTCTCCATCACTTTCTTAGATTTGGAAATTGATTTAAAAAAATAAATCAAGCCCTGGGTTTACCAATTTCCAAGGTGTAACTGCTCACACTGAAAATTTAACAGTCAATCTGGCTTCCACACAGCCTTGGATATAACCACACAAACAAAAGCTCTTTGGAATCCTCCATAATTTTTAAGATTGTAAAGTGGTCCCGAGACCAACAAGTTTGAGAACTATTGGCCTACAGATTTCATTCAAGTCATAGCACACCCTGCCTCATATCTTGAATAGACATCAAGACTAATTTATAGCAAAACTTTTGATTCTGGCTTTCCCTTCCTCATGTTGTAGAACTTACTGGATTGTGAATATGCTGGAAAGTATATAAAAGTGGCTGTGATAAAGTGAGGACATCGAGAGAATGCTAACTTCTATCTTCATGTATGCTTCAATAAAATTTTTTCCATATTCCCATTAAGAACACACTATACCAGAGCCCAGGAATCCTTTGATATAAGTACTAATACTCTCTCCCTGCTATGAATCCATTCCCTCATGCACATCCCTCCAAGAGAGGACAATGTTAGTTCCTTTTCTTTGCCTTGCTGTCAGGTAATATCCTATGAGGATTTTTCTTATGTGAAGCAAGAGGAACAAGGGGCAGACCCAGCACTTCTTTGAATCCATTGTATCAGTGATTAGAACCCATCGTCCACTTATTAGGCTTGTCTGACAAGAATGGGTAGAGTGTGGCCATGGAGAGAGTCTCATATTTTCCTTATGGCCAAGATGAAGAGAGGTGGGTTATATGATAGCAGTTGGGTTGTTTGGGAAGCGGTTGAATAAGTAGATCATTAATGAATCAATGTCAGCTTGGAGGGAAAAACATAGTGGAGGGCTCCAGGGATCTGTCCTTGGCTCTGTGTAATTTAATATTTTAATCAATGACTTGGATAAAAACATAAAAATGTGTTTATCAGGTGAGCATATGACATAAAGCTGGGAGGAAGAGCTGACAAGAATCAGTATCAAAAAAGATCTGAATAAGCTAAAATGTTGGCATGAGTGTAATAAGATGAAATTTAATATGGATAGCCCACATAATCTGAGTTGGAAGGGACTGCAGAGGTCATCTAGTCTAACTGATGGTTGAACTTGAATTCTCTCTAATGATATACCTGATGAATTTGTGTCCAGCTTTTGGAGAGTATGCTGAGTGAAGAGAAGTGGAGGAGGAGAAGGAATTGTGGAGATTTGAATATGGTCAAGGATGGAAATCTGGGGACCTGAGATTGGGGAGGACTGGAGGAGAAGAATACCTACAAGCTGTATGGATACTTACAACTGGGAGAGAGAGAAAAGGAGAAGGAGAAAAGGTGAGGGAAAGAGGGTGAAGGAGATGGAGAGGAGAGAGAGGGAGAGATCAAGAGGAGAAGAAGAGAGGGAGAAAAGGAGGGAAAGAAGGAGGAAGGGAGGAGAGAGAGTAAAAAGAATATGAATATGAATTTAAAAAATGAAAACAAGATAGAGCACTGATGATTGGGAGGGCGCTGACTCTCAAAAGAACCAAAAGATGAGTCAGGAAAGGAGCAAGAGCCAAGTGAAGAAAAAGTCAGTTTTGCTCTATTTGCATTTCAATGAAGACCTGAGTTGGCCATTACTAATAGGCTTTTAAAAAAGAATTCCTATAACCTTGTACCATCCTCTTGCTTGTTATTTTTATCTCTGGCCTGTTTCTCTGTGTTTCCTGGCAGTAAAAAGCTAGAGAAAACATGTAGGGGGGGATCAGTGCTCAGAAAAGGCCAAGGCACCATGGTGCATCGGAACAAACCTGGGCTTTGTAATCCTGGCTTTGCTCACTTCTTGTGTGACTCTAGGGGAGTGTCTTTACCTCTCTGGGTCTCAATTTCCTCATCTATAAAGTGGGAGCATTAGACTAATTTCCCAATTGTAAATCTATCCCTCTAGCTAAAGTCTTACTGACTGTGGCATCTTCACATTTGAGGTGCCAAGATACCAAGCCATGTGACCTAGGCAGCTAGATAGAACAATGGACGGAGTGCTTGACCTGTAGTCAGGAAAACCTGAGTTCAGATCTGGTCTCAGATACTTACAGCTGTGTGATCTTAGGTAAGTCATTCTTAACCTCAATTTCTTCCTCTGTAAAAAGCACCTACTTCCCAGGGTTGTTGTGAGGATCAAATGAGATAATAAAAGTAAAGAGCTTAGCACAGAACCTGGCACATAGTAAGCTCTGTAGAAATGTTACCTATCACCATCATCACCACCACCACCACCACCACCACCAGCATCATCATCATCATTCTTGGACCCTTGTTCTTTCCTCTAATCCCTCATGGCTGACTGACTTTCCTCCTTCTGCCACTCTCCTGTATAGGAGAAGCAGGATGATTTAATTGAATCAGTGTTGAACCAGGAGACACAGGAACTATTCAAATCACTATGTAACCTTGGGCAAGTCACTTTATTCTTTGGGCCTCAGGCTCCTCATATATAAAATGGTATTGAACTAGATGCCCATTGACATCCCTTACAACTTTAAATCTATGACCTTGGAACTTTTACTCCTGTATCTTTTCCCCTTCTTGCCCATACTATCATATGTACATACTGTAAGGAGTGTGTTCTCTTGAGTTTATTCATTCACATACATACACACACACACACACACACACACACACACAGAATAGGAAGCCCAAGTATTTAGGGGGTGAGGGAATGAGAAGCACAAATAGAAGTGACTACTCAGTACAAATTAGACAGTAAAAACTTTGCTAAGCTATTTTCTAGCTAAGGTTCTGTGGCCAACCTTGAGCCTTATGCCTGGAGCTTAGGACTGGGTGTTCCGCGTGAAGGATGGAAATGCCTGTCTGCTCTGTCTATTGCTAGTGTTCTATCCCTGACCAGGATGACTTTGTATTTGCTTTGTATCTGTGCATATGTTGTCTCCTCCAATTGACTATGGGCTCCTTGAAGTCAAGGACTGTTGTCTTTGCTTTTGTGTTCCTGGAGCCTAGGACAGAGCCTGACACATTATAAATGTTGAACTGGCATTTGCCTGTGGGCTGAATTCTGTGAAGTGACTGAGAATTTTTCTTTAAAAAAGGGGAGGGGCATTTTTAGGTTCACTTTCCCATCTCTAAAAAAATTTGGAAGGCGGTATGGCACCATATGGAAATAGCAGTAAACCTGGTATCAAGGGAATGTTGGTTCAGATTCATACTTTGTCCCTCACTAGCTGTGTGACCTCCATTTCCTCATCTGTAAAATGAGGGAGATAGACTTGATGACCTCAAAGGTGTCTTCTGGTTCTATAATTGTGATCCAGTTTCAATATTTGCATTTGTTTGTGGGCTTGTAGGTTATGACACCTGATCACAGATGACTTATGTGGAAGATAGAACCTAAGAACAAATATCTGCTTATATGATAGGAAAAGGAAGTGAGTACATCCTGGAGTGAGAGTAAAGAGTAACAGATGAACAGCTCAAGTTATGCACTGTCCCCCTAGAATAATAAAATAAGAAGAAGAAAGGCATCCAAAATGTTGGGAGAATCCTCCATGGAAAGACACAAACAGAATGACCCAGGATAAAAAGGATGGATTATAATCTGTGTGAGGGGATTCTTGCTCATCTCTTGGTGGAGGGAGGCGGATTTAGTAAGACTTATTGTTTTGGTACCATGATACCATGAGTCTACTGTGCTCTAAAGCAGGGTTTCTTAGCTTGGGGCCCTGGAACTTGAGGCCCCAAGTAGTCCATGAACTTGAGATGGGAAAAATCCACTTTATTTTCAGCATAATTGGCTTCCTTTGTAATTCTATTTATTTTATTTTGTACATTTAAAAATATTATTCTGATAAGATAGCTACAGACTTTACAAGATTATGACAGAGGGATCCATAATATTAAGAAAAGGGGATTAAGAACTTTTCTCTAAGAAGACTTATGATAAGCTCTGAATAAACCTGGGAGTGAATGGACCAGTGATCTTGGTCCAGAGTACCTGTGCAGATAAGTCTCACTTTCAGTGTGAGTGAGTTCTGAAGAAAAGATGTATTTGTTGGTTTGTGCCATGAGGCAAGCAGGTAACATGTCCAATTGTTCTTAACCCAGAGAAAATCAGGATAGGTAGGGTAGGCCCTCACCTTGGGTTGTGGAGGAATCAGGCATAGTACAGCTTAGGATATCTGGTTTAGGACTAGTGTTATGATTGTTGGTCTTGGGTTTTTTGTTTGTTTGTTTGGTGAGTGTTTCCACCCATCTCTCAATTCAAGGTGTCATTCATTGGTGATATCCTGAATTTCTGCCTGTAGAATTAAAGTGATGACCCAAGCCCCTGAATGGGATTGAATACTTTTATTGATTATTGAATTTTAAAATTGCCAGTACAATGCCCATTTTGGGGAGTTTTTCTTCCTCATTAGATGAAACACTTGTATTGTGTAATATGTTGTACTGATTTCTACTTGGAATTGGACATTAGTAGTTTCTGTTGAAGTAAACCATAACCACTTTTAATCTCTTGCCCATTAAAAGTTCAATTTTATTTTTTCTCTTTTGTAACTTTTGTGAGAAGCTTTACTGTGGAGCATTTGTCCTCTATTCTAAGATAATAATAGTTTCTTCAAGGACATTCTCAGACAATTATGAGATCCTGAACTGAGTAGTTATGAAATCAGAGCTCCCTTTCAAGATTGTTGAATGTGTGCCAATACTAAGCTGCCCCAAAGGCCAATCAAGAATTCAGAAAGGTTCTTTGTGAGTTCATCCATTTCTTCCCTGGCCAAGCAGCACTCTCAAAATGTTTAAAACCAAATTAATGTCAGATTTTGCTGATAATCCTGCTTACTATAAGAAAGCACAATCTAGCCTCAAAGGGCATCATGGCTGAAAATTCACTGCTGCCTGCTCTTCCAAAATATAGGAACTCAATGCTGTTGTAGAGAAACAAAGATTCCTCAGAGGCCAAAGTGGAGCACTGGAGGCAGTAGCATTATGACACTTTTTACATCATATTGGAATCCAGACAGTGTACTATATCCCCCAATAGCCGTCAATAAACCCCAAATGAATATGTTAGTTGTGTATTAGTCTCTACTTTGACTTTTTACTGGTATGGTAAAAACATTTAGTACATGACCGTCTATTTATAGAGCACTTGCTACTAAATGTTGAGCAATGGAAGGGAGACTAAACATCTTCCTGCATTCTGAAATTAGTCCTTGAATCCAGGATAACTAAGTAGGCTTTTCTCTTAAAACTACTCCTAGCTATACTAATCTGTTTCATTACTTAGGAACTTTTACATATGTTTTTCTATAGCTAATAAATCATAGGAAAAGCTATCCAATGATGATGAGCAGCAAAAGGTACTCAAGGATGATAGTGGCAGAGAAAAGGGGGCAAATAATTAGTGTTCATCTGAATTCAGATAGCCAACTTTGGTCAGACCCAGGAAGATCCAGGTGACTCATTTGGATTTTAGGAATCAACTCTTCATCTAAAGCTACTCACTTTGGATACCACTACTGCCTCTGGATCACTGAAGAAAGGAAAAACAAAATAAGCATTTATTAAGTACCTACTATGTGCTAAACACTATGCTAAGCACTTTACACATATTCTCTTATATAATACTCACAACAACCTTACGAGGTAGGTATTATTTCTATCCTTATTTTTATAGTTGAGGAAACAGAGGCAGATAAGATTAAGTCATTTGCCCAGGGTCACATAGCTAGTAAATATTTGTTGCCAGATTTGAACTTGGGCTTTTTTTTTCTGACCAAAGGCCCAGTGTATTGTACTACCCAGTTCTGAAATCAATAGCCTTGGCTATTGACTTTGACATCTGCTGTCAACACCACTTCTACAGGATCATAGGTTTGGAGATTGAAAGGGGTCATCTAATTAAAAGTCTCATTTTACAGCAAGGAAACTGAGGGATAAAGGGAGGAAATGATGTGCCCAAGGTCACATGGATGGTAATTAGAAGATCTAGGATTCGAACTCAGGTCCACTGACTCCAAATCTTTTGCCTACCGCACTACTGTTTCTATGTGAAGAGTTCTTTTGGATTTCAGCTGCGGATATCTCCCCCAGCTTTGGCTCTAAGAGTGAGAGCAGTGTCAATCTTCCCTGCTTTATACGTAGGACTACAAAAGTGAGGGTGGGACTCTCACATCTGAAGTAGTAACAAGGAAGAGTGGAAAAGGAAGGCAGGTAGAGGATTTTCTGGCAGGGTTGTATTTTGGCATGGAAATGTTGTTCATAAGGTAAATTTTTTTTAACCAATAAAGCTTTCCATTATTAAATAAAGATTTTGTTACATTTCAGGAAAGAACAGACAAAAAAGGAGAGAGGGAAAGGTCTGTCTTGAGGGCAGCCTCAGACAATGTGGACCTGGTGGGGAGAGGGAGACCCTCTGAGGGATCTGAATGATGGGACAAGGTCCTTCAGAGGACCAATGGACACAATTGGCTCCCTTTAATCTGGCCTCCCTGGAAGACTCCCCAAACCTAATCTTGTCTGTTCTCCTTTTCCAAGGCTCATCACCTGAGGGTAGGAGGCTGGGCAATCTTCTGTCATCCACAGAACAGAGATGGATCACATGTAGCAGGTCACCTGTGTTAGCCCTCATCCTGTTCTTCCTCCTCCCTTTCCATATCTGAGGAGGCAGAAAGTAAATATTCTTAACCTAAGGGCTGCCTATACCATAGTGAACTCTGTTTCTAGGAATACCCATCTAGTTACTTTTCTAGGGGAGAATCACCAGGGAAAGGTACCTGGGAAAGAACTGTAGCCTGAACTATGGCAAGAAATCCTGAGGACAGCTTATCTCAGAAGAGATCAATGTGACTAGGGCCAGGACCAAAATTGAATTTGGAGATAGACCTTGTTCTATTTGGTGGCCCCAGGTGGAGGCACCAGGAGTGATGGCTGAAGGTTGTAAAGGGCCAGATTTGGGGAGGAGTCCAGGAGTCTTCCTAACAAGTAAAGAGCTATCCATGAATGGAATGGGTTGCCTCTGTCAGAGGTGTGTGTGTGGGGTGTGTGTGGGGATTCCCCTTCCCTAGAAAGGGTTCAGAAGAGGCTGGAAGGCCACTTCTCTGATGTGTGATAGTGAAGACTGCTTCTCAAATATGAGCTGAGCAAGATGACTGCTCAGGTCTCTTGTATTCTATGATTCTGTGACAATGAAGGGTAATGATGTTTGGAGTCTCAGTGGAGGATAATATCCCTAAGAAGTAGCCAGGTGGTACAGAGTGGTTAGAGTGCTGGACCTGGAATCAGGAAGATGTGAGTTAAAATCTGGTCTCAGACACTTACCAGCTGTGTGACCCTGGGTAAGTCCCTTGCCCTCTGTTTAATTCAGTTTCCTCATGTGTAAAATAGGGGTAATAATAGCCCCTCCCTCCCAGGATTCCTGTGAAGACCAAATGAATAATAATTGTAAAGCAATTAGCACAGTGCCCAGTACATAGTAGGTGTTACAAAAATGTTAGCTATTATAATTATCATCATTAGGAGTCTAGCCAAGAGGAGAAGAAATAAAGACTACATTTCTCAGTTTCCATGAAGCTTAGCTAGGTCAGACCATCTGGTGGGAACACACATAGAACTTACATAGTCTTTGGGTTCAGGAAGGCACTTCAGATGGTATGGTAGAAAGAATCAGAAAAACCAGGTTTGGGTCATGCCAGCCATGTCTCTGTCAGTGTCTAATTTGGTGATAGTAGATAAATAATTTTCTCTCTTTGGGACTTAGTTTCATCCCTGTAAAGTGGGGAAAATAATCTTATATAATCTCTGTAAAAAGGGTGGGACTGGACCTAGGATTTCATTGGTTCAGGGAACTACCAATGGGGAAACTCCCTTTACCAGGGCCAACCAGTGCCTCTGTAACCTACGTAGGATATTAAAGGGTTAAATGACTTTCTGAGAGGTCCATAGCTATTGTGTGTTAGAGATAGGATCAGACCAAGATCTTCTGGTTTCAAAACTGACTCTCTAGCCCTTATCTCACATTGTCTCTTCAATCTATGTAATAGTGTATGTCAAAGAGTTTACCATGATAAAGGAATAGGGATACAGAAGGGAATTGTAGCTGTGATTTTGGTGGCAGAGAGAACTCCCAAGGGGGGGAATTCCTTCTATGGATACAGCACATCGTCTCTTCAATTTAGAGTCTTAGGGGTTGCCCTAGAGCATTGAGATGTTGCTTTAAGTTACTGTTAGAAATACCATACAAATATAAGTCATTATTCTTCTGATCTTGATTGGACCATGAAGTCTTCTCCAGCAACAAGGGGGTCAAGCCATATTACTCTAATGTAAAGTCAGTGTGCTGAAGTGAATTGGAACTGGGAGCTAGAGTTAGGAAGGCCTAGGTCCTAATCCTGACTTAGATACTCACCAGCTGTGAGACCTTAGGCAAGTCACTTAACTGCCTCATTTTCCTTCTCTATAAAATGAAGGTAATAATAGTGCCTACCTCCCAGGGTTGCTGTGAGGATAAGATGACATAGTATTTGCAAAGTGCTTTGCAAACTCTAAAACCCTGTGTAAACACTAGTGATTATTGTTTTCTTAAAAGGAAAAAAGCTGCTGGATAGAAAAGAAGGGAGTAAGGATGGAGCAGCTGAGCTTTGGACTTTGGTAGGGCATTAGAGGATTCATTAGCAGGACATTAACACTGCCTTTCCCACCAGTCCTTTAGACACTGCTCCGAAAGCAGGGCATCAGAGTGCTTCAGTGCATGAAGAGGTCCTTGGTGGGTGGCAGTGTGCTCACCTTCCACACCACCCACCTTGCTAATTTGTGACCAATGTATGATGTGGAGGGGGAGAGAGGATAGCTGGCATTGAGATGTGTGTTGTCTATGTTTGGGGGCAGTGGAAAGGGAGATGGACCAGGGTCATAACGTCATGAGTAGTAAGAGGCCCAGAAACACTGCCAGAAGAGCTAACCTGGTTTGAACTTGAAAGATTGTCATCTGGAAGAATATTTAGACTTAGCTCTATTTATTCTCTTTATGTTTATTCTTTAGGTACACATTGTTCCCCCTGATAGAATGTCAATTCCTTGAGAGTATGGGTGTTTCTTTTCCTTTTATTTGTATCTCACAGGAGGCACTTAATAACTGTTTGCTGATTGATTGACTCCAGAAGGCAGAACCAGGATGATGGGGGTTGAAGTTACATGGAGGCAGAGCAGCTTGGTGTAATTAGGAAGATCTGTCAAAATATGGAATGGGCTTCTTTGGGATGTAGTGAATTACTCATTGCTGGAAGCATTCAGGCTGACGCTGGCTGACCACCTGCCAGGAATATGTAGAAAGGATGAGATAACAGGTCAGATGACCTCTGAGGTCCTTTCTAACTTGGGAATTCAATGATTTTAGTTGGGAGGCAGTGTGGTATGGTAGAAAGATTTGCTTTGGGTTCAGATCTCACCTCTGACGCTTACTGCCTGTAAATCTTAGTCCCGTAAGCCTCAGTTTCCTCATCTGTTAAGATGAGGGAACTTATACTGGATGACCTCCAAGATCCCTTTCATTTCTAAGTCTGTGATTCAAGTTCCCTGGCCCTGGTCACTGTCTTCTCTCCCTGTCTCCATCTCAGTCAGTGAAGAGGTAAATTGGATGGTAGTCACTCCTGATACCTTTATAAGGAATATAATGGAAAGAGTCTGTTGTCCTTGCTCTTAGAAGGCTTGAGGTTGTGCAGTATCCTTTATGACCTGTATGACTTTAGGCATGTTAATTAACTTCTCTGAGCTTTGTGGGGATCCTGATCTGTTGTGGGGAAGTACTTGTGAACTAAAGGTGCTTATAGAAATGTGAAAGGTGCTAACTACAGTCTTGAGAAGTTTCTTCTTGAGAGCAAAGCTGTTCCAGGAGGCATCAAGAAACCTGTCTAGCCTTTCTCCAAAGCCTCCCTAGAGGTAGTAAGACCACCTTGGTGGAGGGGTGCCTGGAAGTCACTGTTTCCTACACTTGGAGTAGTTTCCTAGTTGGGTATGAATGGAGGAGCAGGATGAAGAATATAAAAACTGTCTAATGACTTTGAAAGACTTGAGAACTTTGATCAATGTTGTCACCATTCATGATTCCAGATGACTAATGATGAAACAGACTATCTGCCTCCTGATAGAGCTACATGATGCAGAATGAGACATACATTTTTGGACATGGCCATTGCAGGAATGTATTCTGTTTGATTATGCACATTTATGACAAGAGTTCCCCCACCACCACCATGGGGAGACAGAGGGAGATAAAATAAATACTTATTAACTGAAACTTAAATTAAATATTAAAAAAGTTACAAACAGCCCCAGAGTTTAGGAGTTGCCAGTGAGACACTCAACAGCTTGGTCTAGAGTGCCTCATCCTGGCACAAGAGCAAATGGGGACAGCTGAGGAAACATGCCATGTTCCCACTCTCTCCTCTGTAGAAGACCTTCCTTGTTTCCTTGGTCACTCTGCTATGATTTTTTTTAATGAGGTTGGTTGCCAGGCAGCTCACCTCTGCCTTGGGAGTCCAGACAAGTGAGAAGAGGGGAAGATCCCAGATGGCAGAGACCTTGTTAGGTAAGCCACCCTGTTCACCATGCAGGGAAGGATGCTCAGTTAGGAGCATGCCAGTGGATGAAACATACCATGAGAAAACCTGGGGATCCTGAGTCCTCAAAACAAGCAGGTTGTCTTCTTGTATTGGGTTAGATTTGCCCTCTCTGGTCCAATCCATTGCTTTTGTCAGTGGGCCCAAGTTAGCCAGCAAGAGAACACTGGGACATGGAATGAGAGCAGGGTGATTCCATTCCCTCTGCCAAACCTGAATGGAGGTCTAGCTTCCAGGGTAAAGGTGACAGAAGTAGCCGGAGGCTTTCCCTGGTCTGAATGTACAGAATTTATTAGTTGTCATTTTTAGTGTGAAGATGGATAGGTAGGAAGAGTTGAAGGGATGCCTCTGTGAATCTCCAGCACTCTCGAGGACAGTGGTTTCAGAGGCTGGGGGAGGGGGCTAGAGATGGGGGTGGGGGGGATTTTCCCACATGTATTGCATATTTAATTGGCAGTGTGCCTAGGGATAAGGCATCAGGGAAGCAGAGAGGCTACCTGCAAAAGGAGAGCAGTTTGAGGAGGGGGAGGTAGAGGGAGCAGGGGGACAGGAGAGAGACATGTCATTTTCATTCCTGGTTGAGGACCCTTGGCATTCTGCAGTCACTCCCCTTCCCATCTTTTTTTTCTTTTCCCCATCATTTCCCTGAATTTACTGGTCCTATGTATATGATTCTCCCTGGTAGAAAAGCAGGGTGCTCCCCATGTCTGCTGTGCTGCCGGGGCAACGTTCAAGGACTTGTGGGACAGGGCATCTCATAGGATGGGCCTGTGGGTTATGCACAGGATGAACACAGTCAGCCCTACAGATTTACAGATGAGACAAAGAGAGAGGCAGGGGTACGTGGGAGGGAAGGGCATCTCCCTGTGTAGCCCTCAGACATCCAATCCTTTCCTCACCATTTATTATTGCTTCTTCTGCAGGCATGTGGATGGCCAGCCTAGTAACAGTCAGTACGCCCAAGGAGACTGACCCTCTGCTCTGTGGGATGGGACAAATGCATTATTTTTCCCTTAAGCAGGGACCAGAGGGGCTCATGTAGACCACCTTCAGCTTCTTGACTAATGCTTTCCTCCTGCCTCCCTGCACTCCTGGAGGCACCTGTTGGTACTAGATTGTCTGGGTTGAGACAGGGGGTTGTGACTTCACTTTTGCCTCTTTTGCTTTCCCTGGGACTCTGGGGCAGGCTACGGTACAAGCAGACCATTAGCTAACAAGCAGACCAGTAGCCTCTTCTGACTTATATAGTCAAAAACTTCACAAAAATAATTCCTCGGCCTCTGATGGCTGTCCCACCTGGATGGGCAGCCTGGGGCAAATCCCACCTAACATTTCCATAGAGGTGAATGCTGTTGACAGTGCACACCCAGCCTGGAGACCTTGATCCCTGGAGCCAAAAGCTTCCACCTTAGGCGAGGTGGTAGAGAGAGAGGCAATGTCTTAGCCAAAAGGGAGGAGAAGATGTAGAAGGGGAGCACGCAGCAGAAGAAAGGGAGGAACAAAGCCTCACTGATTTATCACGACTGCCCTGGGGAGGGGGGAAGGTCAGCAGCCCGCATGTGGTTACCTACTGCTTGGATGTGAGGGCCTTGGGGCATTACCGGCACCCGCACACTGCTCCATCTCTGTCTCCTCCTCCCTGCTGGTGCCCTAAGTCACACCCTACACTGCTGCTGTCCTTCGCTGAGATTTGTCCTATTCTAAGGGTAAGGTACTGATTGGGACAACTCTGTTTGAAAAAGCCTGCAGTACTTGGAGGCAGAAGAGAAGCCAGCCACACTGGGGAGGGCTGCACCCCTCCCTGTTTAACAGCTTTTCTCTCTGTTTGGAGCTTGAACAATTTTTCCTCCCCTGTCACTAGACAGATGGGCATCTATTCTGTACCTAAAGGGAGCAGATGTGCCCACCTAGGCAAAGGCAGAGCCAAACTTTGCCTGCCAGACAAAGGTTACATCAACAGAATGATGAATTTGCCTCCTTTTCAGGTTTCCACTGTTCTCCCGCCTATAACCCTGGATCTCTGATTCCCTGAACCATGAAATCTCCTGGCTTGGTACCATGTTCCTGCTCAGAAGCTGCCATAGCCTTCTTGGCTACATTGATTTGATCAGGATTTGGGGTGGGAAGTAGTCAGGAAAGGGTAAAGGACTCAGTCCCAGGAAAGAGGGCCAAGATGTCCTCCACTCTCATTTTTCTGTTGTTCTCTCCTTGATGGCATGTTTGGAGATCTTTCAGAAGTTCTGCCTCAAGAAAGCTGGAAGACACTAAGGTCCCCTCACTGAGGGCTCCCCCATTCACAGGCAGCTTCAGATGTGGAGGTGGAGGTTCCAAGGATCCCATGCCTACAGAGGTGCTGTTCTGGCCTGGGGAGGGGCTTCAGGATGACTTGCTGACTAGTCAGTAGCTACCTGCTCTTTGAAGGGCAGCAGTGGTCAGGTCCCAGGGCCCTGGAGTTGGATGACATCTTTGGGGTTTGGCTCCAAAATTGCCTTAGTGTAGGAGGTACACGTTTGGGGCGGGAGAGCAGGTAAAGATTCAGGAGAAATGGTCAGCTGAGTCAGCAAGGGACAGGCAGGGTATGGGGGTTGAGAAGGTATTGAAATGGGGGTCGCTACCGATCCCCACTTCCAAGGAAACACACTAAGCCCTTCCACCATGAGAAATAGGACTGAGTTTTTCCACTCAAAAACCCCAGCTTCGTTCTCAAACATAAGCACTGGAAAACATTCCCTTTGCTTACTCTCTTTTCTGCCTCCTCTCTGCTGTACATTCCCTCTTTGCAAAGCCATGCAAAAACAATATAAAACAAGGCCTGGGGTGGGGAGATTGTAAGGCGTAACTCAGAGCAGGAGACATGTGATGGGGGAGCTGAGGAAACTGGGGAGTGGGGGCCAACAAAAAGTCACTGGCCCCAGACAAGGAGGGAAGGAAGGACTTCACAGTCAGGACAACTGTAGGACGCCAATGCTGAGAGGTATAAATAGAGATGCAAACAAACACTTAACACAGAGAAGTCCCATTCCAGGGGGGCTGTGGTGAGGGAGGGGTGGGTGGATAGGCCTTTGAGAACAGCTGAGACTCAAGGGCCAGGCCCACAGCTCCTCAAATTTCCAAAGTTATCAAAGGTTTCCCCTTTGGACCCCTTCTGGTCCCATCCCCCACCAAGTTTCACATTTCTTGGAATTTTTCAGAGCATGGAGAGAGTATAGAAAGGTCTTGGATGCAAGAAGCCCCTAGGCATAGGCCCTAGACTCAGGGCAGGTTGGTGGGGCAGGCACGGTTGGAAGTCTTCCGAGCAGCCTAGGAGCCCTCTACTCCATCAACCAATGGTGGGTGAGCAAACCCCTAGGCCGATGCCTGCAGATCCACCCAGACTGTGGCTATGTAGGTACTACCCCGGCTCTGCCTACATAGAGACATGGAGCTTATTTCTTTAATAGATGATTGGAAGCCAACCTTTGTGGGCCCTTCTTTTTCTACCACTCCCTTGCCCTCCCTCCCCCCTTCCTAGGCCTGTGTGAGTGGGTTGGCTCCTTAGCCTGACCCACAACCAGCCCCCAGTCACACTGAGCTGCGGCGTTTCATGAGGCCACGGAAAGTGGACAGGCTGTGAAGACCAGTGGAAACAGAACTGATGGCCGAGCGCTGGGCCGTGCAGAGGCAGCGGTGAGAAGGAGTGTCGACATAGCGGCCACCCCCGGGGGATGACTGGCTCTGCTCCACACAGGTGTCAGAGGTGGACAGGTCCCGGGGGATGATCATGGGGATGGAATATTGTAGCTTCTCCCTACTCTTGTACCACAGGCAAGAGCACATAGACTGGAAATGAAGCACCTCAGCATAGACATTACGGAAGCCCCCACTTCCAGCGATGGTGGAGGACGCGGTGTCTGTGGTGTGGATGCTGCCCCCTGCCTGCCCGTTGCGAGTCAGTAGGGCCCGGTGCTCGGCGTCCCGCTTTTCATCCTCCGCGTTCATCGTCATGAAGCGTAAGACCACAAGGTTGAGGAAGGCGCCGATGACTGTGAGCCCCGTGAGGATGTATACGAAACTGAAGGCCACATACTGGGGCTGAGTCTGCAGAGCTTGGTCCTTCTGCAGGGCCACATAGTCCCCAAAGCCAATGGTAGTCAGGGTGATGAAGCAGTAGTAATAGGCCTGGAAGAAAGTCCAGTGCTCATAGTAGGAGAAGGCGGCTGCTCCAATACACAGAGTGCTGATGCAGGAGAAGAAGCCGATGATGACCATATTGGCCATGGAGACATCCGACCGCCGCATTCCCAGCCCTTTCTTGGCTCTGTGCAGCAAGTACTTCACAAAGGTGTTGATGCGTTCACCAAGGCTCTGGAACATAACCAGGGTGAGGGGGATGCCCAGCAGGGCGTAGAACATACAGAACACCTTCCCACCATCTGTGCTTGGGGCCGCATGACCATAGCCTGGAAGAAAAGAGAGGACAGACTGTGATTCCTTCCTTTCTCTCCCAAGTCCTTCACTTTGCCCACCTTGAGCTGCCTGCTCCCTACCAGCACAAGGAAGGGAGAAGGCTTGTAGATGGATGGAAGGAATGAAGAGAGGAAGGGCCAGTTTTATTTTATCTAGTGCTTTTTGTTGATATGGTCTATTGAAATAAAAAGAGGGAAACTGAGGCATGGAGAAGCTCCTGGAGGATTTTTCTTATTAGGATCCCCAGTCTAAAAGAGACCTCAGAGGTTACTTAATCCAATCCCTTCATTTTACAGATGGGGAAGCTGCCTGGGAGCTTCATAGTGTGATAGATGTGAATCTGGAAGAGACATTTGAAGACATTTAATCCAACTACTTCCTTCTATACATCAGGAAGCTGAGACCCTAGAGAAATGACCTTCCCCAGGTCACATAGCAGCAGAGTCAAAGTTTGAGCTCAGTTCCTAACAACTACACTTAGAAGGAAGGTCCATTTGGGGAGTCCCTAAAGATCTAATAAATGATACATTAGGCAAGGGTTCAGTGAGACTAGACAGGGACTTCAGATTTTCCAAGAAATGGGGAGAGGGGACTCATGCCATCAGAGAGCTATTGGAACTGTTTTCCTATAGCCCAGAGAAGCTCCCACCCCTTACCCTGCCCCTCAATCCTCCCTACTGATTAATATTCACCTCCCCATACTTTGAGTACCCATCCCAGCTTCTGTTCCCAGGTGAGAGGTGACCATAAACTTCAGTCCTGGGGCAGAATCCCAAACTCTCACATGACATTCTAAGTTCTACAGGAAGCAGGTGGGCCCCTGGTGCCACTCCATCCCTAGTATTAAAGGCAGAGACCTCAGGAGTCTTGGCCTGGGCAACCATACCTGGGACTCCAGTCAATCACCAATAGTCTTAATCAAAAATTCTGCCTGACTCATAGGATGTTTCACCACCACCACCACCACCACCACCACCACCACCACCACCACCACCACCACCACTACCACCACCACCACCACCACTACTACTACTACCACTACTACTACCACTACTACTACTACTACTATTACTATTATACTTATCTAGCCTGCTGGACCTTGGGCTCCTCAAGATCAGCATGATTCCCTCTTCCCCCTCTTGCCTCTTCCCATTCTAGCCCAGAGAGTTGATGGGCCTTGTTCAATCAGCAAGTTATGCAAGAGGATGAGGTAAAGTCCTTGTCCATTGGCCTTCCCTCAAAGGCACCTGAATCACAGTTAACACCCCCCCCCCCCAGTGCTGACACAAAGCCCCACACATAGTAGGTACTTAATGAATATTTCAGTCACTCAACCAACAAACATTTATCAAGTGCTTAATGTGTTCCAGTGCTGGGAATACAAAGGTGACAGTGAAACCTGCCCTGCCCTCAAGGAGTGTATATAGATTCTGAATACATGAATGGATGCTGCTCAGTCCCTTAATGTTACTCATAGAATCTCTGAGTTGGGAAGGGATACAGGGGCTACTCATTCTACCTTTGGATAGCCCTACTCTGAGAGAAGGCTTTCCCCCACCCCACCCCTTCTAAGGGACTTGAATTTGCTTCTCTGAAGCATCCCTTCATTGTTTCTAGTTCAGCCCTCTGGCCCTAAGTAAAACTGTTCCACGTGAAAGCCTTGGAGGCAGCTATCACACTAACCCTAAGAGAAAGAGCATGTGCCAGAGTTCATAGATCTAGAACTGGCACGTTAGAGACCATCTAATCCTATCCCCTCATTTTGCAGATGAGGAAATTGAGGCACAGAGACCAACTTGTGGTTTGATCGAGGTCATACAAAGGAAGGATTTGAACCCACGTTCCCTAACTTCAGATTCAATGTTCTTTTCCATCAGTGTACTACACTGGTAGGCATCCTTCTTTTCTCATGGCTAACCTTCTGCAAACCCTCATTTGGCATGATCTCTAGTCTTCTTACCTCTCTCTATCTCCTCCTCCAAACATACTCCCATGAATCTCTGGTCTACCTAAAGTGAGGCCCCTAACCATGACAGACTCTTGACTTAGGGCCAGCCTGGCTTCCCTGGATCTAGGATCCTTGGGTAACCTCTTGAATCTTAAACACCAAATGCAGTGCAACAGCAGTCACACCTGTGTGTGGGAGGCCCAGGGCAGTTATGGTGAGGATCCTGCCTCAGCCATCCTGTGAAAGGAGTGGCTGCTGTAGCCTCTGTTTCCTAGATCTAGCCAAGCCCAGGAAAAGTTCAGCATCTTGGCTCTCCTTGTCTGGCTCACCTACTTCAGGGAAGAGTGAGAACATATTGTGCCTACCAGCTCTGGGCCCTATCAGCCAAACTACAATTCACCTTGACAGCTGGGCTGAGCAAGACAGAAGTTAAATGGCTTGTTCTTGCCCTTGGCCCTGGCCTTCCCCTTTGTTCTGGACACTGGCACTGGGAGGGTTACACATGTTCCGAGAGCTGGCAGCTAGCAATTCTGGTGTCTGAGTAGAATTCAACTGGAGGGAGAAAGGAGACCCCAGACCCCAAGACACAAGGCCCCACTGGAGGAAAAACTCTGGGATACCACTCAATGATGGAAAGGCAGAGAACAATATACCCAGGAGATAGGCATTATTATTATCACCCCCATTTTATAGTTGAGGAAACTGAGGCAGACTGAAATTAAGTGACTTGCCCAAGCTCATACAGTTTGAAAGTATCTGAGACCAGATTTGAACTCATATTTTCCTGACTTATGCTCTATCCACTGAACTACCTAACTGCCTCTAGATAGAAGGAATATCTTCACCAGTAGTTCCTAAATCAATAAAATTGAAGATCTAAGAAATTCCTGCTAAGTACAAAGCTCACTTGCTTCTAGATGCTAAAGGATTATAAGGGTCATTTCCTTCTAATTTCATAACTCTGATTTTATGCAACAAAACCCCAGCTATCTCTCCATAGTTTCTGCTCTGCATTCTCATCGTGATGTGAAGAACCGATCTTCTTTCTATTTAAAAACCTGCATTCTATCTAAATGTGTTTTAAAAAGTTAAATTCTGGTATTGGATGAACTCTTATGAGTTCTAGCTGATGCTACTTTGTATCATTAGTTATCTGCTTATGTGTGTCTGGGCTCCCCAACTAGATGATTCCTGGGCAATCCCAAACTGCCTTGAGGCTTACAGGCCAAAGAAAGCTGGACAGCAACCAGACCCAGTAGTTATGAATGCTAGCTAGCTTACAATAGTTCACATACACTTGATTTGCATAACACCCTCCTGAGGTAGGTAGAGCAAATATTATTATTCCTGTTTTATACATGAGACTGAAGCTAAGCAGTCAAAGGAATAGTCCAAAGTTAATTAGTGGCAGAGCTGGACAGGAATTCAGATCTATGCTCTTTCTGCTATAGCAAACTGTTCCTCAGTACTTTTTTGTGATGTAGGAAGTTCCAGACACACCAAACATTTTCCTCCTAGAGGCAAGCACAGTGAGAGGAAAAGAGAAAGGGATGCAATGGTCATCTTTAGGCTCACTTGAGAAATTCAGCTCTAACATTAAGACCAAGAGATGGGTGAACTAAAACAAAACCCATATGGAGTGGGCCAGGCTTGGAACCAAATTGTGTTCTGGGTCACGGAGATTAAGTGGCTTGTCTAGGGTCACCAAGTAAATATCTAAATTAGGACATGAACCTAGGTCACCTGACTACAACTCTAATCTGTCCATTCTACCCCAAAGCTTATCACTTTACTATGCTGCCTTAGTTCCTGGACTATTTCTGTAGCTAAAGGGTCTTCAGTGGGGTTTGGGGACAGGGGAGTTTATGTTGTTTTGGTTTTTAGGACATCTTGACATGTTGCTACAGGGGCCAAAGTAGAACTTCTTTGTTTTCCAATCCCTGCATGAGGAAATGTTAGACAGTTCATTTAAAGAACTGGGGCTGTGGTTCCTAGATAAAAAGTGGCCATTGGTTCTATTTTTCATTTATGCTTTTGCTTTATTACTTCAAAGATCTCTTATTTCATGGGTATGTGTACTCCCTCTATTGATGCAAAGGATAACCCTTTTATTTTAGGAGATAGTCTTCATGAGTGCTAGAGTTAAAGAAACTTACCACCTGGTGGCCAGTCCTTAGCTGGCCTGATTATGCAACTCCAGACACGCAATACATGGAGCCTTTCTAACTTGGAAGGTGCTATCAGAGCTTGCCTTCTGCTGGTATCACCTCTAGGAACACAAGGGCACTTCGATACCACTTTGAGTTATTGGATTCTTCTGTGTGTGAATATGTGATAGCTACTGGGACTTTTTGGCCTCTACAGTTTACATGGGCTTTAGTATGCCACAGTTGGTTTCCTCTAGAAAAGGGATTGAGGAATTTTCCCCTTGGTCAATAAGTCTGCAACCATATAACAGAGGTTGACAGGAGTGAGAGTAAGAGGCATAGGGGAAGAGATGCCTATAGAGGAAGAATTTCTGAAGGACTAAGTCTAGATTATCTCTCTCTTGTTTAATTTTAACTGTTTTATTCAGAAGGTCTCTCTGGCTTACCACTTAACTGGACATATGGTGGTTTCTTCCTTCCTTCCTTTCTTTCTTTCTTTCTTTCTTTCTTTCTTTCTTTCTTTCTTTCTTTCTTTCTTTCTTTCTTTCTTTCTTTCTCTCTCTCTCTCTCTCTCTCTCTCTCTCTCTCTCTCTCTCTCTCTCTCTCTCTCTCTCTCTCTCTCTCTTTGTTTCTTAATATAATATTCTACATTCTCTTTTGAGAAACCAGAAGAGAATCCATTAGTGGGGAAAAGAGGTGCCATCCATAAGAAGCAAGTAAACTTTTCTGTTACCCCTTGGATTTTAACTCAAGTTTTTGCCCCTTGTATAGGGAGTCTCAGTGGGCAATGGAGGCCTCTTCTGGAAGATCTTGGTCATTCATTCAGCACTATTGTTTCCACAAACATTCATTAAGCTCCTACTGTGTATGGAGTATTTTCCAGGTTTTAGGAGAGATTCAAAGTTTTGGGAAAACAAGATTCGTGCTTTCATGAGGCTTATAGTCCTGTGGCGGGGAGAGGGTAGGGGAAGGAGTCAGATACACATATAATATTCCAAGAGAAGTGCATTAGAAAATTGCAACTCAGAGCACCTGGGATGCTGTGTGTCTTCATGGGGTTTTAATATGTGCCACTACCACACAGCTTTTCTCTTCATTTCTGGTTGGTCACAAGAAGAGAGCAGGGCTCTTGAAAGGGCAAAGTATCCTACCCACAATATGAGTTAGTGTGAACTGTGACCACTAAGTAAAGTTGTCTCATGTACAGAGAAATCAAAGACCAGGTGCAACTTGCTTGTAAGAGTTCTTTGATGGAAATCTGTTCTCAAGCATATGAGAGCCCCAACTAAGGCTGAAGAGGATTCATTTCTGAGTAAGGAGAGTAAAGAAGAGTTAGAGTGACTCAAGTCTGTGGAAAATCAGCGGTCATTGCTAACTGACTATTCAAGAAAAAGATACTTAATTGTGCTTAGCTCATTTGTTTTTCTTTAAATATTTAAAATTGTCAATCCTATTTTAAAAATAGCCTTATTTAATATCTCTACTGTGGTTCTTTGCAAAGCCTCCTAGAAGAGATCTATAACCACTCAAAAGAATTTGGCTGAAACATCTATGGGGGTGGAGGGGTAGGGGTAGGGAGAAAGGAAAGGTAACAAACATGTATTAAGTATCTATACCAGGACCCCGTGCTAAGCATTTTCCAAATAATATCTCATTTGATCCTCACAATAACCCTGAGAGATGGATGCTATTATTACCTTCATTTTATAGTGAAGAAACTAAGGCAGATAGAGATTAAGAGACCTGCTTGCTCAGAGTCACACAGTAAGTGTCTGAGGCTAGATTTGAACTGAGGTCTTCCTGACTCCAAGCCAGTGCTCTATTCATTGCATTATCATACAAATTCTGCCATGAAGTGAGAGGGATAATCTATGGTTGTCCATCCATCTAAGATAGACAATGCAAATAGATGGTGAGTTGGCCCTAGAATAAGAAAGGAGGAAGGGAATGGTTCAGTTTGCCTTCAGGAAATGGCACAACTCCTTTCACTATCCCAAACTTCTTCCATAAATAAAGGTCCATGTTTTTAATACCAATATTCTTCTGGCATCATTCTGTGGCTGAAAGTCAAAAATTCTCTAAAGAATTAACAAAATGTATCATTGTGGACAACGAAAGGTGAGTGGTGGGATGGATGTGATTAGTCTGCAAAATATAATCAACAAGGACCTTCAGAAAGGACCAGAAGTTAGAGGATATCGCCACAGAAACAGATGATAAGAAAAGAAGATAGGATTGAGGGATAACAGGTAAGCAGCCCATGATACTCTTTGAGCTATCAGGAGAAGTCAAGGAATGCTTCCCAACATGTTGGATGAGCCTCCTGTGCCTAACTTATGGGACACATGGACAAGGGTCCAACAAGATGGGCAGGCACGGATGGGTTGCAAGCTGCATCACTGAAGCAAATACCCTATCAAGGAGATCATAGCTCTATTAGAGCCCTTTGAGTACTGCTCTTTTAATAGTTATGCTATGTTGATTCAGTTTTTTCTGTCTGAAAAGAGCATCATCATGCCCAAGACATGTTTCAGTCTCAGTTAATCACATCTTTGATGTTTGGACCTATTGTCATTCAGTTGTTTTTCAGTTGTGTCTGCCTCTTTGTGACCCCATTTAGGGTTTTCTTGGCAAAGATATTGCACTGGTTTGCAATTTCCTTCTCCAGCTCATTTTACAGATGAAGAAACTGAGGCCAATGGGGTTACACAGCTAGTAAGTGTCTGAGGCCAGATTTGAACTTAGAAAGATGAGTCTTCCTGACTCTAGGCCCAGCACTTGATCCACTGTGTCACCTGGTTACCCCCCTACTATTTAGAAACTAGTTTCCCAATGGTAGCAGCTTATCCAAATTACAGATGTAGTACCTAAGTTTCAATAAATTTCTGTGGCTACTAGCCTTGCAAAGCCCAATTTTGAAAAGTGATCATAAAGTTCTACCTGTAAGACCTTTTCCATTTCCAGGGCTAACTCAGCTCTAGGAAACTGATTCTGTATCTTATGAACTTTGTCTCTCCAGCTATTTCCTCCCATGGATAGACTTATTACTTCCTTTCTCTTGGACTGAATGAACTTTAAGGATCTTTTCAGATTCAGATACTCCAGTTTGTAGGATTTAGAGTTGAGTAGGACCTTAATGAGACTTCTTCATTTCAGAGGGAACACTGAGGCATGGAGAAGCTATGAGATATGTGCCTGAGACTGACAGGTATGATGGAAGAGAGCTGGGATCTGAGCCTAGGGCTTCTTGTGCCAAATCCAGTGTATTTCCTACTATATCACAGTATGGTCCTGCAGCTGGCTGTGGTTCCTATGGCTCCTAACTCCAGCATCAGTCAACTAGAAGGGCAGTGTCCCCTTTCCTACGGAAAGGTTTATTAACTAATGTCCATTTAGATTATCAACTTGTCTACTTTTCAGTATCTTGTGTCAGACTGGTCAAAAATTGGCAAGATGGATGAAATAAACAGGAAGGATTCACCAGTAAGGCTACATAGCCCATTAGCAGAGGAAGGAGGTTTTTTTGCCCTTGTCCTTGGATGTCAGCTAATCAAAGAATGTCCTTAAACATCCAGTGCTGGCACCCAAGGACAACAAGAAGACATATTTTCCTTTCTGTTTACTGTACCCTGGCTCAATTGTACTTCCTTTTACAAGAATTATCTTTCTTCTTTTAACCCAGTACAATTTTCTGTTCCCTTTATCCCTGGCTCCCATTCTTCTGCTGCTGCTTATTTCCCTATATGCCACATTAATCCTGTTATTGATATTCTCAGGACTATTTCCCTTTGCCACCACCACCATCGTGTCATTCAATTCAACAATAGTTATTAAGGACTTCCTATGTACCAGACACTGTGCTAAGTGCTTCTAATAGATACAAAAATAATAATAGTCTCTGGAGAGATTTAAGATGTACACAGATTAGCTAATGCACAGTCATTTGAAGGAAAAAATATTAACAAATGGGTAGAATCAGGGAAACCTTTGTGTAGGAGGAGGCACCTGTGTTGAGGATTTTCAACTTCATAGGAAATTCTAAGAGGAGGAGGTGAGAAAGGAGCAGATTTCAGGACATAGAGGTGGGAGATAAAATACAAAATTCAGGGAACAGCTAGTATGCCAATCTGTCTGAAATGTAGTATGTGAAGGGGAGTAATGTTTAAGAAGTCTGGAAAGGTAGATCAGAACCATACTGGGAAAGGTTTTAAATGCAAGGTTGAGGATTTTGTACCTTATCTTAGTGGCAAGTGGGAGCCTCTAAAGACTTTTGAGCTAAGGAGTGACAAGACACCTTATTAAGATTATTGTCAGTCATGTGGAGTGTGGATTAGAGAGGAGAGAGAAAGGAAATATGGAAAATCATCAGGAGACCATTATATTAATCCAGGTGAGAGGCCATGAAGGCCGAAACTAGGGAAGTAGCTATGAAAGTGGAGAAAAGGGTGTAAAAAATGCAAGAGATTCTGTGAAGGTAGATTCTACAACAATTGACAACTGATGGGATACAGGATGGGAGAGAGAAGGGAAGATTCAGGGATGACTGAGTTTGCAAACCCTGGTGATTTAAAGAATGATAGCACTCCCTCATTCTATAAGGAAATTTGCAGGAGAGGCAGGTTTAGGGAAAGAAGATAATTAGAACTATTTTGGACATGTGGAATTTGAGATGACTAAGGGCATTAGGGGGAACCTGCCCATCAGGATGATGATGACAGTTAACAGGACTGGAATTCAGGAGATAGTAGAAATGTCTATATTTTTATATAGCTAGGTAAATTTGTCATCTATAGGGAGTCATTCACATAGAGATGATAATTAAACCCATGGGAGCTAATGAGATCACCTAGCAAGCATGGAGAGATCTAGGACAGAGCCCAAGACAGAGCCCAGGATAGAGCCTTGGGGTCATTCCTGTGTAGGGGAAAGGAAATGAATGATGATTTAACAAAGAGTGAATAAAAAGAGAGGTCAGAGAAGTAGGAGGAGAACTGGGAGAGAGCAGTGCCATGGAAATCAGGAAAGATAAAATATTTCTGAAGAGGAGGTGGTCCTCAGAATCAAAAGCTGAAGAAATGCCACAAGGATAAAGCATGTGAAAAGACCATTGGGTTTATCAGCTGAGAGATCACTGGTAATCTTTTAGAGAGTGGTTTCAGGAGAGGAAGGGCATCAGAAACCAGTTCGAAAAGAATAGAGAAATGAGAAAATAGTAGGTACTAAGGGCAGACGATTTTCAGAATTTGGCAGTGAAAGGGAGGAGAAATACTGGATAGTAGATGGAGTGGATGATAGAAGGGCAGAGACATATGTATTTTTCAATTAACAAACATTTATTTTTTTTCTCCCTCTTCCCTCCCTCCAACTCCCACATTACAAAATGACCAGGTATGTTTGTAAGCAGCAGGAAGGAACCAATAGAAAAAGAGAGATTGAAGATAAGAATGGATAAGATAAACTCTTGAAAGCTAGACAGGATCATGGGCATAGGTAGAGAGGCTAGCCTTGGCAAAGAAATTGGAGCAAAGAAGAAGAAAATAGGATAGGGTATTATAGGGTTTTGAAGTGTGAAGCAGAGGAGTAGATGGTACCTATTTTCTCAGGAGATGAGGGAAGCAGAGAGCAGATGGGGTGGGAAATTTGAGGAAAGAGGACAAGCCTTGGGATTTCTGGTGCCAGGAGTATGACAGAGCCAGTCTGGGAAATATAAAAGTAGTAGGGCCCAGGGGAGATTAGACAACATGAATTTATAGTGGAGTGGACCCATTTAGCTTAGTCGCATGGTTTCCTGTAGCAATGTTAAGCAGCACTGACTGGGATTGGAAAAAGGTGTCTGGTGGGGTAACCCAGGGCTCAGATTTGGCAAGACATGAGTTGCAACAGGACAAGAGGGCAAGGAATTCAAAAGTAAAGGACAGAGTAGTTGAAATAGTCAACCAAAGGGCTGAGGTTGTGAAGGGAGAAAAGGGAGGTCCAAGAAGAAATGATGGAAAAGGAGAACGGTGGGACTGGAGGTCACAGTAAGCATCAAAAATAGATACAAGAAGGGTGAAAAGGAAGAAGAGATGGATGGATTCTTCCATCAGTATGGGGATCAGTAGGGGGATTCTTAGATTTCTGGATCACAGAGAACACATATGGTGATGTAGGTTGTAGCCATTCCCAGGGATAACTTAAGAAAAATGAAATCATAGATCAGCAGAGTTGAGGAGAACTAGGATGCCAGAGAGTTTTCAGGAAACAAGCTACCCTTCATCTTAGACCTGCACTCACTTCCTGGAAATTATTTCTCAAACGTTTTGTATTTGCTTTTATGTGAATATGTTGTTTCCTTCCCAATAGGATACAAGTTCCTTGAAATGAAGGATGAGTTTCATTTTTGTCTTTTTGTCTATAGTAAGTGCTTAATAAGTGCTTATTGAGATGAAGTGTGTGTTGGAGTCCCTGAGTATGAGGCCAGGAATTATGGTGGAGAAGAAAACCATGAACCAGGTGTGTTTGAGAACCAGGCTCCTTGAGCCTGGAGGAAAAGTGACCTGGGGACCAGTAGGAAACTGCATCACATTTTGATCTCGGTTGATACCACGAGCTGAAGGGCAGAGCAAAGACCTCCTTTCAGAGCCCTCATTTAAAGAAGCTTCCCAGATCAGCTATTTCTTTATTTCCCACCCACATATACTCCTTTGGACTAGACTCCATCATAATGACAGGAAGGCCTTCCTCCTCTTCTTAGCATTCTTATGTGTGTGATCTTGCTAATTAAATTGTAAGCTCCTTAAGGACAGATAGTTTTCCTTCCTTCCTTCTTTCCTTCCTCCCTTCCTTCTTTCTTTCTTTTTCTTTCTTTCTTTCCTTCCTTCTTTCTCTCTTCTTTCCTTCCTTCCTTTCTTTTTTTTTGTATGTGCATCCCCAGCACTTAGCATAGTGCCTAGAACATAGTAGACACTTAATAAATGTTTATTGACTAACATCATCATAGCTTCCTACTTTTTATTATGATCTAGAGGAATGACCTACAGGGTTGAAGTTAATCTCAAGGAGAAGACATTGCTAAGGGATGCTCTCAGAGGATGGGGCTGGCAATGGTGGTGAGGAATAGGAAGCATGTTTCCTTCTCTTCCTTCAATGTATTGTATGAGAGAAGTACCTAGTGTGATGCTCTTGGTACGGCAGAGTGAGACCAGGGATGCAGTGTCATCCAGAGGGAGCCAGATTTGCATGAATATATCAAGATGGAAAGAGACTGAGAAGAGGCGACTGAGGATGAAGGAATTTTTTAATAATAGTAAAGGGATTTCAGAGGATACATTGGAAGGAGACAGGGACAGGGAGTGTAAGCACAGTTAAAGTGGAGGGACGTGAGAATTAGAGAGAAGATAGTTTTTGTTTTGGCAGAAACCATCATGCTTCCAATTATTTATCAGCGTAGGATGACAAAACACTTTACGTACATTACTTGATTTAATCCTCACTACAGCCTGTGAGGGCAGCTCAGTGGCACAGCAGATAGAGCACTAGGCTTGGAGTCAGGAAGACTCATCTCCTTGAGTTCAAATCCAGCCTCAGACACTGGCTGTGTGACCCTGGGCAAGTCACTTAACCCTGTTTGCCTCCATTTCCTCATCCATAAAATAAGCAGGAGAAGGGAATGGCAAACCACTTTAGTATCTTTGCCAAGAAAACTCCAAATGGAGTCACAGAGTTAGACATGACTGAAAAATGACTCAGCAACAACAGTCCTGTGAGGTAGTCAGTGTAACCTCACTTTACAGATGGGGACACTGAGGGTCAGAAAGATAAAATGAATGACTGAAGGTCACACATTGATAAATGGAGGAGCTGGACCTCAAACTTATGTCTTTAGACTCCATGTCCTATGCTCTTTTCCCCTTCACCATGCTGCCTCCAAAGATTTTCTGTCTGCTCCTCTTACTTCTGCCCATGATGCCCCCCACACCTGTCCCTCACTTTTAGAGTCCATTGTGTGACTATCTCACCTTCAGTCCTGCACTTGTCCTTGCTCCCTTTACCCATCCTTCCCTCCTCTTGGCAGGGCCTCTCTGTGGGTGTTAAGCACAGACCTTGGCCCTGAGCCACTCTCCAGAGAAAATAACAACCCTGCTGTCACTGCCTCAGGGATGACAAAGGGGAGAGAACAAAAACATCTGCCAACTCCAGGGTACCTAATCCCTCAGAAGTGAACAGATGTAGGGTGAGGGGATGGCCCAAGCTGATACCCTGGTAGCTGTGGAGTTCAGCCTTGTTAGCTAGCACTGCTGCAGACTCCCCAGGTTTTTGCAGAGGAGGCCTTAGCGAAAACCTCCGTTTCCCTCCAAGTGTAATTGGGAGGTGGTACCAACTTTGCTGACAGTATTCATAGGGCAAGAGAGATATGCAGCGTTAATGACCAATAATCATCCCTGATGTTTGCACACCTCTTTATCATTCAGAAAGCACTTCCACAAACTATTCTTCCTTCTGATCATCACAACAGCCTTGTAAGCTAGGAAGGTACTATTTATGCCAACTTTATAACTGAGGAAACAAGTTCAGAAGTTAACTGATTTACCCAAAGTCACACAGCTGGCCAGTGACAGTGATCTAGGACCTATGTCTTCTTCTGATCTCTTATTCCAGTGCTCTTTCCATTGCATCATGCTTCATGTCCCAAGAAGTTGCTCTGATTCACTCCTAGAGCTTTAATCAAATGCCATGATACTTAGTTGCTAAAAATTCCAAGAAACACATTTTCAAATGTGAGCATCTCCAGACAAGAAACTGAGTCCTCAAGTGGGACATTCTTTTTACTCAGGACCACAAATTGGGGCATAAATCACAGACTCCTTCCCTTCAGTCAATTTCCAGCCCTGGGTCTCCTTCACTTAGAGATTACTGTCTTCTTCCTCCTTTCAGCAGGATAGAAAGAAGCAGTGATGGCTGGATACAACCCCCCCCCCCCCCCACTCCCATCCCCCTGGGACATTCCACCAGCTGCTAGGCCTGGGATCTGGGTCAGGATCAGCCTTCTACATTCCCCCCTTCTGGGCCCCTGCTTGTCACTTGGGGAGTATCTGAGAGAGGGCCACGAAGAGTTGATGACGTCCTTTAGCAAATGAAATGACTGTAGCCAGAGCTGAGTAACTCCCATGGGGACTCAGGAACTTCTGGGAAGTCACTAGGAATGCGACAAATCCCACTCCACTGCCAGCAGGCCAGACGCCTCCCTGGTCTCCTGACACAGAGAACTGGGATTTATGAGCTCAAGTCAAGTGAAGGGTGTCCATGGTCTTTGCTTGAGGAGCAGCTCCCAGGACATTCCACCAGATGCTCGGGTCAAGGATCACTCAAGGATCAGAGACCTTTCCCCACTCCCTAGTCTTTCCTCCCTTCCTGCCTGCTCCAACATTCCACCGGGTGAAAAGCCCAAGGGAAATCTAACAAATCTACCACAAGAGCTGATCTCTGGAGGAGCTTCTCTACAGAATTCATGATCCTGAATCTACATCTTTCACTCCAAGCTCCAGGAAATGAGTCCCTGCTGCGTGCTGTGTCTAGCCTCCTGCTCCTTGACCTTGAGCCTCATTCTTGTTTCTTATGGATGGCTTACATGTTTACAGTGGTTTTCATAGGTAGCACAAATGTTTTTGTCCCCAATTTACAGACAAAGAAACTGAGGCTCGGAAAAAATAATGTGAATTATCCATGTTCACACTTTAAGTGGTGGATTTGGGGCTTGACCCCATATGTCCTGACTTCAGGTCCAGTGCTTTTTCTTTTCTTCCACTCTGGACCTATTAATGATACACTTATTTCTGTAGTGATTTACTTACAATGTTGTGAGGCCAGTCATATTAGCCTCTTTTTACAAAAGAGAAAATTGAGGTTCAAAAAAAGTTGTGATTTTTTTCCCCCTAGGTCAATTAGGAGAGCTGGTCGTCTGAGTGCAAAGCTTTTTCCAATTGTTTCACTGTAAGTCACAGATCTAGAGCTGGGAGAGACCTTGGAGGACAGCTAGTCCAAACTCCTCCTTTTACAAATGACTTGCTCAAAGTCACCTAGGTAGGAAGTATTTGGAGTTGGATTTGAACCCACAGTACCACACTGCAACTCTGTCTATAGCTGGGTCTCTGAACTACTTTTCACAAACATCACCCATGATGTTACAGGTCTTCTTTGAAAATATCTCCTTTGAAAGGACCACCAATCAATGCTACTACCACCAGCCCCTCCTGCACCGCCCCCACTACTACTACTACTACTACTACTACTACTACTACTACTACTACTACTAATTCTATGATTTATTTAAAGATCTGGTTATCTGGGCCTAACTACCATTTACTACCTTGAATAAAAATCATTTCGATCCCTCTGGGGTTCAGTTTCTTCACACATAAGTAAATAGTTGTCTACCTCCAGGGATTTGTGATGAATAAATGTGAACTTTAAGTGCTATCAAAACATAAGAAATTGATATTAGGCAACAAAAATAGGCGGGCTATTTCTGAGTGCCATTTTCTTCATTTGCATAACAAAGACAATTTTAAAGTGAAGAGGCAACATGGTATATTGGAAAGAGCTCTATATTTGAGGTCCAAAGTCCTGGATTCAAATCCCTGGCTTTGTCACTTACTACTTGTGTGACCTTGGGTAAGATACTCAACTTCTCCAGCCCAAAGTGTCCCGATCTTTTAAAAATGGAAGGAATTGGTAATCTATAATGTCCCTTTTTTCTCCAAGTATATGATCCTAAGCTGACTGTAGCCCCATCTTGTCACAAGATCAGAGAAAACTACTAGCTATTCCTATCTTCTATTGAAGAATATATATATGGGGGAGTCTTAGAAGATGGGTTGAAGTTGGGGAAGAGTCACCTTGGAGAAAAAAAATAGAACTAGGCTGAGTTTGAGAGAAGTCTGGCCCCTAGAGGGCAGAACTCAGAAATTGGAGAGAAGCTGATTTTAACTCAATGAAAGCAAACTTCCTAAGACAGCTGCCCAAAGTTGGAATAGGATGCCTTAGGAAGGTTAAGATTGTAAACTCCTTGAAGGCAGGGACTATATTTTGCCTCTTCTTGTATCCCTGATCTTTAGCACAGGGTCCGACACTTAGTAGGTACTTCATAGATGTTGATTGATTGATTGACGGTGGGTCCCACCCTACCCCCCTCACTGAAGGTCAAGCATCCTGGTTGACACAAGTAACTCCAGGATAATCATAGTTGACATCTACCTACCATTTTAAGGTTGTCACCCTTCAGAGTTTGACCACACAATGAAGGGATTCCTCTTTAGGTGAGGGTTCAATTGATAATAGTCTCTGAAACCCTTCTGACTCTGAAATCCTTTAATCTTGACTTCAATTCCAGTCAACTGTGAATGAACTGGGTGACCCCCAGAGACATAACTTTCCCTCTCTTGGCTATCTCTGTCTCTCTATCTCTATCTATCTCTATATCTCTACATAATGAAGAGGCTGAACTGAGAGCTCTAAGATTTCTTTCAGCTCTTAATTTGGTGATTCTGTTTCCCTAACCCTCTCTTGTTTTCTGAGAAATACCTCTCTCAGGACTGGGCAGCTATGTGGTGCCATGATGAACGTTGGACCTGAAGTCAGAAAGACCTGAGTTCAAATTCCACCCCCCCCCCCATCCTTCCTCTGACTAGACAGGTTACTTAATCTCTCTTAGCCTCAGTTTCCACATCTGTAAAATAGGGATAATAATAGCACACACCTCCTCGGATTGTTGTGGAGATAAAATGGTATATTTGTAAAATGCTTTGCAAAGCTAAAAGTATTATATAAGCACTAGCTATTATTATTTAATATTGTGTATTGTAACCCCTTAACTTGTAAGACAGATTTGTAAGATGTAAATACGAGCTTTAGATATGCTAATGTTTGTGTTCAAATCAGTTTGGAAAAAAAAAGTTGTTAAGGAGTGGAGAGGGATTAGCAGTTACCTGAAAGGCCAGACGCGAGCTGGCTTTTCTGGACTGGAGTGCAGACAATGAGACATGATTGAGGGAAAATGGAACCTGATTAGAGTAAGTGAGGTAGGGGTGGGAGAAGTGGGAAAAGGAATAAGGCTGAATGAGTTTGCAGGGACAGCTGAAAAGAGGGTGACCAGAGGTGAGAAAAGACTTGTCACTGAGGGAAACGTGTGATCAGAGTAATAACTAGCAATTATGTAGCGTCTTAAGGTTTGCTGCTGTTGTATCGTTTTTTAGTTGTGTCTGACTCTTCAAGACTTCATCTGGCGTTTTCTTGGCAAAGATGCTGGAGTGGTTTGCCATTTCCTTCTCCAGCTCATTTCACAGAAGAGGAAACTGAGGCAAATAGGTACTGTCTAGTAAGTGTTTGAGCCCAGATCTGAATTCACGAAGATGAGTCTTCCTGACTCCAGGTCCTGTGTTTTATCCACTACACCACCTAAATGCCTGCCTTCAGACAGTTATGGGCAGGTTTGTGTGGATCATTTTGAGAGGTAGGCACTATTATTATTATTCCCATTTTACAGAGGAAGAAACTGAGACCAGAGAGAGAACAAGAGAATAAGGGTCACACAGTTCCAGTGGTTTATCCACCATGCCACCTACACGCCTAATTTCAAGATAAAATCTGAAATTTATTCCAGGAGATAAGAAGTTCTCAGGAAAGAAAGAAGCTGGTTGTGGGAAATGACAGTTAGCTGGAGGAAAAATAGATTTGAAATCAGAAGACCCGGTTCTGGAATCCTTATTCTGTCACTAACTGTGAGTCATTCAATTTCCTGAGTCTCAATTCTTATCTATAAGATGAGGATAACTGTATTTGCTATTGGGAGAACTACATGAAAATGTTAGAGTAATTTCCATTTATACAGGTGTGGAAGCACAGGTGGATGTGAGGAATGAAGCTTGAGGTGATTATACATGCCCCATCAGGGCATTAAGTCAGGACTGAGGGCACTGGGGTGCCCCTTCCCTGACTGGTCCACGTAAGGCAACAAAATAGCTCTGTGCTCTAGGTGATTGACTGGAAGTGTGGTGTAAGGCATAGACTACTTAACTTGGCATCAATGTTGTCATTGTTCAGTCATGTGACCTCATTTGATATCTTCCTGGTAAAGATACAGGAGTGTCATTTCCTTCTCCAGCTCATTTTATAGATGAGCGAACTAAGGCAAACAGGGTGAAGTGACTTGCCCAGGGTCACGTAGCTAGTAAGTGTCTGAGGCCACATTTGAACTCATGAAGAGGAGTCTTCCTGACTCCAGTTCTGGCGCTCAAGTTACTGTGCCACCTAGTTGCCTGTGTTCTAATGCCATTTCTGACCCTTAATAGCTGTGTAGCCAAGCAAAGACAAGTCACTGACTTGTTAGAGTAACCTTTGTAAAATAAGAGTGATGAAACCTATTGTACCTACTCGAAGAGTTGTGAGATTCAGATGGGATTTCAAGTCTCCAAGCACTGTAAAACCACCAGTTATAAAATACATATAAAATATATAAAATTATAATATTAAAAATATATATAAAATATGTAAGTATATTTTATATATAAAATATATAAAACCACAAGCAGAGGCAGCTGTGACTAGACCTACTTTGTTATCTTACTTGTGACATGTACTAGAGGTGAGATCCTTAACAAGTTCCCCTTCTCTCCCTCACTCTCTCTTAAGATCATAAATCACAGAGGAATGGCCACCTCTACTTTTGAAGGGAATCCCCACACTGGGAGTTCATTCACAAATGAAATCATTGATCTGAGTAAAAAAAAACCCAAAAATCATTTATGTGACAATAGGGCCCTTCTGAGAAGTAAAGGAGGAAGGACTTCCAGGAAGTTCTTTCAAGAACTTCCAAGGACAGTTTTTGGAGGAGAATTCCCTGAATCCTGTGTGTGCTGGTGGCTACAGATTTCCCTCCGTGGTGAATCAGTCATCAATCAGCAAATAGCCTTAAGTGCCCATTATGTGCCAGGCACTGGGGATATAAAGACAAAATGGAAACTGAGCAGCTTTTTGTTTGAGAGCTGCTGGGGAACCATTCTGTCATTCTCTGTGCCTCCTGAGCTAAGCCCCTAAACCATGTGCTTAGCTCAACTCCCCGAAGTTATACCACTGCCTACATTTTTTCCCTGTAATCCCACCCCTTTCACTTTTGACTCCTTCCCTCCCATGCCCTGGGAAACCTTGGGCTAGTGATTGTTCTGGCGAGAAGAAAGACCCAAGAGAACCAAAGCCTGATATTTCTTCCCCACCCCAGCCTCTGGGATCCACTGCTCAAAACCAGAGACCTTCCCCTCCTCCTCCCTTTCCCATTTAACACTTTACCCCTTTCTATGGCCTCTTCTTTCCTGTTTACAATCTCATCTTTTATTGTTCTCAGCTCCACTCCTGTCAGATAGCGTGTTTCCCCCTCCTTCCTCCCTTGCCCCCTTTCATTATCTGATCTCTCCTGTGTCTACAGGTGTCCTGAGTCCCAGGCTTACAGGGCCTTAGGGTGTAGGCTAGCCCTTCCCCCCAACAGCCACCCTCCCTGAGCCCATGTGGGGCTGCAGAGGGAGGGTGAGGGGATGGTGCTGGTGTCATGGAAAATCCCTCCAGCAGCCAAGGTCAGTGTTTGCAGACATAGCCTGGCTCTGGGCCAGGCCCAGCCTCTCTCCACCCAGCTCCTTCCAAGCCCTTTCTTTCCGCTGAGCTCAGAAAACCTCCCACTGCTCTGGGATTCACAATTTGCACTTGAGTCCTCAGGGCAATTCACAAGGCCAGCCCGCTTTGCCCAGGGAATGGTGGGAAGGGATCTGCGAATATGAAAGTCAAACTTCAAACTTTGAGGAGACCATAGAAACAGGCTTTGTCTGCTTCATTTTACAGAGGTGGAAACTGAGGCCCAGAAAGTTGTTGCTTGAGGTCAGCCAGGCCGAGCTGAGACAAGAACTCAACCCACCTTTCTTTCTAATAGACCAGTCCCGCTGTCTGCCTTTCCTGATTTCAAATAAGATTCCAGACTCTTAACTGGTTTCTCTGGCAGATCATTCAGACCTAGACATAGTCTGTATCTGATCAGTCCATCAAAGTATTGTCATATGCAGCTGGTGAAGCAGCAGAAGCTGCCCTCAGTGCTCTTTGAGTTTTGTGCCAGTCAGTATTGTGGTGGACCTATGAAATAAGGGATGCCCTGAAGCTTTCTTCCACTGTCTCAGGTTTGTGGGATGAGGCTTCTTTGTACAGTGTTTTGGGGACTCCTAAACACTAAAAACCAGGGGACAGTTAGGTGGTGCAGTGGGTAATTTGTCTGGACTGTAACCAGGAAGACTTGGGCTCAAGCCAGGCCTCAGATACTTAGTAGCTGTGTGACCCTGGGCAAGTCATTTAACTCCATTTGCCTCAATTTCCTCATATATAAAGTGAACTGGGGAAGGAAATGGCAAACCACTCCAGTATCTTTGCCAAGAAAACCCCAGATGGGGTCACAAAGCATCAGACACAACTAAACAACACACACTCCCAGGGCTGGCTGCAGCAAAGGCTTTCTCCCATGACCTGAAGGTGTGGATTCGCCTTCAGGAACTCTCTCTTACTTCCAGGATCATACCTAAAGTTCTTTGGGTCTTAAACAGCTTTTTGCCTTTCTTTGTAGCCCCAGCTCACACCCCTCCAACCCTCCACCCCCATAGTATATATAGCTCCATATAGTGTGTATATATTTATATCTATATAGTAGGGGCAGCTAGGTGGTGCAGTGGATAGAGCCCCAGTGCAGGAGTCAGGAGGACCTGAGTTCAAATCTCACCTCAGACACTTGACACTCACTAGCTGTGTGACCTTGGACAAGTCACTTAACCCCAACTGCCTCATCCTGGGTCATCTCCAGTCATCCTGATGAATATCTGGTCACTGGATTCAGATGGTTCTGGAGGAGAAGTGAGGCAGGTGACCTGCATAGCCCTCCCTCACTCAAAACAAAGTCAAGTGCAAGTCATGTCATTATTTCTCTGATGGCGTCGTCTTCTTCTGCAATGAAGGACGAACACACACATATCTATATAGTATAAGTAGAGTGTTTACATAGTATATATAGAGTATATATATATATATAGTTTGTGTATATATGTATTTGGATATAGATAGATTAATAAATAGATATAGATATGTAGATCCCTTAATAAATGCTAGTTTATAGACAGGGTTAAGGCTGAACTGCAAGCTGAGAGCAAGGAGACAACTAAAATTAGGGGGAACAGAGCCCAGAGAATATGGGGGAAGAGAGAGGAGGTAAGAAAGGCCCAGAGAGAGGTGGTAAGGAATTCTGAGGTGCTAGAGGGGGACCTGGGATGGTACAGGAGCCCAGAAAAGCTATGGGGAGGGAATGGAATGGCAGAGGCAGGGTCTCAGAGAAAGAAAGTGAACAGGGATAGGTGGAGGTAATGGAGAGAGGCCTGGGGTTCAAAGAGGATAGAGTCGGATCCCAGAGAACTGAAAAGGGAGTCAAAGGATTGGGAAGGAGATACTGACAGATGGGAAGAACAAAGAGAGTTGGGGGGAATGAAGAGAACTAGGGGGAGGGAATGAGGGAAACTGAGGCCCTAAGAGAGGTAAGGGGTAGATTTGGGAGGAGGGGGTGCAATGACCATATGAGATTTGCTCCTCTCCAGCTACCAGGCATTTGTTTCTATTAGTACTGGTATTAAGTAGGTCTGTGGGTGTCATGGTAAATAGATTCTGTAAATGCCCTGATGTCCGAGTAAGCTTTCTTCCTGCACACAACACAGATGAAGTGGGACAGGCAGCTCCAGCTCATAAGGGTTCCTTCCCTTCCAACATCTCCATCTCCAGGACTGCTTGTTCTGGGCACAGAAAACTCCAATTAGGTCTGGATTTCAATAAAAAACATTGGGGCAGGGTGAATTCTGCTCTCTGGGGAACTCTGCTTGGTCACCCAGTGGGAACTCATAGTCCCAGTAGGCTAGGAGGGTGAGGGGCTGATACAGCTGTCAGAGAATGAAATCTCCCTCCTCTGGACAGAAGGTGGGGCTGGGCATCCTGAAGGCAGCAGCTCCATTCTCCAGGGGAGTCCATGAGACTCCCTCAGAACCAGCTTCTTTGAGAGATCACAATCCAGAACGAGGGTTAGAGGTGGGAGGGAGGGGAGAGGCTGACAGCAGCCCTTCTATCCAGGCAGGAGAAGACCTGGGGCTGAGGTCAGCACTCTCTTTCATATCCCTGCACAGGATAGGGAAGTCAGCAGCATGCTAGCAAACACTTCAGAGATTGCTAAATACTAAATATTCTTCGGTTGAAAATACACAATGAGACCAAAGAGGAAGTTGACTTTCCAACAGAAAAGTGTGAGGTTAATGCAGTGCGTAGAGTAGCACCTGGCACACAGTAAGTGCTTAATAAATGCTTTTGGATTGATTAAGATAGGTCTCTGAAGATGACCATGTGACTGGGTTCCAGGGCTAGCCTTAGCAGTCTGGTTTGTGGTGGATTTCTTGGGTCCATCCAGGAATCACCACGTAGAAGACCCAACCCCTGGCCCAGTATGACTTCCCCAAATGCTTTGGTCCAGAGCTAACCCTTCTATCTTTTCCCATTGGTTTTCATTCTCCCCAAATAAGGGGTGGTCAGGCCAGGTCATTCCTCAGTTTCTTCCTCTATAAAATAAAGAGGATGGATTAGAGCTTTGGATTTGGAGTCAATGGAACTAGTTGAGGTCCAGATTCTATCTGAGTAACTTTTGGCAAATCTCTTAATCTCCCTAGCCCTTGGTTTCCTCATCTGTAAAATGAAGGAGACTTGGATTTAGATGGAGACTGAGGCTCTTTGGATCCCTAAATCTATAATCATGTGAACCCCTACACTCTGTCTTTTTAGGCCAGCTTTTAAAATGGCTCCTGAATAGTCTTTTGCATTTTAAATTGTTGATTTCAAATTCACCCACCCCTCCCCATTCCATCTCTTACCCTATTAAATCTTAGCCTGTGACAAAAACAGTTCAGCAAAATCAACAAACACAGCAGCTCTGCTTGTTCTGCTATAGAACGTTGAATAAGGTCCTTCTAATTTCTGTGAGCCTGAAGATCTCACACTCAGTCTCTTTCCTTGCCCTCCTTCCCCCGACTGGATTTGGGTAGCTTGGATGGATTGGTTCCAAGTCTGGCCCAGGATGGGAGAGAGGTCTTCTCCAAGTAGCAGATGCCCAATGAGGAGGAAGGAGAGTTTCAAAGCTATTCCTCTTTCTGCTGAATTTTCATTCCTCTCTTGGCTAGATGTCACATAGTCTCTTTTCTCCTTAGTCTTTTGCCCTTCACAATGTTTTATTTCAATAGTGTTTGGCCCTGAACTAATGCTAGCTGTCTTCTTGGCCCTGAACATAGTTATATGCGTACATAATAGCTCTTTTGGTAGAGTATGAGCTCCTTGAGGTCAAGAGCTCTGTTCATTTTTTTATGTTTGTTATCTTCAGTGTATCTTCAGTGTCTAGTACAAAGCCTGGCACAAGTATGCACTTAATAAATGCTGATTGATTGAACGGGAAGAGCGTATAAAACCTGCCTTCTATGCCCCTTCCTTCCACTCAATTCTTTTAACTCTGGTGGTCTGTGACACGTAGTGCAGAGAAAATTATGCTGAATTAGAGTCAGAGGACCTGAGCTGGATTCCTGCCCCTGTTAGCTGTGTGACTATGGACAAGTTACCTAATCTCTCTAAGCCTCAGTTCCTTATCTGTAAAATGGGTTTAACCTTTCAGCTCCAAATTTATGATATCATGATCCTCGTCTTACACTTATTAAGTGCTTCCTATGTGCTGGGCACTGTGCCAAGGAGATACAAAGAGAGGCAAAAGACAGCTCCTGCCCTCAAGGAGCTCACATCCCAATGGAGGAGACAATATGCAGGAAACTAATATCTGTCCATCCATCCATCCATCTATATCCATCTATCTGTCCATCTATTTATCTATCAAGCATATAGGTATATGTGGGATATACAGAGGTAAAAATAAATACATTACATATACAATAAAATAATATAAATATATTGTATATATAATAAAAAATAATATACATGCATATACACATACGTACATACATATTTATATACATATATATGTAGTTGTATTACTATGTGTCTTGCAATGTATAGTAATAGATACTTTCATGAATAAAACTCTTTTTTAATCAAGTTAGTGTAGGAGAGATTTTTTTTGCGGGGGGAAGCAGTCATAGTCCAACATTCTCAACACTCAATATGCTCCACAGTCCTGTGGAGGTTGACAGTAACTCTCTGGAGGAGGGTAGTGGTTACAGATACAGGCCTCTTGTGGAGGCTGAGGCCAAGGCTTTTCTGTAGGGAGGGCTGTATTTTTGGGGACTCACAGGTTGGTCAGCCTGGGAGAAGGTTGTTCTGTGGGGGAATCCAAGTCTTTTTCCTGGAAACAGGGAATGAGAGAGAAACTGTGGGGAAAGAGAGCTGTATAGAGCCCCACCTATGGAGGAAAGGTAGAGAGATGAACGTGGGGCAGCCTTGAGGCTGGAGGAGCCTTAGCCCCCCAAAAGAGCCTGATGTGGGAGTAAGAAACCTCAAACATGAAAAAGGGATCTTTTCTTTTCTCCATCTCAGCTTTGTTCCCAGCTTCTCATCTCCTTCCTTTCTTTGTTCTCTTATCCCCTCTATTGTCTCACCTCCTTACATTACTTTATCCCCTAATCCTTTGCTCTTTCCCCATCCCTTTCCCTCATCACTGTTGCCTCATCTTCTTTCTTTCCTTATTAATAGATGCAAAGCCACATCTCCTCATTCCCTCACCTCTTATTGTTTTTGCCCCTTATCCCCTCCTTCTTTGGTGCCTTCATTCCCACCTGCTTTCTATCCCCCTCTCCTTTACCTTAACCTCCCCACCCCCCACTCTCTCTTCCCTTCCCTCCCCAGCTCCTTAACAATATCAAACTGGGGAAGTTCCTTTGCTTGTTAGTCTCCTCTGTCTCTCCCTTTTGGTCATGGGCAGTGGCCCAGACAGTCCTGTCTTGGCAGGGATTTGGGGAGCAGATGCCAGGAAATGTGAATGGATGCTTTTCTTGTGATCAGTGCCCTCCCCAGGACCCAGGAGCTCAGATAGTGTTGGCTGGCATTGTGCCTAGGATGAAAGGGACTCCAGGCAACAGAGGCATCTGCCAGGACCTTCTCTGCCTCTGTGCCAGTACTAAAGGTCTGATCCTCTTGCTCCTAACATATTGCATTTGAGTGCACATGCGCGCGCGCGCACACACACACACACACACACACACACACACACACACACACACGGCACAGCGCTCAGCTACTTCTAAGTTCTAGGGCAGGGAGTACATAGAGACCAGATGGATGAGGGATCCTCCTCAGGTTAAACTGCTATTTTTGGACATCTCAAACTATACATCCCGTAGGTATTTCAACCTCAACATATTCTGAATAACTCACTTTCTTTTCCCCCAAACCCTTCCCTCTTCTATTACTGTCAAGGGTACCACCATCATTCTAGTCATCTAGGCTTGAGACCTAAATCATCCTCAACTCCGCACTGTCACTCAACCCACACATCCAATTTGTTGCCAAATTTTGTTGTTTCTACCTTTACTTAATCCTTCACCTACCTCCCTTCCTTTCTGTTTATACAGCTACCATCCTACTTCAGGTCTTAAAAATCTCTTAACATGTATTGTTGTATCAGACTTCTAAATGGTCTCCCTGCCTCAACTCTCTACCCACTCCAATCAATCCTCCACTCAGTTGCCAAATTGACTTGTCTAAATCAAAGGTCTGAACATGTTACACTGCCTCTCTCCTCCCTCAAGAAACTCCAGTGGCTCCCTATTACCTCTGGAATCAAATATAAAATCCTCTGTCATTCAGATGTCTTCACAACCTGGTCCTTTCCTCCCTTTCCAGGCTTTTGACACTACTCTCCTCATGTACTCTTTGATCCAATTCCATTGCCTACTGTCTGTTCCTGTAATGCAATACCTCAGTACTCAGTACCTTCATTCCTTTGCACTATCTGTCCCCCATTCCTGCAATTCTCTGTCCACTCACCTAATTCCTCATTCCCTTTGCAGATTTCTTCGAGATTCAGTTTAAATTCTCCTGCAGCAGGTCTTTCCATGTCCTCACATGTTACAAATGACTTTTCTTTTGAAATTACTTTCCATTTACCCTGTATAGGTCTTACAGGGAGAGAGTTCTTTACACATTTCCCCCCATTAGAATGTGAGTTCCTCTATGCCCAAAGGGCTACAAAACTATGCATACCCTTTAACCCAGCAATAACACTTCTAGGACTGTATCCCAAAGAGAGCCTACAAAAGAAAAAAGGACCCACATGGACAAAAACGTTTATAGCAGCTCTTTTTGTGCTGGCAAGGAATTGGAAACTGAGGGGATGCCCATCAATTGGGGAATGTCTGAACAAATTGTAGTATGATGAGCAGGTGGACTTCAGAAAAACCTGGAAAGACTTATATGAACTGATTCTAAGTAAAGTGAGCAGAACCAGGAGAACACTGTGCACAGTAATAGCCACATTGTACAATGACTGACTTTGATAGACTTAGCTCTTCTCAACAATGAAAGCATCTAAGACAATTCCAAAAGGCTCATGATGGAAAATGCCATCCACATCTAGAGAAAGAATTTTGGAGTCTGAATGCAGATCAAAGCGTACTATTTGCTCTCTTTTTTCTTTTGTTGTTTTGTTTTGTTTCTTCTTTCTCGTGGTTCCTCCCATTAGTTCTAATTCTTTACATCATGACTAATGTGAAAATGTGTTTAATATGAATGTATAAGTAGAGCCTATATCAGAATGCATGCCATCTTGGGGAAGAGGGGAGGGAAAGGGGGGGAAATTTAAAATTTTATTCAAGTGAATGTTGAAAACTAAAACTAAACAAACAAACAGAAAAATAAACAAATAAGAATGTGAGTTCCTTGGAGATAGGAAAACGTTTTTATTTGTTTATACCTTTCTTTGTGTCTCTAGCACTTAGCACAGTAACTAGTACATAATAAGTACTAGATAAATGCTTTTTGACTGATTAACGCATTAAAGAATCCAGAAAACCCTTCCTACTCCCCCCAAGCTCTCCCAAGAGGCAGTGCCCTTTACATGGCCCAAAGGCTAGAAACTATGGACTCACCAAGTTAACCCAAGGCCATGGTATTCTGGAATCCAGATCACAGGAACAGAGATAACATTAAATGGGACCTTGAGGAGTCATCTAATAACATCACCACCAGCTGCCTAGGATGTGTGACCATGTCTCAATTATAGCAGTCAGAAAAGAATTTTGATTTTGAAGAATTTGTAGTGTATGGTGAAAAGAGAACTGAATTTGGTAGTTGGGACCTGGGTGACCTTGGGTAAATTGCTAAATTCTTTGACTTTAGCTTCTCCATGATCTTCGTTTGTGAAATGAGTTGGATTGGGTGACCTCTGAGGTTCCTTTCAGCTCTAACTCTATAATCTTCTGATAAGAACTCTTAGAGATCAAAGATTTTCCGTAACTTGTCTTGGCACATAGTAGGTACTTAATATTTTTTATTGACTAACTGAATTTCACTATTAGGAAACTTCCTCGGAGGTAAATTAAAATATTTTTGGCTTAAATCCTTTCTGTTCTGTCCTCATTTGAACTGGAAATTGGCTTGTCAGCAACCTCTATAGAACAACTCAACCTTTTGTAAATGGAAAGACCAACACTTTTGCCTTTTGTCAGATCCCATAGTATAATGAAAAAGAGTTAGGTGATGTGGGATTCAAATCTTTCAGGCACTTGTTATCTGTGGGATCTTGGACAAACTTCAAGCCTCAGTTTCTTCAGTTGTAATATAGAGATGTAATATTGCACTACTTATCTGACAGAATGATTGTGAAGGAAGTTCTCAGAATCAAAGGACCTCTGTGGTTTGCTACTGACATGACTTAAGCAAATTCCTTGAACTCTAGGCCTCAGTTTGTTCATTTGTAATAAAGACATTAGATGTTTTCCCTTTCAGCCTTATATCTGGTTCATGAAAAAATAAGCTGCCATTATATAAGCTTAGACCTTAATTTCCAGACTCTTAATTACCTCTGTGACCCTGAGCTATCCATCCAAATTCTTTGCACCACTATTTGGGCTCAGAATTGGACCCTAGATTCATCCACCACTGAATATATTGGGAGCATGACTTCATGATTCCTATTTTATTCTATACAACACTCATGAACTTTGTACTGTGCTTTTTATATAACCAAACAACTCTGGCAACACCACTACCAACTCTTGGACTGATTTCAATCAAGTATTTATTGATTTGTTCAGCACCTAGTACATTTCCTGGCACATAGTAGGTACTTAAGATAGATGATCTTTGATTGCCTGATTAAGTGTCTTCCACCTCCAAGGACCTGTGAGGGATACTGGGCATATAAAGAAACGTAGACTTTGCCCTCAAAGACCTTACATACTTTTTGAGGGGAAACACTACGTATACATAAGTGAATATAAAATATTTTAAAATACCTACAATTAATGGGAGGCACTGGCAACTGAGGAGATCCGGAAAGTTTTCTTGCAGTATTTAGATAGTATTTGAACTGAGCTTTAAGGAAAATGAGGGATTCTAAGAGGCAGAAGCTAGGAAAGGGTGCATTCTAGGCCTGGGCACAAACCAAAGACACAGAGATTGAAGAGAATGTCACTAACAAGGAAGAGCCAAGAGGATAGTCTGTCTGGGGCTTAGAAGGTGTAAATGGGAGTAATGTGTAAGAAACCTGGATAGGTAGCTGGGGCCAAATTGTGAAGGGCTTGCTTTAAAACGCCAAACCCAGGAGTTAGTACTAGATCCTGGAGGTAATAAGGAGCCACTGGAGATTTTGAGCAGGAGAGTGTCCAGTCAGAACTGTGCTTTTAGGAATATCCCTTTAGAAGCTGTGTAGAAGATGAACTGGATAAGAGGGAGAATGAAGGCAGAGAAAGGAATTAGAAAAAGATTACAAGAGTTCAGGCAAGGGTTGACGAGGGTCTGATGATGCTGGTGGCTGGCCAACAATGGGACTGATGTTATGCAGGTAAAACTGATAAGACCTGGAAACTGATTGGATAAGAGGTAGAGGAAAGAGTCAAGGATGACACACAGTTGAAATATGGTGAGTTCTTGTTCTAGTTCCTAGGGTGAAAAAGACTGACCCCCTGGCTGATATAGCTAAAGTCCACATCAGCTGGAAGAAGCAAATTGTATTTGCTTTTAATACTAGTTACCAGCTCCATTTGCCCTGGCCTCCAAGTCCAGCCCATGAAGCAGAGAGAGGGAGGTGAAAAATCATTATTCTGCACCTCAGTTGTGGTCCATCACTGGTCAAGTAGGGATGAACTGAAGGGGCAGAGGGGTATACACTAAAAGAGTTTAGCCCAACTGGAAGCCTAAGTAGGATGGCCTAGTCAGGACAGGGCACAGCTGGAGATGGGAAGAAGAAATGGGGGTAGTGGGTTGTGTGTGTGGTTTGTTCTTCGTTCTAGAAGAGGACCATGACATCAGGGAGATGATGACATGACTTGCAATTGATTTTGATTTGAGAGAGGGAGGACTGTGCAAGGTCACCAGAATTACTTTATCCTCCTGATCCATCTGGGTTCAGTGGCCAGATATGGATCAGGATGACTGGAGATGGCCCAGGATGCAGTGGGAGACCTTGGCCCTTTTAAGCTAAGGTCTTTTCAAGTTCTCACTTTGAGTAAGGCAACACCCATTCAGTGAATAGGCCTTTTAAAAAAGTGAGTCAATGGATGGCTACTCCATGATGATGATGATAGCTAGTATATAATACTTTAAGGTTTATAAAGCTCTTTACATTTATTATCTCATTTAGACCTCAGAACAATTCTGTGAAGTAGTTGCTATTATTAATCCCATTTTACAGATGATGAAAATGAGGTTGAGGGAAATTATGTGACTTGCTAGGGGAGGGGTGCAGATCACACACCTGGCACGTCTGAGTCAGAGGCAAGGGCCTGATAGGGTGAATTATCAACCCAAACGAAATATATTTTGTCCTCATACTACATGGAACATGTGGAAAGGAACTATTTAATTCATCAATGAGAAACAGTGGGATACTTAAGTTATATTTTCCCCATCCATGGAGAGGGACAATTTAACTTGTCACCAATGAGAAATGATAGGATACTTAAATTATATATTTTCTCTCTATAGTCTATTGCATAGATTTTTAATAATGGAAAAGACATCTAGGATGGGTCATAACTGAAAAATTTCTACTCTTATCTCCATATTAAATACCTTTAAAAATGCAAATTACATGTTACTAATTTTTTTAAATCAACATAATTAGTTTCCACAAAGAAATATCAGTTTTTTGGGGAGGAAACGTATGACTTCATTTTTGAAGGGAAGGATTGCTAATGAAATTCCTTCTGCTAATGCAGAACAATCCCTGCCCTGCAACCTACAACCTTAGAGAGTGCATCTAAGTTACTAAGAGACTGAGTGACCTAGCCAGGGCTAGTTCCTATTCCTGAGTGACCCGGCCAGATTCACTCTACCAGTATTTGTCTCAAACTCACATTTTCCAGTCTCCAAGACTCTCTTAAAAATCATAGTGCCTTTTTTATAGTTAGCTAAAGCCAATAAAAGTTAAATAAAGGGTTGTTAAGTCAGGTAATGTATCTTGTTCCAAGCTAAGAATTTCCATTAATAACAAATGAACTTTTATTAAACACATGCTAGCCTTTGAGGGTACAAAAACAAACAAACCTATCGACCTTCAATGTGCTTCCATTCTACAGGAGCCTTTACAGAACAGTAAATGCAAAGTAATTTGAAGAATTGAAAAGCATTAGCAATTTGGGGGGAATTTGGGAAGGTTTCATTAAAGGAGGAGGCATCTGATCTAAGGTTCAGGAAAAACAAGAAGGAGGCCTACAGCTGAATGCTTACTAGATCAGACTCGTTCCTATTGTGGGCCTCTTGTTTCTGGCTCTCTGGATCCTACCACTGTGTCTCAGATGCTTTCTTTTAGTTTTCCCTGAACTTCCCCCCAACCCTGCAGCACCCTTCTCTCTTCGGTAAGTTCCTCCAAGGGTCTCCCTTTTTAGGAGGGATCCAAGTCAGGCTTCTTTCATTCTTTCATTCCTCTCTCACTCCAATTCTGACTCTGGATTTTGACACCTTGTGCTTTCTCTTTTTTCCACTTCTTCCCCATCCCCTCCTTGTCCTTTTCATGTCTTCCAGGAATGTAGAAATTCTCTCTCATCTTCAGTCAATCCTATCTATGAACTCCTTCAGTGATGTCTAACTATGTGCTGAGATCTATTCCATCTTTTTAAAAAGTTCAACCATTCCTTAAACTACTATACCCCCATCTTTCCCTTTGCTTTTACTTCTAAACTCCTAGAAAAATGCTTCCATTTCCTAAGCACATATTTGCTTCTCAACCCCTTCTAATGTGGCTTCTCACTCCATCACCAGATTGAAACTCTTTTCAAGTTTGCCATTCACCATAATCCTTGAACCATTTTAAAAAATATATAAGTATAAATTGCCAGTGTATCCCATATTTTGCATTTGGGAAATTTGGTTTTGTGGCACTAAACCTTCTTAAATATACTGGATGTCTCTCTAGCCATATATTTTTTTTCTCGGCAGCTAGAAATTTCTCTGTATCTTTGCCCCAATTCCTTTCCAAAATTTACCTTTCTTCTCCCATCTTATTCCTTTTCCATGTCTTCTGGGACTTTAGTCCATCTTCGTCTCTTGAATATTCTTTTTCTCTCCCTCTGCTAGATCCATTCACTCTGTTTATATCGTGCTGCCCCTTGGGTTGCCAATTCTAATTTTTTCCCTTCTCCAGAGGTATGGTTTCAGCATCTGATACAATGGATCGCTCATAGCCCGAGGCTTCAAATAGGCCTTTTACTAAAAATATATCCCAATGCCCTCAGATAGAAGCATTTCCCAAGATAGTTAAAAAGAAGTCCAGAATGAAAAACAAATAAACAAATAAAAGTCATTGGTAAGGAGATAAAAAGCAGTAGGCCATGAGGTTCCCTGAGATATCTGATGTTTCCTGACCAAATTTCTAAAAACTGCCTTTATAACCCTTCTTGCCCAAAGGATTCATAGTTGAATTCTACGTCAATGTACCTGGGGACAAGGGTAATCCAAAGTGCTTCAAGTTTCCAGCACAATTTCTTTGCGCTAAACAGTCTCAGCCAGTGTTGTGGAAGTACGTATGTTGGGCATTTGGGAGTGGTTTGATTCATACCCGCTCTGTTCTGCCAATATCCTCACTCACAATCCCTTTCTTTCCCTGCTAAGCTTCTGTCCCTTAACTTGATCTCTCATTCCCCATCACGTATTTTTTTAACTTTGTATTTATGCCGTATATGTTTTTATGTGTATTTTTTCTCATTATGGGGGAAGGGAATAAGTATTTATATAGTGCTTCCTATGTGCAAAGCAGTAGGTAAGCACTTTTTATAAATATTATCTCATAGCAACCCTAGAAAAAAGGTGCTATTATTATCTGTACTTGAGCAACTAAAGAAACTGAGGCAAACAAGTTAAATGAATTGCTGTTACACAATAATCAGTCAATCAACAAACATTTACAAAGTGCCTACTATGTTCCCGGTAATGTGCTAAGCTCTGGACAATACAAAAAGAAACAAAAGAACAGTCCCTACCCTTAAGGAGTTTACAATCAAATAGAGGAGTTTACAATCTAACTGTCTGAGGATGAATTGCAACTTAGGACTTTCTGAGTTCAGAAACTTGGGACGTCAGGACTCCTGGCCCAGCACTCCAGCCAGTGTGCCATCAGCATGCCATTCATTGGAATGTAAGCTCATTGAGACAGGTAAGGATTGTTTTATTCGTTATACTCATATCCCTACCTAGCACAGTGCCTGGCACATAGTAGGAGCTTGATAAATGCTTGTTGATGATAAATTGATCACTCCCCTCATGTTTTTGCCCTTTGCAATCTGACTTCCATTTTCATCACTTTACTAAATCTGACCTCTTTATCCCTGAATCCATTGCTATTTTTTAAAAAAATCTTTTCATCTTCCTTGATCTTTCTGTAACATTTAAAACTATTGACCCATTCTTCCCTTTTGAAAGCACTCCTCCCATGGTTTCTGTGTTCAGTCTCCTGGCTCACCTGTCTTTAGCCACTGACTTTTTCCTTTACTTCTCCTTCCCTCTCAGTGTGGGCATACTCCATGGAACATTTTTTGGCTCTCTTCTCTTCTTGACTGACACTCTCTCCTTGGAAATCTCATCCATTTTCACAGCTTCTTCATATTGCCTCTGTGCAGATGACATCCAAATCTACACCTCCAACCTAAATGCTTCCTGAGCTATAGTCTGCATCTCCAGCTGCCTGCTAGACATCTTCACTTGGGTATCCCACCATCTCTTAGCATGCAGCATGCTTAAAAACTGAATTAGTTATTTCTTCTTTGTAAAGGGGGCATTGGTGAGACCATAAGAGCAGTGCCCTTGATTACTTCCATTATAACCTCAGAATCAACCCTTTTGTCCATTTCCCAGGCTCACTGGCTGGAGTGGGCAGGCTTATATCACTACCACTTCCCTCCCTTGACCCCCATGAGACCTCAAGGAGATTCATGAAGGTCACTGCAGTTCAAAAAAAATCTTATAGTTGATGGAGGCTTAGAAGCCTAGGACCAGCTGGTCCTCAACCAGGTTTAAAAATCACATGTGCCCCTCAGGTCTTCAAATTTGACAAATTAAACCCTTGCCTATTATCCTGTTCAACATTTCATCTTTCTTGTGGAAAAAAACCCATAAACCCTGAAATATGTACCTTGACCCCTGTTAGACTCCTTCCTAGACCTTGTGTTAAATTTCTAGTTTTGACCTTGCTTTCATTTTTAGCATCACCTTCCACCTTTGGCTTTTTCCAGTTTGTTTCTTGTTTGCTTGGCTCCTAGTATAAGTTTATATTTATTTTTTAAGGTCCCTTTTATTGATGTACTTTGTTTTTATATCTCAGTCACTCCTGGATATGGCCCTTTCTTCTCATCCTTTGTTCCTTCCCTTATAACAAAGAAAAAAATTAAGCAAAACCAACCAAATGACTGTGATCACGACCAGGCCTGGCAACATATTCAATATTCTACATGCATAGTCCCCTTCCTCTCCATCAAGAAAAGGAGGCTGGAGATGCACTCTGATATCACCTCTCCAGGGCCAGGATTGATCTTTAAAATTCTATCATTGGCTTCTTGCACCATACTCATGACTTCATCTGGGTTGGAATATTCTTTAATAGCCTTCCTGCCCTATTCCTGGAGGGGAGGATATAATCAACAGCTCATATTTCTATAGTACTTCCTAACTTCTAGTAATTGGAGTTATTATCCAAGTGGTATGTGTTGCCTCTGAAGAGAATGGGTTTCTCACTGTCTTCAAGTAAGGACTGAACAGGTACTTGTTGGGTAAATGATTGGGCAGGGGGCAGGGGAGAGGGGGGGGCGGCGGAATCCTTGCATAGCCACGGGTTGGATGAGATGCTTCTGAGGTCCTTCCCAGGCCTCTAATCACTCTACTCTAATTTAGCTTTCAATCATTTTACACAAAACAACCTCAGTAACCCCAATAAACACAAACTCAGCTAATAAAGGTTTCTCCAAATTCCTTCGTTTGGCATTCAAAGACCTCCAGAGTCTTACTCCATAAGCTTATAATACTTGATAGGCAGGAAGGTTTCAGCAGAGGGAGCCAGGGTGGGGAGAGAAGACCATTATAGGAAACCTAAGACCACCTAGGCCCATGATAGAATATTTGTTTACCTGCTTTCCTCATACCCTACATGTAAGAATCCATTCAGTAATTCCTGCCCCTCATCCCCTATAGCCTGGCACTTAGCCTTTCCTTGAACAGGTCTAGGATAAGGACCTCACCACACTACAAAGAAGCCAATGTTGTTATTGTTCAGTTGTTTCAGTCATGTCCAACTCCTCATGACCTTATTTGGGGTTTTCTTGGCAAAGACATTGGGCAGCTTTAATTGTTAGAATGGTCTTACCTTAAACTGACACAAAATTTGTCTCCCTGTAACTCCCACCCGTTGGTCCTAATTTTGGCTCTAGAAAAAGTCTAATCCTTCTTCCCCATGACAACCCTTCACATATTTAAAGACACCCACAATATCACCCCTAAACATTCTCTTCTTCAGGCTAATCTCTAGTTTTTTCAACTGGTCCTCCTTTGATATGCTTTCCAGACTCATCACCATCCCAGGTGCAGTCTTCTGGATACATTCTACCTTTTTAATGTCCTTAAAAGTGAAGTGTTCAGGACCAGACAATACTCAGGATATAATCGGACCAGCATAGAATCCCCTGGGATGATTCTTTTCCTTATTTTCCATTCTGTGCTTCTATTAATGTATTCCAGGTCTGTATTAACTCCCAGGCAGGCAGCATGGTGGAATGAACAGAGCCAGAGGCTTGGTTTTGAATTGTGACTCTGTTACTATTCCCATAATTTTGGGCATGATCACTTAGTCTCTCTCATCTTCAAAATGAAGGAGTTAGAATAGGCCATGTTCTTTCTGTTCTAAATCTACCATCCAATGAATCTGAGGGTCCTATTGTTTCAAATCAGATTAAACTTCCCTTAAGATAGTCCTAGCTCTGCCACTAACTCAACATGTAATCTTTGAGCACTGGACTTAAAGTCAAGAAAACAGAGTTCTGGTCCTAGTTCTGGAACGTCCTGATTAATGTGACCATGGGCATGTGACCTATAAACCATTTGTGAAAAGGAAAGTGGGATGGGAGAGGGGATGTATTAATAATCACTCACCTCACTGGATCATCGTGGGGAATAAAACTATTTTATAAACTTTAAAGTATTATGCACATGGAAGCTTTTATTTGAGGCAAACCATTTTCTTTTTTTGGTCCTCAGTTTCCAAGTCTGTAAAATGAGGCTGATTGGAACAAAATGGCTAATCTCCAACTCTTCTAACTCTAAAATTGGGTCCTGTGATTAAGTCACTAGAATGTTTGGAGGAAGATACGTTGGAGTGAAGACCATAAACTAATTCTAGGGGTGGGTATAGGGATGGAGTAGCATTTCATATTGAGAAAATGAAAATGTGGCAAAAAGGAAAGCATGGTGGGGAAGCATTGGGTTGAAATTTAATAGAGGCAGAAACGAAGCATATTGTTCTAATATACTACTGACCACCTAAGCAGAAAGAAGAAAGAGAGGAGGAATTTAGAAAACATACCGTCACCAACCTGACACTGAGATGTGATTGAGTAGAGATGGAAAGAAACTCCAGTGATCTGGCCATCTTCTGAACCTGATTCTAAATGATAATAAGAAACTGATTCTTGATTTTAAAATGATAAGAATTTGGGTCAGGGGAAGAAAGAGATCATTTCACTTTATAGAAAGAGAAAAACCAGTCATCGTCTGACATCCAGTCTATTTATCATTGGATTGCAACAAAAGGAGGGTAGCCAGGGAGGTGAAGGTCTTGGAGATCCTGCCATATGAGGAAAAGTGAAAGAACTAGGGATGTTTAGCTTGGAGAACAGAAGCGGGGCAGGGAGATGATATTTGTCCTCAAATATTTGAAAGGCTGTCAGTCAAAAAAGGGATTATGTTTGTTTTCCTTGGCCCCAAAGGGCAGATCTAGGGAATGATGGATGTGTGGATGCTGCAAAAGGTATTAAGCCTGATGAACGGAAAACTTCCTAACAATGAGAACTATCCCAAACTGGAAGAGGCTACTTCAGAAGGAAGTGATGTTTTCCCTTGCTAAAGGTCCTCAGACCAAGGTGAGATGGTTACTTATCAGAGATGTTGCATATGAGGATTTTTGTCCTGGTATGGACTGGACAAGGGACCGTGACATCACTTCCAACTCTGAGATTGTGTCATTGACACCTCTCTTCTCCAGAAACAACCAAAAGGGGGCAACATGATGCAATGGAAAGAGCACTGACTTGGGATTCAGAAGACCTGGGTTCAGATCTTACCTCTGTTATCTATGTGGCCATGCAATCAGAGGACCTGGGTTCGAATCTCAGCTCTGCCATTCACTCACTACCTGTACAAACTCAGGCAACTCACAAAGTCTGTGGACCATAGTTCCTCATCTATAAAATGGGTGGGGTGGTGGTAGTGACTAGGCTTCTAAGATCCCTTTCAGTTCTAAATCTAGGATCCTATGATCTTTAGCTTAAAGCAGAGGACCTCCTTGGATGCCGAGCCTAGAGATATGTGTATGTGGGTTTCATGAGCTTGGTAAGAAGGTGACAAATGTGTGTGTCCCTCACTGGTCCCTAATTTCTTCCCTAATCTTCTATAGGCTAGCCCCAAGATGTTGGTGGCAAGAGCATGGGAGATGGAACAGTAGATCCTAGAAAAGGAAATCCCTTGAACTTACCCTTTTTTTTTTTATTAGTCCAAATTGGATCTGGCACCTGTAAAGGGCAACCACGTGGCACTTTCACTTTAAAAATAAACCAGAGGAATAGGAAGCAGCTTAAAAATAAAGCAGCGGCTGAAGGGCTTGGAGGTGGGTATGTGTGAGGAGTTAATTACTATTGCAAACCCTTTGTCAGCATCCTGGGGGCAGGGGAAGGTTAGGCTCTCTCCAGTTTCCCAGAGATAGGGCGCTCCTCTCATTCAGCTACCAGGTGACCCAGGTAACAAGGGGGAGAGCAGTAAAGCTACTCTGGCAAGCCTGGGGAAAATGAGAGGTAGAGATGACATTCGGTATGTGGGCCGGAGAGGAAGTCCCAGGTTAAAGGTCACCTCCCAATGACAGAGGACCTGTGAAGGGTTGGGCCAAGGAAGGACTGGTTGGTGCAATAAACCTGAACACTAATCAAATGAACTGAGCTGGATGGACATTGTTCATCCCTGTGGATAGTCTTTGTTTATTGATTCCTCTTTCCCTTGTAGTAAAGCTTAGCCTGGCGCCACTGTGTGTTTTGGGTTGTGTGCATAAAGGGTGGTGAGTGTGTGTGTGTGTGTGTGTGTGTGTGTGTGTATGTGTGTGTGTGTGTTGTTAGGTAGGAAGTGGGAATGGGTTTCAGGCAGATTAACCATGGAGGAGGACGGTTGAGAAGTCAGTATCTCAAGAATATAACCTCAGAAGGGTAAAAATCTCTTTCTTTGTAATAACTCCCATGGAGTTACCTTACCACTTTAAGGTTTCAAAACACTTTCCTTGAAGCAGTCTTGATGAGTTAGGTAGTGTATGTGTTATTATCCCCATTTCACAGATGAGGAAACTGAAACCCCCAGAAGTTAAATATGTGACTTGTTCAAAATTACTCAAGTAGTAAGTAGCAGAGTGAGGATTTGAACTCAGGCCCCAGCTGCAAGTTCAGTAGTTTTTATCACACTGTACTGTCTCGAGTTAAACTTAATTCACAGTTATTGAGATTAGAGTTACCTAGTCTGAACCAGGGAGGTGGGTAGAGAGTGCTAAACTTAGAGTCAGGAAGACTCGAGTTTAGATCCTGCCTTGGATATTTGCTAGCTGTGTGACCCTGGGCAAGTCATTTAATCTTTGTAGCCTCAGCTTCCTCATCTGTAAAATAGGGATAATTTTATTATTGTGAAGATCAAATGAAATGAAATTTGTAAAGCATTTTGCAAACCATGTAAATTCTAGATAGTTATCCAATCAGGCATCAGGCAGCTACTTTGGGGAGTGACCTGAGTAATGCTTATAGCTATATGACAGATATAATCTATCCTTCTTTTAACCTTTCCAAAGCTCCTGTTAGGTAGAAAGACAGTTAAAAGGGAAAAGCTTCAAGAAGGAAAGGAGGAAGTAAGGAAGGAATGGAGGAAGGAAGGAAGAAGGAAAGGAAGGAAGGAAAGGGAAGAAAAAAGGAAGGAAAGGAAAGAAAGAAGAGAGGTAAGAGGGAAAAATAAAGGAAGGGAAGGAGGGGAAGAAGGAAAGGAAAGAGGGAGAGAAGTAGGGAAGAAAGGAAGGATACAAGCATTTTTCAGGCTTCTACTCTGAGCCCTGCACTGTGCTAAGAATTTTTACAAAGGAAGATGTGGACAGTAGAGCCATAGGCATCTACATAATGGTGTGGATTTGGGGTAGGGGAAGCTAGAAACTAAGGCATAACAGGTCATCAAACATAGACTAGTCTAGGCTTTCAGTCAGGAAGAGTGGGGTAGCTGGGACCCTGTGCTTGGAATGGATCGGAATCCAGCATTCATCACAAGGAGAATCATAGGATCACAGAATTTCAAGGGTCGGAAGGCTATTTAGTTCTAGTGGCCATCCAACCCTTATATGAAGGCAGCTAGGTGTTACAATGAAGAGAGGGCTAGATCTGGGGTCAGAAGTACATAAGTTCAAATTCCGCCTTGGACACTTACTAGCTATGTGACTCTGGACAAGCCCTTTAACTGCTGTCTGTCTCAATTTCCTCAACCATAAAATGGGGATAATAATAACTACCTCCAGAGTTGTGAGGATCAAATGGGATGATATTTGTAAAGCACTTAGCACATAAATACTAATTTCCTTCCTTCCTTTCTAATTTCACCTCCTTCAGCTTTTACCCATTATTTCTTATCCTTCTCTCTGGGGCCAAGGAGAACATAGGCAGTGTTTCTGAGACAACAGAGTCCTGGGCCTGGGTTCAAATCTGCTTCAACACTTGCTAATTATGTTACTTCAAGGCAAGATGCTCCACCTTTCTGGGTCTTAATTTCCCCCTCTGTAAAATGAGGGGTGGGGGTTGGACTTTATGAACTCTAGGATCCCATTTAAGATCCCATAAGTCTCATGACTCTTTGAAATGACAGCTTTTCAAATACTTGAAGCTAATGGAGCTGCCCAAAGCAATTAGAGATCTCTTCTCTTCTTGGCTAAATCTTTGGCAAGTGTCCTTCGTTAACATTACAAAAAGGGCCCTAAATCAGGTTGAGGAGAGGGTTAAAGACTGAAAAGTTGTCGGGGAGTGCGGAGGGGGAAGAGATCCGAGCTACTGGTAAAAGATAAAAGATCAAAAGACCGTTGACTGGAACCTGAGGGCAGGGGAGGTGTGGAGAAAGTGGAAGAAGAGAATGAAAGGGAAAAAAGGGAGAGTAGAAAGGAGAATACAAGGAAAAGAGGAGAAAGGGAGAAGAGAGGAAGTATCAAAGATTTAGAGTTGGAAAGGACATTAAAAGTCATGGAGCTCTCTCCTCTCATTTTGCAGATAAGAAAACTGAGCCACAGAAGGGTCACACAATAAGTGTCTGGGGCAGGAATTGACCCCAGATCCTCCTAACTCCAGTGCCATAAGACAATGAGGAAGGAGTGGGGAAAGGGGAAAAGGAGAAGGAGAAAGAGGACAATATGGATAGGAAAGAAAAGAGGAAGGGGGAGATGGAATAAAGGAAGGAGAAAGGGATAAAGGAGGAGGGTAAGGGAAGGAGAGAAAGGAAAGGGGAGACAGTGAGAGGGGAAAGAGGACAAATGAGATGGGAAATGGAGGCAGAGGAACAGAGGCAGGAAGTAGAGATTTTTGAAAATAGAATTTTGAAAGAGTTACTCAGAGAGTGATTCATGGAACCCTATAAGAAGGAGCTTCCACTTCTTGTCCCTAGTTGGCACTGAAAATCTCTATCTAATTGACACAGGGAGGCAGGCAGGCTGGAAGACCCCAAGATGAACAGGCCAGCTGGGATACAGTGCCCCAGGGCTCCTGGTCATCATTCTCTTGAGTGTCTGGCCTCTAGATTCTCCTGGCTCTTGCAAGGTTCAGGCCCAGTGACTGAACAGGAATGAAGATTCCCATTCTTCTTTTCCTGCTGTTCTGTTAAATGAGGGTGTCGACAGAACACTGAATTCTCATCATTTCAGTGACACAGTGGGGTTGAGAGACCTCTGGGCTAGGAGTTGTGAGGCTTTGGGGTTTGGGTCCTGAATCTGCCATTGTATGACTGTAGGTGGTTCACTTCATTTTCCTGGCCCTTAGTTTCCTCCAACTGAGGGGCTTGGATGAGATGATTCCTAAGGATCTTATTGATTTCTACATTCGATGATCTTTTTGATTCAGCTTTTCAAATCCCAGGGTTCCAGAAAGCAATAGTCTGTGAAATCCCAGAGACAGAAGCCCAGGATGGATTCAGGATTCCTGGGTCTGCTTTTGATACCCTGTGTCCTGTCCTGAATCAGTCAACTGGGAAAAAGAGCTTGGCCTCTAGCCTGTTTCCGGGGTAGTTAGACAGTTAACAGATGGCCCAGGGGTCACTTGGCTCTTATTACCCTCCCCCCAACCCTGCTTCTTCTTTCCCTTTCTGAAATTACCATAGGAGCCCCCTCTTGGGGAGATCAACCTTCCTTGTAGGAAATCTGCAGGGTGGGAGACTACAGAAACCCAGCTGTCCTAGGAGGGCGAGGCAGGGAGGAGTGGGACCTTGGTCATGGTTAAAAACTTTTTTTTTTTTTTAATAGAAGGATGACTTCTTCTAGAAGGAGGCCCTGGGCAGAGGACCTGAGTGGGTGCTTGGGTGGTGGTAGGGAAAGGGGGACAGAGGGGAAGTATCATAAATTTAGAGCTGAGAGGGATTAATACTCAAGTTCTACCACTATACGAGGAAGATAGCATTTATATAGGACTTTAAGGTTTGCAAAGCACTTTATAGGTGCATTTATAAGTCACTTAACCTCTCTGGGCCTCAGTTTCCTCTTTCATAAAATGAGACTAAGACTGGATAGCTCTAAATTTCCTTCAAACATTAAATCTATGATCATATGACTTATGACCTAGTCCAACCCCTTTCTTTTAAGGATGAGGAAACCGAGGTGTTAAGATTTGTCTAAGGTCACAGACAGTAATTTGAATTCTGTTCTCTGATGCTAACTAAATCCAGCACTTTTTCCACTTGTACGGTGGGTGATGGTGGGTAGGGATGTTTTCTACCTCTGGTAGAACCTACAAGGAGAGTGTAGGGGCCTGGCCTGAAACTGCCTTCAGTTGGGGTGGGGGTGGGGAGGGTAATGGAATTAAGGAAAGATGCCTTAAGGATAAATCAGAGAACGGTGTGGTTCTCCCCAAACTTGCAAAGATCTGGAAGCCAAATCTTGTTTCTGTATTCCCTTGTGTAAGTCCCCTCGTTTCTACTCACACAGTCACTTACCCACATTCAGGATCTCATCACCTTTTACCTAAACTATTGAAACAGCCTTCTGAGTGGTTTCCCTGTTTCAACTCTCTCCCTAGTCTTCCTAGTTCCTAATTGGGGCAGCTAGATGGTGAATGGAGGGCCAGGTCTGGAGTCAGGAAGACTCATCTTTCTGAATTTAAATATGGTCTCAGACATTTACTAGCTTTATGACACCTGGCAAGTCATTTATCCCTGTTTGCCTCAGTTTCCTCATCTGTAAAATGAGCTGAAGATGGTAATAGCAAACCACTCCTGTATCTTTGCCAAGAAAAGCCCAAATGGGGTCACAAAGAGTCAGACACAACTGAAACTCCATCTTTGGATGTCTAAGCGATTCTCTTAAAGTGTAGGTCTGACCCTATCATCTCTCCTTCCTCTTGCAATAAACTCCAATGGTTCCCTATTACTCCAGGATCAAATCTAAAATATGCTGCTTTATATTTAAAGCTCTTTATAACTTGGCCCCCATAGCTTTCTCACATTTTACTCCCCTCCATGCACTCTATGATCCAGCTACGGTGGGCAATGGCTTACTTGTAGTTCCTTGAACACAGTACTTACTCCATTGTCCATTTCTCTGCACTTTTGACTGACTGTCCTCCATCTGTGAAATACTTCACTTCCTCACTTCCTGGCTTCCTTCCAAAACTCAGCTCAAATACCACCTTCTCAAGGAGACCATTCCCTATCTCCTCATTCCATTCCCATCTGCTAGTGCCTTCCCTTTTGAGATTTCCTTCCATTTATTCTGTATATATCTTGTATTTACATCTCTCTCTCTCTCTCTCTCTCTCTCTATATATATATATATATTTTATATATATATATATATATAATATATATGCATATATATGTTGGTTATTTCCATGTCAGTTTCCTCCTTTAGAATATGAGCTAGTTGAGGGTGAGGGTTATTTTTTACTTTCATTGTATCCCCAGAACTTACCATAACAACTGGCATATAGAAATCAATAAAAAAAAAAATGTTTGTTGCCTGACTGACTGGAGGGAGGCATCCAATTCAGCTCAGACTGGTGTAGCCCAGTTCAGACCTGCCCCACTCCACCCGGCCCAGCCCAACCATAGGACCTGGCCTTGGTAAATCTGATAGAAGAAGGAGATGCACACAGAGCACCCAATAAAATGTGCTCAATTTTTTTAATGGAAATTTGGACATGGCCCTTGATACGTATGAGAGATAGAAGGTGAGAGGACACAGAATCAGGGGTAGGTGCCCAAGAGATGCTTGGCAATCTTTTTTGGGCCCTCTCAGGGGCACTCAGACCCTAGTAGGGAGCAGGTGATCAAAGCAGACTTCAAAGACCAAGCCTGAGAGCTGAGGGTAATGGGATGTGGCTAAATTCTGTTGGAGGTGGCCAAGTAAAGAGTTTAGACATGCTTCACCCAAGCCTAGATTCTCCCTGGCCTTTCTTAGGGTAGAAGTGAGAGTAGGAGGTAGAAGAAATGTTGATCAGGGCCCAGTTCTTGCTTTATTACAGAGTCTTTGGAAGATCTGCTCAGGACCCTTCTTGTTTGCCCTTTATAATGGAAAATCTATGAATCAGAGCCATGGGGTGAGTGGGTCACACCGAACACCGCTTTGCCAAGTTTCTTTCCATTTGTTATGCTCTGAGGGAACAAGTCTCATGTCTCACATTAGGGGCCAAACAGAACTTCACCCTGCCTCTCTCCTGCCTCCCTTCCTCCCTTTTCCAAGCTGAAGATATAAAAGGGAGACAGGCAATATGTGTAGAACTAACAAAAGAGGCGTTAAGGCAGGGGTGAAAATCACTAATACACCGCTGCAAGGCTGGGTGGGATGTGCCCCTTACTTTGAACACTGCCAGGTTCCAGAATAACAAGAACCCAAGAAGTATGTTAAGTTTCCCATGGACATCCAAACAGGGTCTCGCCAGCTTTAGGACGATCAGGGGCATTGTGTCAAGGGCACTAGAGAGTCCTTCGGAGGCTTCCAGTGTGGGAAGGGCAGCCTCTTTCCCCTGGGCAGCTTAGGAGATCATATTTACATAACTCTTTGTAGTTTACAAAGTCCTTTCCTTGGTAGCAACCCAGTGAGACCGTTGTGAGGAAGTGAACACACAAGGAAACTGAAAACCCTGTGTCCTGTGCTTGGTTAGGGAATGGGAGTGGGGGAGGAGGAAGGGGGAACTCGATCCTATTCAGATCACCCTGTTGGTAAGAGCTAATACAGAGATCTGATCCATGCTCAAGAAACTCCAGCAGCTCCCTAGTGCCCGTAGGATCCCCTGCAAACCTCTTTGTTTGTCATTTATAGCCCTTCACAGCCTGACTCCAGCCTATCTCTAAACAACCTTCCATTTCCTGTCTCTGTGACTTTGCCCAACATGGGAGACAACTCCTCTCCTCACCTCCACCTTTTAGAAACTCTAGCTTTCTTCAAGGATCATCTCAAAGAGCTTCTTCCCACAAGAAACCTTCCCGGATTCCTGCAGTTGTTAGGTTCCTCCCCTCCTCACGTTATTCTGTGTATATATTTTCTATAGATTTTATATTAATCTGCGAACATGTTTTTATTTTTTTCCCCTCAAGGGCAAGGGCTGTCTTTGTATACCCAAAAACTTAGCACACAGCACTTGGCATATTCTGGCTCTTTGTGATTCCATTTGGCGTTTTCTTGGCAAAGATACTAGAGTGGTTTGCCCTTTTCTTCTCCAGCTCATTTTACAGATGAGGAAACTGAGGCAAAAAGTGACTGGCCCAAAGTCACACAGCTAGCCAAATTTGAACTCATGAAGACATCTTCCTGATTCCAAGCTCAGTGCTAACTGAGACCTGGGAAAGATCTTAACTTAAAAAGGCCAAGGTCTCCCACTGCATCAGGGGCCATCTCCAGTCATCCTGATCTATATTTTGCCACTGGGCCCAGAGAGTGAGGGTGGTGATTTTGCACAGCCCTGCCTCACTTAAATCTAATTCACTTGCAAGTCATGACATCACCTTCTTGATGCCATGGTCCTTTTCCAGAACAAAGAATGAACCTTCCTGAAGCCAAGGCCAGTGCTTCATCTTCTTCACCACCTAGCTACCATACTTGGAACATAGTAGGTGCTTAATAAATGCTTATTGAATTCAAGGATACTAGTTTTGATACCTGAAACCAATGAATTCAGAAGTACCTGGATCACTCTGTTGTGTTACTAAGCAGATATTTTGGTATGGTGGAAAGAACACTGGCTCTGGAGTTAGAGAATATGGGATCAAACCCTGCCTGTGACCTCCACCTGAGTGATTGTAAGTAAATAACAACTTCCATGGACCACAGTTTCCTTACCTGTGAAATGAGGGGGTCAGACAAGCTGGCCTCTGAGATCCTACAAGTTCTAGATCCATGATTCTACAATTTATCCTCCTAGTTTGGGGGTATGGAGGGATTAGTAGTGCCCAGCAGCAGTCCTCTACTTAATTCCATCTCTGGTGTTCTTAACTTTTTTTCCTATGTAGTAGATGTTAACTGTGCTTCCTTTAATAAACAGCTGTGGGCTTGAATTCGGAATTTATGTATGTCTGTGAGCAACCCACCCACTCTCCTGCTACACAGACAAGACAGGATCAGTGCTTTCCTTTAAGCTGAAGCCTGTCCTGTCTCCAGAAGATGGGAAACTTAGAGGCTGTAATCATTCTGTTGAGAAGGCCTACAGCCCAGGTCCCAGAAGGGAAGAATCTTTCCCTCTTTTTCTGTCTCTGGACCTCTCCCATCTTCTGGGGGGCAACTGGGACCTAGAAGTCAAAGGCAGGGCGTGGGGGTGGAGTAACCCCAGAGGGGCAGCCACCTAGCAGGTAACAGCTAGAATGATTTTTCCTCAGCATATCTAATCTGATACTTTCTAAATAAGAGTTATGATCAGGTAACCAGCACATTCCTGGCAGGGATATTGTGTCTACAGACAAGCAAGAGGGTTTGGAGCAAAGGTGCTCCTGAGATACTTGAGTACTCAAAATAGGGATTGGGGGACAGATAGGCCTGAGGGCAGGGGAAGAGGTATGTCCTTGGAAAAAATACATATAAATACCACTCAGAGTCACAGCACATCCTCTGGGTCTAGTTTGATATTGTGCCTGAATAAGGCATGGCACACACTTACTATTTAGATACATTTTCTTTGGTTTCTTGTTTTGATTATACATGGTGACCTTCAACACATTAGAAGAAATGCCAAGAAGCAGGGGTGGGTCAGTATGGGGAGAAGAAAGTTTGAGGAGGGGGGTAGGCCAGGAGTGGAATAGGTCTTTGCTCTTACTTCAATTCTGCTCCACATCTGTAGGATGACCAGAAGCATCAGATGAAGAAGAGTAGCATAGTGAATAGAGGACTAGGGCTGGAATCTGGAAGACCTAAGTTCAAATCCTGCCTCAGCCATTTCCTTATCTCTGTGACTTTGGGCATGTCATTAAACTTCTGTCTACTTCAGTTTCCCCATCTGTAAAATGGGGATAAATACAGGGTGCTTCAAAAGTCAGTGCATTTTTACACTAATAAAGCTTAAAATTGCACTAAGACTTTAGGAACACCCTGCAATCACTTCTACCCCACAGGATTATTATGAGGATTAAATGAGATAACACGAGAAAGCACTTTGCAAACCTAAAATTGACATACAAATGCTGGCTGCCATTTCTATTGGCATTATAGAGTTAGAGGTGGAAGGGACCTTAGGGGCCAATGGATCTAGTCCAACTCCCTCAGTTTAATGATGGGAGAAACTGATTTGAAGAGGTGGGTGATGTGTCACCCAATTAGTATGTATCAGAGGTGGCAGTATTTGAAGCCAGGTCTTATTCCAAATACAGCACTTTAACCACTTAGACACATCCCATGCTACCTCTCCAAGCACTGGTTTTTGGTTTGTTTTTTTTCTTTTAATTCCTCTGAGGCTAGACTGTGTCTGGCTCCATTCCAGATGGAAGGTATGGCCTGATTCCAGGCAGCAGTGTTCTTGGGGGCAGTTTAGACAAGACCCAAATCACCTTTAGGGCTGAGGAACAAAATGGACCCTGGAACCAAACTCAGAACCAGCCTCTTGTCCCTGAGACTCCTTGGATAGGGGGGCTCTATGGAGCTTCTGAAGATTTGGAGAGACAGTTTGGGGTTTTCTCTCAGGGCTAGGTTGGACCCTGGTTCTGGGTATCTAGCGGTTCTCAAGCTTCTTAGGATCAAGACCACAAAGAGCCTTTGTTAATGTAGATTGTAACTATTGATGTTTACTATGTTTACCATGAAATTAGAATGTCTTAGTATTATTACAAAAATGGTTTTGACCTCTTAGACCACCTGAAAGGGTTTTGGGGACGCCCCCCCAAGGCATCCCAACCACATTTTAAGAAACATTGTTTTAGAGAGAAGAAAAGTGGGATGTTTCCTTTAAAGTGGTATAATAGAGAGAGCACTGACTTCTTAGTAAATATATGTTACTGGATCATTGACTTACTTCCGCAAGAGACCTTGGAGTCCACCTAGGCAAATCCCCTTTATAGATTAGGGACAGAGATACAGAGAAGTTAAGGACCCACCAAGGTCACACAGGCAGTAAGTAGCAGATTTCAGATCTGAACCCAAGTCCTCTGACTCTAAATCCAGCCAGGGTTCTAGTCCTGGTTCTGTTTCTTTTCTGTGAAATGCAGATAATATTTGTGCTACCTACATCTCACAAGATAATTGTAAAGACAATGGTAAATAAACCTTACAAGAATATGTAAATGTGATAGGATATCCTGTGGAGTCTTACCAAATTCCAATGTTATAAACTTCTCTCCAGTCTCCTTCTAATAATAATTAATAATAGTAATAATATTCAAAGAGTAAACCAAGGAAGACCTTGACCAGCCTATCCTTTTCTTTCCTTCTTCCCCATCTCCTCTGTAAACATGGTCGATGGTCCCTTCCCCACCCTGAGAACATTTCTAAAGCCACACTCTGTGCCAAGAGACAGTGAGATAAAATGTAAAGAATGATGGATTTGGAGTTAGAGAGTGTGAGTTCCAATCCTGCTTGTACTATTTACTTACCTGAGACCTTGGACAAATCACTTATCTCCTGTATCTTGGTTTTGTTATCTTTAAAATGAAGGGTTGGACTCGATGACTGATGAAGTTTCTTTCAACTCTAAATCTATGATCCTGTGACTAAGCTTGGAGACTAAGAGTTCATGAAGCTTCTCTCCCTTCAGTTAAGAAGTTAAGGAAATCCTAAACCCATAAGTCTAGAGGACAGGCAGGAAGTATCTCATCCCATGGTACCTTATGCTTATGTCACAGGGAGGTGACATCAAAAAAACCCCAGTGATGTGGGGGCAAGATTACTGGCCCGAGAGGCAGAAACCCTGGGTTCCAGCTCTGCCTCTACCCCTGACTCACTCTGTGACCTTGTCCTTGGGCAAGTTCTTTCAGTGCCCTTGTACTCAGTATCCTCATGTATAAAGTAAAACTATTCAATGTTCTTGAAGCTTCTTTTCATCTAAAATATTCTTTAACTCTATAGATATTTTCTCCTTCTTTCCAGTTTGGGTAACAGTTAAACAAAAAATGTTTGCTCTTAGCATAGTGTTTTGTATATGATAGGTGTTTAATAAATGCTTGCTGATTGATTGTTCCTGAGAAAGTGGAGGACTGGGTGACCATGTCCATGAAGGGGAGAGAATAGGGAGAGACAGGGATATGGGTGGGGGCGGGGAGGCGAGAGAGAGAGAGAGAGAGAGAGAGAGAGAGAGAGAGAGAGAGAGAGAGAGAGAAAGGGAAGGAGAGAGGGAGGAGAGGAAATAACAGAGAAATAGACACAGAGACATAGAATAAGAGGCAGAAACAGAGGAGAGACAGGGACAAAGAGATACACAGAAAGAAAGAATAGGGAGAAGGAGAGGAGAAAGAAAGGAAGAAAAGAGAAGAGAAAAGAAGGGAGAGCATCCTTTTTCCTCCTCCTTCTCCTCCTCCTCTTTCTCTCCTGTGAGCAGCAGGTAGCAGTGTACTCCCACAGGACTAAGCAGGTCAGGGAGTCCACAAACTAGGGTTCATTTGGGATAAGGTCCCTTCCAGCTTACATCTGTCATCCTATGAATGATAATTTTATCTCCTTCCTTTTAATAAAAATTTTGACTTTGATATTGTGAACACTGAAAGAATATGAACTCCTTGAGGGAGCCACAAGCCAAAAAGAATGAGAAAATTTCCCAGAGTGTACCATGGTCTCCTTATATCATGAGACTGATACAAGGATTACATTTCTGTGCTCCCTTAGCAAATGCATACACTTACTTACTGGATATCCTCCTTTTCCTTTTTCCTTCTTCCCTCCTCTCTCTCCTCCTGTAGGGTGGCTAAACCTTCTACATTTACTTGAGTGATTGGGCAAAGACCCTGCAATCTGGCTGGCTTCCCTCTTCTCCCAGTCCCATCCTTCCACTCCAGTTCTGGCTCTGGTCTCATTCTGGTTAGAGCAGCACATCTCTTGCCAGGACACTCTGCCTTAAGTATCAACTGGGAACCTGTCGTTTCCTCATTCTTTCACTCTTGGCATTTTAGAACTCCCACTGTTCCACTCCATCCTCAGAACAACTGCAGCAGCCTCATGAAACCAGAGCTGGCATCATAGATAGACTCTCAGCCACCCTGTCTGGTTCAGCTCTCAGAGGGTGTGAGGGGGTGCCAGAGTGAGGTGGAGGCAGCAGAATGTAATGAAAAAATAACACTGGGTTTGGAATCGGTAGGCATTGGTTTGAATCTTGATTTGGCTACCTGTGTGACTATGGGAAATTCACTTTATTTCTCTGGTTAATCTATTTCCTCCTTCAATTAGCCTGTTTCCTCAGCTGTAAGAAGAGGGGGTTGGATTTGTATGATTTCTAAAGTTCTCTCTAGCACTGCCTTAGGATCATATGGTAGCTGGTCAGGGTAGGTGCAGAATGGAGCCCTGGGAACAAGAACAGCTGTGGTGAGGATGACCGTGAAACACAAACCAGATGTCTCTGGGATCAGGACTACTGGTGACAATTAGGGGTAATGCCTACTCTGGCTTACCCTATTTCCCAGTAACTCAGAGCCAGTCCATTTCTCTTGCTCTTGGTTTCTTAGAAGCTCACATAATTCTCACTAAGGGTGCATTTCGAGTTAGACTGAGGACCTAGATTCCCTTTTTATGTGTCTCCTCCCCCTGTACTGGAAGAGAGCAAGGGGCCAGCTGCCTTGTGCCTCTAAATGGGAAGCAGAAGGGAGAGGCCTGAACTCAGCCAAAAGGACCTTAGTAAAACAGGAGCCACAGCACCAGGTGGAGAAGGGGGTTTGGCAGAGCTCAGGCTGCATCTTCTGGGCATCAGAGACAGATGCTGCATCTGGAAACGGTGAAGGATGTAGTCAGGTAGGTCCCTCCATGGGGGGATTGTGACATTGGCTAGAAGGCCTAGAACAATCTCAGGGAGAGGTTGACATCAAGTACCAGTAAGACCAATTCCAAATCAGGGCCTGGCCTTCATGGTTTAGAGATCACAGACAGAATGATAGACAATGGCATCAAGGAATGCCAGAAAGGGCTACGCATGGAAATCAGCCCAGAAAAATAGCTATTTCTGGTGTGTTCCTTCTCTAAGGGCAGTGTAGTAGAGTGGAACTCGAAGCCAGGAGAGCTGGGTTCATACATATCTCAGGTCTACCTCTAACGCTTTGTAAGACCTTGGACACATGGACTCAGGTCTATTCTATCTGTCAAATTCTGACTGCTCTGTCTCAGGGCTCTTATTCCATAGACGTCATTGAAGTCAGGAGCCCAGAAGACAAGAGCCACAACCGACCTTGGAGATTGATGGTGGGGTGTATTGTCTTGCTCACTGTGGCAATCACAACAACCCAGAAGTTCCTGCTCTGGTCCCTGCTTGGGATTGACCTGGGGGTTGGTCAGGGAAAAGAGTTTTGGAGTTGGAGAAAAAATTTTTTTTGCTTTAAAATAAATCAGCACCCAGATCTGCCACTTGAGCCGCCAGCTGAACACCATTTTTAGTGGCAATTTACTCTATATTCATCTGTTCTTGTTTGTTTCCCTTGTGAGCATTTTAATGTGTCAGTCTGGTGTTTTGCCTGTCTCCCTTTTGGGCTGGGGGCTGTCCCTCCTCTGGCCATGTAGTTCCTTTTTGAGTAGCAGCCTGGTATGATAGATAGAACTCTGGATTTGGAGTCGAAGTGCCTGGATTCAAATCCCAATACTATCACTGTCTCTCCTGGTGACTGTGGTCATGTTTTCACCTCTGTAGGCCTCAGTTCCTTCATATGTAAAATGAAGGGATTTCATCTGTAGTTGAGTAGTTTCAGACTCTTTGTGACTCCATTTGAGGTTTTCTTGACAAAGATACTGAAGTAGTTTGCCATTTCTTTCTCTAGCTTATTTTACAAATGAGGAAACTGAGGTAAACGGGTTAAGTGACTTGCCCAGGGTCACAGTTAGTAAGTGTTTGAGGCCAGATTTGCATTCAGGTCATTCTGATTTCAGGCCCAGTACTCTATCCACTGTGCTACCCAGCTACCCATTGCCACCATAGCAGCCCATAGAGATTGTGCTACAAGGCCACTAAGAATCCTTCCATCTTGCAATCTATTAGCCTTTTATTTGGTTTCCCTGCCAGAATTCCTTTGTCTTCAATCCATTTTCTACACAGTTATTAGAGTGAATTTCCTAAAGCACACATCCGACTATGTTATTCTCCCACTCTAAACACCAGTGACTCCTTGTTACCTGTGGGACCAAATATAAACTCTATTTAGAAAACCTCTCATGATCTGGCCCTAACTCATTTTCCCAGCTATTACACATTACTACTGCTTGCGCCCTCCCCCATCAAATTGCCTTGTGTCTACTTTATATTTTTATACATATATATGTGTATGTGTTTTTATATAGCTATACATATATTATATATATATATGTTGTAAGGGAATATAAAATTCTTCAGGATCTGTTTCATTTTTGTCTCTGTATCTCTAGTACCAAATACCATACCTAGTACACAGTGAGTGCTTAATAAATGCTTGTTAATTGGCTGATTGATCCTGTAACATTCATACCCCTATATATATGGACAGACTGGTTTATTTTTTTAAAGTGACAAGTGGTGATATTCCATGTGTCCATCCAGAAGAAGGTCTGAACAAGAGACAATGTGATAGTGGTCACAGACTTATAGTTAGGGGTCCTAGGTTCAAATCCACAATTTGCCATTTAATTCACTTCAGACCTTTCCCATCTTGCAGTTTCTTGAGCTTTCAGTTTCTAAGCTGATGAGTGGCTAACACAGGTCTTGCTGTCCACCAATCACAAGTCAGCCTGTAAAACTTTCCAGCCTGTGAAATGGGGATGATCATAGGATAGGGCACCTTGTAGGAGCCATCTCACAGGACTGGGGATGGTGAGGCTCAATTGGAATAATGGAGCACTTTGTAAAACCTACAAGTATGCCAGCTATATTATGCTTCTGATTCCTAAGGTCCTTGCTAGCTCTAAATCCTATGATCTCATCCATGATCCATTATCCGCCAGGGTGCTCTCAGCTTGACATTGTTCTATGGTCCTGAAGGACAGAAAATGTAGGGACAGAACCTGCACCCTAGTATCATCAATCTAGAGCCGCAAGGAAAGTTCAGAGGTCGTTTAATCGTATACCTTCAACAACTGAGGCCCAGAGAAATCCAATGACTTGCCCAAAGATATTCAGGTCTTAAAAGCAGTGCTTGGACTGGGACACAGGTCTCCTAACCCATTGAGTAGTATACTCTGACTGTGTGGTCACATTGCTTCAGCTGCTGACCATTGCAGCGTGGTTGTGAGGCAAGAATTTGTTAGACCTTCACATGCTAGAGAAATAGAAGGTTGTCTGTTGGATGATGAGATCAGACTAGAGGATCTTTAAGATTCCTCCTTTATCTAAATCTGCTGTGACTCTGTCTGGATAACAGGTTAGCCAAATGCCCTCCTTCCCTCAGAAAAAACTCATACAAAAAGGAAAGTTTTCCCCTAGAGCCTGTCAGCCCCAAGGGGGGATTGACCCCATGTATATGCTAGAAATTGTGGTCTCTTATCTTTCCTAAAGCACACATCTCACCCATGTTACTCTCCTCTCCCTCTAAAAGTCAGTGGCTCCCTATTGCCTTTAGGATAAATAATGATAACAGCTAACATTTCTATATCACTCTATAGAAGGTTTGCCAAGCTCTTTACATATATGATCTCATTCAATTCTCACAAAAACCCCATGATGCAGGTGCTATTATTATTATCTCCATTTTATAAATGAGGAAAGTGAGACTGAGAAAGGTTAAGTGACTTGCCCAGCATTACATAGGTACATTACATCCTGGGCTATCTCCAATTGTCCTGATGAATATCTGGCCACTGGATCCAGATGGCTCTGAAGGAGAAAGTGAGACTAGAGACCTTGCACAGCCCTCTCTCACTCAAATCAAAGTCAATTGCAAGTCATGTCATCATCTTGATGTCATGGTCCTCTTCGAGAACGAAGGACAAACACAAGGAAGTAAGCTATCTGAAGTGGAATTTGAACTCAGGTCTTCCTGACTCCTGTTCAGGTATTCGATCCACTGGATTACCTCCTTTTGATATTTAACCAGACTAGCTTTCCAAGCTGGGAAGCTTGGTGTAATGGAAAGACATTGGAATCTTGGTTTTAGCCCCAGCTCTGCCAGGCTAAGCTCTGTAACTTTGGGCAATCAATTTACAAGCATTTGTTAAGTGCCTATTATATGCCAGAGGATATAGAGACAAAATTGCAGTGGTTTTTGCCATCGGATTAGAAGCTTCCTCTAGGGGCCTCGGTTTCTTCATGTACAAAATTAGGGGGTTGGGTCAAAGGTTTTTTGTTTTTGTTTTTATTTGTTTGTTTATATTTTTGGAAATCATGAGTTTTGACCTAATGATTTCTATGCTCTAGTTGTTGATACATAGACACTACCTTCGGGGAGATTAGTAACTCAAAAGTAATACAGTTAAGGTTCTCTTCAATGAACATAGGTTAAGGTCAAAGGAAAATTCTTTTCTTGGAGGTTTCTTTCTAGACTAAGACACTGTGAACAACTGAAAGAATAAATAGCTAACGGATCTTACTATCTGCTACCAGAGACAAGGCAGTCCATAAAGTTTCATCTCACAATGCATGGGCCCAGGCTCTATCTGGGTGTGGTAGCATATGGAAAAGGCTGCTGAGGCCATCCAAGGGACACTCAGAAGGGAAAAAAGAAAGATCATTTTACATAGATCTGACTCCTGCTGTTTTGGAAGGTGGCCCACCCAGGCTGTCAAACGGCCCTGAAGCAGAAGCAGCTGCAGCCTCTGAGTTCTCTATCAGTCAAAAATTGTGCTCTTGGATCAAAATGCCCAACAGTGGTACCTTTGTCCCACTTCCAACCCTCCCCTCCCTACCCCTACTACCCCCATGCCAACCACTTGTGGGTACTCTGTGCGAGTCTGGTACAACACAGAAACTGCCAATGAGACCCAAGGTGGCAGGTGCAGTGGGTCTTGGGGATCAGAAAGGGAAAGGGAAGGAATAATTATGGGGCTAAAGCTGAGAACTAAAGACTCTGAGAGGGGCAGTGAGGGACGACCATGGTGCTGGCACACTGCCCTAATGCTGTTTCTCCTCTTACCAAAAGCATCATAAAAGAATAATCACCAGAACCACATACTGTCTGTCTCCCTCTGGCTGCTTTTAGTCTTTTACTTCCTAGAGTATATGGTTCATTTTGGAAAATAGTAAGGGTGTCTGGTTTGAGGGTATGTGTGAATGCCCACTGTTGTCCTTCCTCCTCCTCCTCATTATTATCATGTTGAAATTACTTTTTATTTGAATATATGTTTTGTATCTTTCTGAGTATCTTTCTCCCCTCCCTCCACCATATCAGGTGAGCTTCTTGAAGTCAGGCACTGTTTTTATCAAAACCTTTCTATTGGTATTGTTTAGCACAGTACCTGGTACTTAGTAGGGTTGGCGTTATAGATTCAGAGCTAGAAGTGACATTTGTGGTCATCTAATTCAACCCTCTCATTTAATTTTATTTTTTTAAGTTTTCTTGATATTTTTTTTTTATCATAGTTTTTCCAAATATACTCTCTCCCTTCGTATGCCGTGAACTTTCCCTTGGAACAATAGTTTTTCAACAAGACTGCCATGTTAACCTTGGCCATCAGCATCCACAATGTACCACATTCATGGTCACCCACCTCTTCAATGACAGAAAGTAGGCACACTTTCTTATCCTGGGGCCACAAATTAACCTCTTTATTTCTACAAATGGAGAAACAGTGGGTTGAAGAAGTAAAGCCACTTGCCCAAGATGACATAGGGAATAAACTGCAGAACCCAATTCAAGCTCAGATCTTCTGCCTCTAGTATTCTTCCCACTGTACCACATAGGTGACTAGGATTTGAGTGTGCAAAGAGATATGAATCTGTTTTCAAGGAACTTATGGTATGGCTAGATGAACATAACACATAAATAACAGTGCTTAATAGCATAAGCCAAGAGTCAGATGTCAATATGCCATCCTTTTGGTTGATCAGATTTCCTACCTCGGAGTCATCCTTGACAATTTCCCTTAAGTCGCCATCTCCCATCAATTTTCTCTTTACAAAATATCCCATATCCATCCCATTCTCTCCATTCAGAGAGTCTCTACCCTAGTTCAGGCTCTCATAACCTTGTAATTGGTTTCCTGCCTCTATTCCCTTTCCTTTCCAATCCTCTCCACAACCAGATAAATGGTTGTTCCTAAAATGCAGACCTGAACATGTCACCCCCCGATCAATCTTCAAGGATCCTCTACTGTTTCTAGGACAAAATGCAAGATTCTTAGCTTTCCCCAATATGTCTTCCACCTAGTTTTCCATTATTGTTACATATGATTCCCCTCCATACACTCTCCATTTCAGCCAAGCTAACCTAAGGTGTTACTTGTTTATCACATTCTATCTCCTGTCTACATGCCTTTGCCAAGTAGTCTCCAATCTCTGCCATGTATTCTTGCTTCAAATCCCTAGCTTGCTTCAAAGCACAGCCCTTAATCCAAACTCCTACACTTCCTGAACGCTCCCATTTAACATGCACTTTCTCTTTCTTCAAGGTAATTGGGACAGGACTTGTGATTTCATTGATTTCAGGAACTCCCAGGAAATACTTTCTATACCAAAACTAAATATTTTCTCTGCACCTTGTAGTAGTAGAGAGTTTCCTAGGATACTAAGAGATTACGTGATTTGTCTAGGATCATGTAGCTAGCTTGTGCCAAAGGTAGGACTTGAAGTAAGATCTTCTTGAGTCAGAGGCTAGTTCTATCTATAATAACACACTGCCTTTCCTTCCTCTTGAAATTGTTTTATACATGGCTTTTCAAAAGTCTTAGTGACAATTTAAGCTATCAAAGCACCACCACTTTTGGGACACCCTATGTATACTTGGAATCGACTTACCTGTGTGCATGTTAAATTTCCCTAGTAAAATGTAAGTTACTTGAGGCCAGGGTGTGTGTGTGTGTGTGTGTGTGTGTGTGTGTGTGTGTGTGTGTGTGTGTGTGTGTGTGTGTGTGTGTGTGTTTGCCTTTCTACCTCCAGTACAGTATCTTGCATATGGTAATTACTTAATAAATATTTGTTAAATTAGAATGAAACAACATAGTTTGTCTGGTACGGGCTTCTAGAAGGTACAGGTCATCTAGAAGAGGAGGTGATCCCAGTGAGTTGGAGAGGAGGGTAAGAAGGCTTTCTGGAGGAAGATTTTGAGATTTGATCTGGGCCTCCAAAGTAGAATAAGATTTAGATGTGCTCAGAGGAAAAAAGAGGTCATATCAGGCATAAGAATCAACATGAACTGGGGACAGTAGGCTGGGAATTTGCATGGCTACTTGGACAAGCATTAAGTAGACTAGAGTAGAGGATTTCTGAAGCAGAGTAGGAAAACAACTTCACAGGATTGACCTAGGTCAGATAGCAGAAGATCTTGAGTGCCAGGATAAAGAGTTAAAACTTTATCTTCAGTAGACAGTGGGAAGCCACTGAAGGATTCTGAACAGGGGAGTGGTGCTTTAGAAGATTAATCTGGCAGCCATATGCAGGATGGATTGGAAGGCAGAGGGAGGGATATTGGAGCCAGGGAGATCTGCTAAGAAACTATTGCTGCAGTATAGATGTGACGGAATTGAAGGCTAGACTAGATTGGGAACAGTGGTAATAAAAAAAAAAATAGGGGATTGAGGGGAGTAAAAGAGACATTTCAAAAAGAAGAATGGATAGGATATAGTAACTGATTATATCTGGAGGTGATTCAAAGACCTTTATCTGGATCCCTAGAACCAACTGACCAGGTGGTCTCCAGTATAGGTGGGGGTGGGAAGAAGGAAAAAAAATAAAAAGATGAGAGCCCAGACCAATCTCGTCACATCAATTCTGATGGAGGTGGCCTTCTCTCTAAATAACCCCTGGCTCTGTCATCCTAACCTATCCCACAGTATCCAGTTGGAATTGTGGAATGAGATTTATTTCCCTTTTGACTATATTGGCTCCTGATGACATACCCCTAGTCTTCAGAAAGGAGCAAAATAAGCAACCTCCCCCCATAAATCAGGACTACTGGCCCCCATTATGCAGGGGTAAATACTGGGGCACCAGGTATGCGTATGGTTCCTCAGCAGGCTAGGAGTCTAGCTGAGAACAGAAAAATGACTAGTGATCAGTCACTGAGCACTACTGATGACCCATCATATTACACTACACTTTCTCTTTGATTCCAAGGAAAATACCTGAACACCCCTCCCAAACCTGGGAAATGGGACATGGGAGTTGGTGGGAGATTAACATCTGTCAAGGGAAAGGATCTGTAAGAAAAGATGAGAATGAGGATGATGAAGGGAGGATCAGCTTCACCAGAGGTTCCTAGCTCCTGGGAAGTGGAGGATTTATGAGAAAGAGGAGGGGCAGGGGTTATTCTCTTTTGCCTGGATCACCCTGGATACTACACTCCAGCATAAACTCTTCCTCTAAGATGTGAAGAAGGGAGTTGAAAGACTGGCAAAAGGCTGGGCATGCAGTAGGAAGGTGTGTGTTCCTTAGAGAGCCTCCCTGCCACAAAAAAAACTCCCTTCTCTCTCTCTCCACAGTTCCCTGCACTATCCTGCAGGCTTGGCCCTGTTGAAGAACATTTTCCTGGAACCAACCTCCCTAAGGGAGGAATAACTGTAGGTGTGGGTCTGTCAGTCTGCACTAGCTAAGAAGGGGAGAATTCTATTCCTACAAGGTGATTCTCTTCTGGGACAGCAGGAAGAAAAGGAGAGTAGAGCTTGGTTGGGAATTCCAGCTCCATGCTGTCAGTCCCAAGAGAGATTAAAAAAAATACACACCTATTTCCCCTTCACATACATGCACACCCTAATACATATACAGTCACACACCCTTTAGCACATACAGAGTCCCACGCAGTCCCTTATTCTTCCAGATGCACTGGGTGCCATGTCTAAGATTTCAAAGCCTCACAGAAAAACCTGTCACTTTGTTTTTTTAATTACAGCTCCGACATTCACACACCTTCCGTAGCAATAAATAAAAGAAACCCACGTTCACCCCTAGCTCCCAACACACACACACACACACACACACACACACACACAAACACATAGAGAAGCAACCGTACAGTCACACTCTGACACGCTCACTTTCACTCACACCCCCTAACGGTGGTACGTACACTGGGATAGTGTCTTTCCCAAACACAGGGACAGTTTTTCTCTTCTCTGCAACCCCAGTTCTGGGCCTCATGAACTCCCTTGCTGGGTCTGAGTCAAGTTCAGAGAGGTCGAAAAGTGAGGCTCGTGAAATCCTCCACAGAGCTCAGAGCCCAAGAGCAGGAGGATAGTGTCTTGCTCTGCTCCCTCCAGACGAGAGGCAGTCGTGCCCGTTTTGCTTTTTTGCTCTCCCAGCAGGCAGGGCTCCCTGAGAGCAGACTGGTAAACTACGAGTGCGCTAAAGGGGAAGGGTCTTAGACTATGCAGAGGCTGTTGAGGGAGGGACTCTCAGCTCCCCTGCCTGCAACTAGAGGCTCCCTGTGTCCAGAAAGAACTGAACTACCATATTGGCCCCGCTTTTCCGCCTCCTCTTACCTCGGCACTCAGTGCCTACATATTCTCTTGCCCTCGGCGCCACCTCTCCCCATTCCTCGTTCTCTCAGTTCCTTACTACCCCATGACCCCAAGGTCCTCAGCCTAGCTCACCCTTTCCTGTCTCCAGGGCCTCTTCTTTCTTCTCTCCACTCCCCAGAGGCTAGCTCTCCGGTCCCTACTCCCTCCCTTCAGTGTCGGTGGCTGATAGCTCCCCTGGGGCCCCGTCCCAGTCTACCCCGTCCCCTCCCGGCGGGGTTACCGATGGTGGTGATGACGGTGATGGCGAAGTAGAAGGAGCCCGCAAAGCGCCACTGCACGCCGGCCTTGTGTGGCTTGAGCAGCAGGACCACGCGTTCCAGCTCCTCGTAGCCGCCCTGACTGAGGTTGTAGCGCGCCCGAAGCTCCAGCTGCTTTCGCTCCAGCCGCTGCCGGTCGGTGGTTTCGGGCTCCGACTCGAGCGCGTCGAACACAGCGGCGCCCACCAGCAGGTAGGTGAAGGTGCAGACGATCAGTGCCAGCGTGCGCACGTTCTGCCGCTTCATCGTCCCGCCCGAGCAGCGGACCTAGAGCCCTGGCCTCGCCGGGCTTCCCTGGCTCCTGCCACCGCCGCCGCCGCCACCACTGCTGCCGCCGCCACTGCTGCTGCTGCTGCTGCCGCTGCCCCGTAGGCGGCCTGGGGCATGGCTGCGCTAGGCTTCTCCAGCGCCGAGGGGACCAGTGGCTCCTCCGCTGCTGGTCTCCGCGATCTGTGGCTGCCGCCGCGGCCGCGTCGGAGCTGTCCCTTCAGCACCACCCACCCTCCCTTTTCGGCCCTGCCCCCCTAGCTCCCTGGCGGCCTGGCTCCCGCCAGCCCTCCCGTCCAGCCAAATAAGGACTGGGGAGACGCACAGAGGTAGGCGAGGGGGATGGGGGAGGCAGAGGGGAGAGAGACAGGGATAAAAGGGGGGGGGGGAGAGAGATCGACTCCCCTTCACACACACATGCATTTAAGAAAACACACACACACACATTGGCATACATGGCCCTGTGCACACAGAAGCCAGCACCCAAGGAAAACCTTGTTCCTATAAAATTATGCTTCTCCCAGAGTCAGTAAATAATCTGAGACCCATTAGTCTGACAAGCAACCCCTATAAAAGAACAAGCCTTTAGACACATTCCCAGCAAATCATGCTTCTTTTTCTACTCTGGGTCTCTTGTGCTTTTCTTGATGGGAAGAGTACATGTCCTGGTTACCAGGACGGCTGGTACAGAAGAGTCTGTGAAAGATAGGACTGGTCTGGCTTCTGGGCAGAGTCAGGTTTGAAACTGGGATAGATTCCAAGTTAACTTTGAACAGCAGGCTTGGCAACAGGCAAGAGAAACTCATGGCCAAGACTGTTCATCCTGAAAATGCCCCTGAAGAGTTTCTTGTCCTTCTCCTTCTCCTCAGTCTCAGTCTCTTCATCTGTCAGAGGATGGTGGTGGCAAAATATATGTTCATAATGGAGGGGGGGATGAAGTGTGGGGAGGAAAAGGGTCCATAACACTATGGACTCCCTTTTTTCTTTTCCCGTGGCTGTGTTATAAGAATTACTGAGATACACTATGATGTAATGAAAAGACTCAATTGGACTTGGAGTCAGAGATTTTAACTACTGGATATGCCAGTTTTTAACTTACCATCTGGCCTTTAGCAAGCTACTCTTTGAACTCCAATTTCCTCATCTGTAAAATAGGAATATTTTGCAGATATGAAAGGGAGACATCCTGGTTTAGCTGATAGAGAACTAGCCTGGAAGTCAGGAAGATCTGGGTTTGAGGTATCCCTAGTAGGGATTCTACCTGCTAAGTACTTTTAGAGGCAATGTTTTAAGATGGAAAGGACGTATGCTTTGAAGTCAGAAGGCCTAAGTTTGACTCAGAGCTCTACTACTTACTTGTGTGATACTGGGCAATTTACCTTGTCTTCCTGTGCCTCAGTTTCCTCATTTGTAAAATGAGGGATTTGGATTAGGTGATACCTAAGGGTGTTTTCCACCCTAAATTATTGCTGCTTGGCAAGGGGAGGAATTTACCTACTAACTCCAGTGACTGGGGGGTATGATGAAATGTCTCCCTTGGTCAACAATACATCCTATTCCTGGCTGTGTCCCTCCATTGAAATTCCCAACATTTCCTTTAATATAACAAAGGGAACTTCTGTTTATAGCTATTTTCTGGGAAGAATACAAAAAAATTTCTAACATTAATAACTTAATGTGATTAATTTATCAGAGTAATCTCACCTTGTAGGACTCTGATCCCATAGTTGACCAAAGGGAGTAAAGAGGCATAGAAACAAAACCTTATTATCTTCCCAGTATTCCTAATGTCAGCCTTGGATCTGGAAGTTTGGGGAAAACTCTTGGAAAGTTGATAGAGTAAATGCACAGAGGAGAAGCCATCCAAGTGACTATGCAAGGGAAGGAAGTATTAGAGGGGAAGGGAGAGAAAGAATGAGCATTTACTTTTCAACCCTTTGAGTTAGATACTCTACCCTCATTTTGCAGTTGAGGAAACTGAAGCACACAGAGGTTAAGTGACTTGTCTAAGGCCATTCAGCTAGTAAGTGTCTGGGGTTGGATTTAAACTCAGGTCTTCTTGACTCCAGGAGCAGAACTCTATCCACTAGACCACTTAGCTGCCTCAAAGCACTAGAAAGTCAAAGTGGAGGCAAGAATATCAACTCTTACCTTCATCTCAGGTAACCTCATGTCCCACCAGTAGCACCGAATGAAGAGGTATACCTGGTTAATGGAGCAGGGCAGACAGAGGTTATAGGGATCCTCATAGATTTCATAATAGAGGAAAGAGTACTAGATTTGGAGTCAGATGGTCTATATCCAAATCTAAGCTTTACCTTTATGATCATAGGATATCATATCAATTATGAATCACAGACTCTTAGGCCTAGTAGTCATAGAGGTCAACTTGTCCTCTTAGTGGATAGGGCCTTAGACTTGGAAGCAGGTAGATCTGAGTTCAAATCCAGCTTCAGACACTTATGAGGCCATCAGGTACAACCCTCACATTTTGCAGGTGAGCAAGATAAGGACCAAGAGATGAAGTGATTTGCCCCAAGCCACATAAGTGCCAGAACTGGCACTAGAACTTAGACCCAACTCACAGAACCTAGTACTCTAGTATTCTTGTTTCTATACTGAACTAGCCCTACCTAGTTCTAGAGAATATCAAAGTTCTAGCTCCCATGATCATGACCCAGTGAAATAAAGGTGAGGTGAGCTTGATATCTCTTGCACATATCTCATTACCAGGGGACACAGAAGGGAACTGGACTAGATGGAGAATTGAGAATTGAGATTGTGTGGCATAGGACAAGATTGGGAATCAGAAGGTCTAGGTTTGTATTCCAAGTTCCATTACTATCAAGGTGATCTAGGGTAAGTTATTTATGTCTGGAACTTGGGTTTCTCATCTGTAAAAATAAGGGGATCCAACTAGATGAGATGATCTTTAAGGTGCCTTCTAGATCTGATTGATATACAATGTTTCTAAAGTCTCTACTACTCAGGAACATTCCCACAAATGTAGGAATAGCTCAGACTTTGATTTATGTCTGCAATCTTATTTGGCTTCCCCTTTTTGCCAGGGACTCAACCAGAGAACATTTTCCAACCCTCCAACATGGAGGCAATGCTTATCATCTCCCAGTTTATCAAAGCCTCTGCCCATTTTCTTCCAGGATATGAAAAGACATAATCCAATCCAAGGGATACAGAGGAGTCCAAGGTGTGTGCCAAACTGCACATGGAATTTTTTTGCATTTTTTTATAAAATTGGTTTCCTTACTGCAAACACTCTCCAGAGGCCAGGCTTACCTGAAACTTGCAAAGGATAAGAAATTGGTTTATAAGAAACGGTGCAGCATGAAAAGGCCATGAACTCATGGTTTCCATGTCATTTATGATTCACAGGGCTGCTGGGAGGAGAAAATGAGACATTATATGTGAAAGCACTTTGGCAGAGGAAAAAGCACCGTGTAAGTGAAAATGCATTATTAACTTTTATGATGATCACATGAAGTATTAGGATACTGGCCAGGGATGACAGCTTCAAATGCAATCGAAGTTCTACTAGTGATCAACTACCTTCCTAGTATGGGCAGGAATGGTGCCCTCACTAGATACTTAGCATTCCCCAGGTTCATCCTGGAAATAGAGTCTGAATCTAGACTTGTTGGGAAATTTCTTTCAGTCAACACTGATTTCTTCTCTTTGACTTTGCTACCCAGGGCTCAATGTGGAACAAACAGACATCCTTAGGTTCTCCCTTACCACCCCCACCCCCATTCTATTCCCTCCTTTTGGGTACTTTTCCTCTAAGATAATGTAGTAGTAAAGGAAAAAATACTCCATTGGGAGTCAGTAGAGTTGGATTATGTTCTTGACCCTGATACCAATTAGCTATGTGACCTAGGTCAAGTAATTTCATCTGGGGCTTAGTTTATTTGACTGTAAAGTGAGGGAATAAGACCAGATGATCTATAACGTTTCTTCCAGTGACAAATATTGAGAAATTTTTCTTTTTGGTTGTGACTTTTGTCATAGGAACTGAGATGCACTCTACTATGGACTAAACTATATGACTTTTGAGATCCTTTGCAATTCCAAGATGCAGCTAGGTGATGCAGTAGATAGAGCACCAGTGCAGGAGTCAGGAGGACCTCAGTTCAAATCTCACCTCAGACACTTGACACTCACTAGCTGTGTGACCTTGGGCAAGTCACTTAACCCCAGTTGCCTCATCCTGGGTCATCTCCTGTCATCCTGATGAATATCTGGTCACTGGATTCAGATGGCTCTGGAGGGAAGTGAGGCTGGTGACTTGCACAGCCCTCCCTCACTCAGAACAAAATCAAGTGCAAATCATGTCATTATTCTCTAATGGCATGGTCTTCTTCGGCAACAAAGGATGAACACATACAATTCCAAGATTCTGGGATTCTGAGGTCCTTACCTCATCTTCTTTGCACTTCCAATGTGAACCTGAGTTATAGGTAAGAGGATTAGATCTTCAAACCCACTCCCTATACAGTGAAATAGACTCATCATCTCTTCCCTTCAGTGATTATCACCTCAGGCCTGCTCTCCATGGTGCAGGGCTCTCTTTTTCTCATTCTATTACAGTCCAAAGCTAACTCTCTCCTTTTCTTCGAGGTAGTGTAGAACTAGGAAAGACTTGGACTTGGATTCAGAAAGACCTGAGTTCAAATCCTACCTCAGTCACTAGCTGTGAGACCCTTGGCAAATTACTTAACCTCTCTCTACCTCAGGTTCCTTATTCAATAAAATAGAAATAAAACCACCTACCTCTTAGGGCTATTGTGAAGATAAAATAAGATAATATTTGCAAAGCACTTTGCAAACTTCAAAGCACTATATAAATGTTAGTTATTGTTACATTCTCTTCTTCCTCCTCCTCTTCTTCCTCTTTCTCTGTCTCCCCTTCCTCATCTTCCTCCTCATCATACATAGAAGCTTCTTTCATTTCTTCAGGTCCCAGAGTATATAAGTCTTTGTACCACAGGGAGAAGACATTCATTTTAACCACTTCCAGATAATACTCTGACTTCTGTTGTTTCAAAGTAATCCATGATTATAACTGTAATAGTGGGAGTTTCAGGCTAGTGGGAGAAAGATTTGGGGGGAGGCAGGACTTTGCAGACCTCTCATGTGTTACCATTGTTAAGTCTCTAGTCTCTAGACTCCGTTAATGAATATGAATGAATTAATTAAAAAACATTGAGCACTTCCTTTGAAGGAGACATTATGGTAAAGACCAGAGATATAAAAAACAAGACATAGCCTGCCCTCAAGGAGCCTACATTTTGTCATGGGGAGGCAACACGTGTAGCAGAATGGTGGCCCAGAAGAGGTTGCTTCATCAGGGAAGTCAAAGGGATGATGAATGGAATCATAGAGCAACTGATTGTCATGTTATTTCTGGAAATAGTAGTATTGATTTGATTATAGTTCTAAGAGTTAGAGGTGAAAAATGTATGTGTGTGTGTGTGTGTGTGTGTGTGTGTGTGAGAGAGAGAGAGAGAGAGACAGAGAGACAGAGACAGAGAGAGACAGAGAGACAGAGACAGAAGGACAGAGACAGAGAGAGATATACACAGACAGAGAGACACAGAGACAGAGAGAGAGAGACAGAAACAGAGAGAGATAGAGGCAGAGACACACACACACACACACACACACACATACACATACACACAAGGGGTGGGGAAGGGAGCCTGTTCCTTTGAGAGTATGTCTGAAAGCCAATGTCCAGTATAGAGCACCAAAGAGATTCTCTCATATTACTCACTCCATCGAGACAGGAGAATTTTGATGAGAAAGCCAACCAACTTTCTATGTTTCCTAGACAGACAGAGGTCATTTTGTGGAGGTCACTGTCTCAGCTCTGTTTGTTCACCTTCCTCACCTTCTACTCCTAAGTCTGAGGATTAACTCTAATTCCCTCAAAGCAAAGAAAGAAAGGTTTTAAAAAATTTGAAGATCTGGCATCTTAGGAAGAAAGGAGCAAGAGGAATGATTAAGATTAATATGATAAAAGTGACCAACCTTATATTATGCCCACTGCCTGTAGAGAGTCAGGTTGGGTCGGTGGATGGAAAGTGAACCTTGAAGACTAGAACACTAGAAGACCTGGATTCAAGCTCCCCTTTGACACATCTGAGAAACATATGACTAGTAAGGCATTTAATATTGCAGTGCTTCTAGGCAATTCTCTAAGATTGTTAGTTGCATAAGAATTATCCATCTGAGTTCTCAGTGGGAATTTTCTCACCAGGAATTCTCTGCACCAATTAAATCAGTTTCCCTCAAAAAAAGGTCAACTTCAAAATATCCATGATTTCATTAGTGAATGCTGCTGATCAAAAGCCCTCTGTGTCTTCGTAGATAAATGTTCTTTGTGAGTTGCAATGACCCAAGTCATTTATCTCTTGATGGCTGACTTCTTGGTAAGGAGCCTCTCCAGTCTTAGCAAGGTTGCTCCTTAGGCCACAAATACATAACCCATTACTGAGACTGTACTTGAAACCTTTCCGTCTTTGTAGTATCTGCCATGCTTGATCCTGATAGTAATAACAACAACAATAGATAACACTTATAGAGTACTTCCACGTTTGCAAAGCACTTTATATATTATCTCATTTGTTCTTCACAATGACTCTGGCAGGTACTTGCTGTCATTGTTCCTATTTACAGAAGAAGATATTGGGGCAAAGAAAGGTAAGCGACTTACTAGTCATGAAGCTAGTAAATATTTGCGGCAGGATTAAAACATAGGTCTTCCTGACACGTTGGACAGTTAGGTGTTGCAGTGGTTGGAGCACTGGGCTTGGAGTCAGAAAGACTCATCTTTCTGAGTTCAAATCTGACCTGAGACACTTACTAGCTGTGTGACCCTGGGCAAATGACTTAACCCTGTTTGCCTCAGTTTCCTTCTCTGGAAAATGAGCTGGAGGAGGGAATGGCAAACCACTCCAGTAACTTTGCCAAGAAAACTCCAAACGGTGTCACAAAGAGTAGGACACAATTTCCTGACTACAAGTTCAATATTCTATACACTTTGCTACTTAACTACCTCAGGAACCCAGAGTCATCATTTCTTTCTTGAAATGGCATTGGAGAGTAGGACTTTGTGTAGCTCTATTATAATTAATTATAAGAATATTAATTATTAATCAGCATTAATTATTAAGCTATCATAAATATTCTTTAAGAATATAATTAACATCATGAAGACTATAATCAATAATAATTAATAGTAATTATTGTTATCACCAATAATAATAGGAATAGCATTTTAAATCTGCAAAGTTCTTTCCATACATTGGCTCATCTGATCCTCATAACAACCCTTTGATGTAGGTAACGAAGACTATAAAATCTCCCTTTCCATTAGCATAGACACCTATCCTGTGAAGAGCTGCCTTTACCTCTTTTCCTTTCCTTTTAAAGATCTTGTGAGATGGAATCCAGAAGAATTTGCATAGTCTCACCCAGCTTCCCTGGAGGAAGATGAGGGACAGAAAAAGCAAGTGAAGGTGTAGGAGTGCCTTCCAAACTTCAAGACTCCTTTGGGAGATCATCTGGAAGTAATCCAGGTGCTACAGGAGGGAAAAGGGAAATGACTAGGAAATCGCTGCAATGTGAATGAACCATTTGAATAAGACAAAAAAAGAAGTGTTCCTGCTGACATCCAAGGAAACCATTCATGCAAAGGGTGGGACCATGTGATAGTAACATAAAAGTAGCTTTAAATAGGCTGTAGGAAATTTATTCCCAGAAATGGGAAAGAATAGTTGAGGAGCCACTATAATCTCTCCATGGTCTAGTGGCTTGAGAACTGGCACATTTTGCTAGAGGACCACCAAACATTGGGGAGCAATGGTCAGAGGGGAAGGACTGGATAAAGAAAACATACATATTGGTCATGCACCTTCCCCCTCACTGTAGCCCCATTCATAGTAGTAACAATGATTCTATGGGTTGGGGAAGGTGGTCCACCTAAATGAGGTGTCTCTTGACTCTCTATGGATTTTAAGTGTAGCTGTACCTTTCATGTTAGAAGGGCACCTCTGAATCAAGAATTTCATATAATTTTTATTATTGTTATACCCTGGCAGTGGTGTCAAATTCAAATGGAAAGGGGGGGAGCAACCAAGACATACATAACAATACCTTTAAGCCACATGCTGACTTAGAAAAGACTTTCTAGGTTTTATTGTATTTTTATTTATTTTGTTAAATATTTCCCCACTGCATTTGAATAGGTTCAGTCCATACTTGGGAGTGTTGTGATTCATATGCAGCTTGTGGCTGGGTGTTTGAAATCTCTGCTCTAAGTGATCTCAAGGCATTGAGAATAAATTGATGATGTTCTAAGGTAATATGGACCCAGTGTCCTAAGAGAATGGGAGAACTGCCTTTGTGAAGAGGTGGAACAACTCTTGGAATCATCTGGTGGATATAGGCAACCTAGAGAAGGGGACCAGATGCCACTTTGGTTCTGTTTGCAGTAGGATCATATTTCTAAAGACCTAAGTCATGGTTGGTTGAGAGAAGACAGGCACAATGTAGTTCATCACCTTACAGAGAAATTAAATTTCGAACTATCCCCAGTTGATAATATCACAACCTGGAAGAGGTCAAAATAGGTCAGAGGCACTTTCTCCTCCTGGTCTGAGGCAGGAGTCTTCATTTGGTTTGTCTTGGTCTGGCTCATTTGGTAATGCTGGAATAGAATCTGGCCTAGGATTTCATAGGAACTAGTCACAGCATTTAGGCCAGGGATCATTTACCTTTTCGTGTCATGGTCTTCTTTGGCAGTCTGGTGAAGCCTATGGATGACTTTTCAGAATAATGTTTTTAATTATATAAAACAAACTACATTGGATTACAAGACAAACCAATTATTTTAAAAAACAGTTATCAAAACATTTTTTAAAAACCAAGTTCCTGGACCCTAGGTTAAGAATCCTTAATCAAGGCCTACTCCATTCATTATTTGCTATTCTTGAGTTGTTTTTCAGTTGGGTCCAACTCTTTGTGACCCCATGTGAGGTTTTGTGGGCAAAGGTACTGAAGTGGTTTGTCATTTCCTGTTCCAGCTCATTTTATAGATGAGGAAACTGAGGCAAAGAGGTTCAGTGACTTGCCCAGGATCACATAGCTAATAGGTGTCTGAGTCTGGATTTGAACTCACAAGGAGGAATCCTCCTAACTTCAGCCCTGGCACTCTAGCCACTTTGCCCCCTAGCTACCTTCCATTGGTCAGAACTACAGAGATGAAATTACTTTTCTCAGTACTAGACAGGTAGTGAGTGGTAATATTGAGGTTCAAAACTAAATCGTCTTACTCTGAATTTAGTGCTCTTTCTAGTACACTATCTGTGGACTAGACTGTAAGGTCCTTGAGAAAAGAGACTGTGCTTCTACATCTTTGTATCTGCTGTAGATTCTTGCAGAATGCCATTTATTATTTCGTTTGTGTGTAACTAGACATAGCCCTTCTCCCTAAGACTCTGGAGTCATGTAATCTGATTCTGGTTACAGATCCTAAAGGATCAATTTCTCTCTTTTGGCTTATAATACAAATTAGGTATTAATTTGGAGCTTAGGTATTGCTCTAGTTCCCCAAGTGTGAATAACATGGGCCTCAGCTTCTAAAGGAACACTCCACAGAGAATGTAGAAAATGAAAAAAGATAAATAAAATCCCATAAACAAATACAGAAAACATATCTGTCAAAAGAGTCATAGGCCCCCATAAACCGATATGAAAAGCACATTAAAATAAACTTATAATAGTTTCCCTTGGGAGTAATTGAATTTGAGGTTGCTATCAGGGCAACCCTTTGATATTTTGGTAAATCTCTTTCTGCTGCAGAGTTCTATATGATTTCTAGAAAACTCACCATGTCACTCTCTGGTTTAGATCCTTCTCAGGAGGCAGACACACTTTGGGACTGCTGGGATAGTCAATCCCCTTCCCATAAGGTCTTCACTGTCCAGATACCTCAGTGGAATAACAAAAGACAAGTTTTAAGTGCTTTATTTCCCAGAGTTATGAGTCCTCTTTACAACTGCTCCAGTAGTGGTGGGGTCATCCTATTCTTCCAAGAAGCTTCCTATTCAGAAAACATCCTACTTTCTCAAGAACAGGTCTTTGAATCCTTGATTTGGAAATTACTTTGAAGCAATCCCTCTGTCTGGTGCTATCCTAAAGAATCCCCTTTCTGTCTCTGGAATGTGGAATTCTGGAATCATGCTGCGTAAGAAACTGAAATCCTTTCTTCCTTCCTGCAGGAAATTGGGGTTCTGAAATATTTTTCAGAAATTCTATTCTCGATCCAATTGGATGAACGCATGTCTACTTTTGCCATATTTGTCTGCAAGACATTGACTGCTCTGGTTATTGCTGTCTCTGGGGCTAAGAGAGCCCACTCTCAGGGACAATTCTCTTACGCCAAGCACGTGCACTTATATCCTCGTGCTTACTTTCACTGTATGCTTCTGCTGTGCTGAAGGGATGGGAGATGATCAAGGGGTGGGCATGAATGTCAGCTAAGAAGGAGAAAGTGAGGCTGGAGACTATGCACAGCCCTCCCTCACTTAAATCCAATTCACTTGCTTGTCATGGCATCACCTTTTTGATGTCATGGTCCTTTTGAGAAACAACAACCAGAATAGAGCATGACCTTTTACCCAATGACTGTCCAGTTGTCTAAGGACAACAGAGACTTGGACCTTGAGTCAGAGCAGTCTGGGAAGAGCCGCAAACATACTGTGGGTGATTGAGGTTTTACTTGGCAAATCTCTTTAGGGATAAAATTAATGGATTAGTCTGGGTTAATAAAAAATAACAAGTTTCCAAGCTGCCTTTGAGAATAGACATCATTTAACATTAAATAAATCAAACAGAAAAGGTACAGATTACAAGAAAGGAGAATCTTGGCACTAGAGTTCCCAACACTATGCTGGGAACTAGGGGACCTAGCATCCCTTCTGGCACCTAATATTGAGAAAAAGGAATTATGAGGGCTTGTGGGCTTCCTTGTGGCTGAGGTTGACAGCCTGGCTTCAGCCACACAGTTTGGTCACAAACTATATGGCTCAGACACACAGTGTAGCAGATGTTCAGAGCTGGAGATAGGGCCCCTAAGGGCTAGGAATCACTATCACTGTAGCCCCACACTCTCAAGTTTGCCTAGACAAAATGAAGCAAGGCTTTCTGCTGCTGCTGAAACCTCTGTTGCCTGCCCTCCACTTTCTTCCCATCCCCCTCCAGATTTCTATTGGTTCCTTCCTCTCCTTTTTCTCTCAGTTGGAGAAGTTTCTATGCTGGTAGTGAGGTAGAGTAGCTTAGTTACTGTGAAAACTTCTTGGTGATGACCCTGGGTAGCTAGAGAAGCAGGGATAGAAAGTATTTATACAAAGGAAGGGCCAGGTTGGCCAGCTAACCAGAGCCCCAGATTTCTATCTCTCCATGTCCTCCCCTTTGCCACATGTACTTCCCAGATCTTCTCCTAAATGTTATGTAATAAAAGAGCACTGGCTTTACTGCATTTGGAGTTAAAAGATCTCAAGTTCTTGAGTTCAAGACCTGATTCTGATAGAATGTGATCTCCTTGAGAGTAAGGACTGTTTCATTCTTTGGGTTCTTATTCCCAGCACCCATCACAGTGCCTAATGCTTTATAAATTCTTATTGATTGATACTCACTGGCTTTATTATTGGGGGTAAGTTCCTCATCCCTTCTGAACCCATGTTTTCTCTTTAATAAGAGGGATAATATTTACATGGCTTCCTTGAAAAGTTATTCTAAAGAAAGTACTTTGTAAAACTTCAGTTTTTATTACTATGATATCCTTCTCCTGGTTCACCTTCAAATCCTGCCCATTCCTTGCAAGGGGTGATATAGCTATAATTTCAATAGTGAGGAAGTATATGATTTGACAGGAGAGAATATTGGAAAGGTGAAGAAAGCACTATGCTGGGAACTAAGAGATCTAGGTTTTAGATCTAGCCATGTCGCAAAATAGCTATGTGGAATTAGCAATCATTACTGACTTTTCTTTTTCTAATGGATAGTTATTAATATCTTTTGTTTTTACATAACCTAGATTTTCTCCTATATCCCTCCCCCTGTCAGGAATGAATCTCATAATAAATAATTTAAAAAATAAAATTAAGAAGAAAAAAATTCAGCAAGATCTATCATTACATCAAAAAATGTGGCATAATTTGCCCTGTTCCACACCCATGGTCCCTCTTTCCCCACTTCCTCCCATTTCTGCAAAGGAGAAGGGGAAAGCATCTTCTCATGTCTCTTGTTTGGGGCCACACTTACTCTTTGTAATTTTGCAACACTGATTTTCAGTTGTATGGTTGTTATTCTTTCCATGCATGTTGTTGTGGTCAATGCGTATATTGTTTCCTTGGCTCTGCTTACTTCAGTCTGAATCAGTTCATGTAAGTCTTTCTGTGCTCTTCTGCATTTACCATGCTCATCATCCCCTACAGCACAGCAAGATTTTGTTACATTTATGTACGACCATTTGTTTGGCCATTTGCCAATAGATGGGCATTTACTCTGACTCCCATTCTTTGCTACCATAAAAGGAATTTCTATAAATATTTTGGTGTATATGGAATCTTCCTTTTCTTTAATGACATCCTTGGGTTATATGGCTAGCAGTTAAATGTTTTGATCAAAGGATATGGACATTTGAGTCATTTTATTTTCATAATTTCAAGATGCTTTCCAGAATGGTTGTACTAATTCATAGCTCCATCCACAATGTATCAAAGTTATCTATCTTTCCACAATCCCTTCTAACACTGACTGTCCATTTTTTGTTATCTTTGTCAACTTTCTGGGTATGAGGGGAAACCTTAGAGTTTTTTTGGTTTTTCATTTCTCTTATCATTAGTGATTTGGACCATTCTTTCATATAGTCATTAGTAGTTGCAATTCTTCTTTTTAGGACTGTTCATATTCTTTAGTTCTCTCTTAAGGAACTATTTTTTCTGACCTTTATTTAGCATGGAAATTTGCAATGTGCTTACACATGTTATCAGAATTGAGCCCCACAACAGCTTTAGAAGGTAGATACCAAAGGAATTATGATATCCATTTTACAGATGAGGAATATGAGGTTCCTTAAGACTAATTGACTTGCCTAGGGCCACACAGCTAGTAAAAGGAAAAGGTAAGATTGGAACTCAGGTTTCCTGGTGCCAAGTCAAGCATGGTGACAATTTTGCCATCTTGTCACTTAAGTTTCCATTCCTTTCACCACTCCAAACTTTATTTCCTCATTTGTAAAGTAAAGCTGAAGATTGGAGCATAGGATTTGGAGTTAGAAGGGACATGATCTCTAATGTCTTTCCAACTCTAATGTTATATGACATAAAATAAAAATGAATGAAATTTATATCAAGCTTTAAGGCTGGCAAAATATTTTATGTACCTTGTCTTATCTGAGTCTCAAAACAGCTTTGCAAAGGAGGTACTACGGGTATTATCACCCCCGTTTTACAGATGAGAAAACAGGCTCAGAGAGGTTAAATGACTTAGCCATGACCACACAGCTAGTATGTGACTAACATGAGGTTTGAGTTCAAGTCTTTCCAGATTCTGAGGTGAATATTCCTTCCATGATAACACACCTTCTCACTTTAAGTTTTCTGAGTTCTTTTGTACTTTAAAGAATAAAATAACTGGGAGATGATTTCTTTGATGTAAGGAATTCCCCTGGAGGAAAGTACTTTTTAACTAATGCAGATTGACATCTGCTCTGCTGTTTACATAGTCTTAGAGAAAGCACTGAAAATTCAAGTAATTTGCCCCAACTCACCCAGCCAGTATATAAGACTTGAACCTGGGTCTCCTGACTCAGAGGCTAACTATTATTAAACCATTAAATAAACCACACTGCTTCTCAAGTTTTCTGAGCTCTTTACCAGTTAGTGAAGCTGTTTCCTACACATGGAGGAAATACTATAGTCTGTATGTTGCTCATCAGTATTTTGGGTAATACTGTAAACCTTTTTTAAGCCAGGCACTGTGTTATGCAATAAGGATACAAAAAGCCAACAAACAACAACAACAACAAAACCAGGCACATTTTCTCAAGAGCTCAGAGTCTAATGGAGGAGACAATGCGCTAACAACTATATACAAACCAGATAAATACAGGATAATTTGGGGTTGTTGTTTGCCCTTCTGTCTCGAAGAGGACCATGACATCAGGAAGGTGATGCCATGAGTTGTATGTGAATTGGATATTTGGGCTAATCTTGGAGAGACAGGTAGGTGTGTTCTGGTAAATGTTGAAAACAGGGCTCTCCAGGGGAAAAAAAAAAGTATATGCAGAACACACACACTTTCTTAAGTCTAGACAATCAACAAAACAATAGATTTCTGATATTTAAAGAGTAAACTTTTTCACTCTGAAAAGAGGCTTTAGCAGGCCCTGCTAAACCTGCTCTCCTGCTTGGGCTTCTACCTCAGCGCTCACTTGGGCACCCACTCCTGCATGCGTTCTCCATACATACCCATACAGAGACCCAGACACACCCATCCAAGGAAGCAGGGCTGGACCCTGCCTCGCCATAGGAAACCAGATCCATCTCAGGCTAATTACTGAGCAGTGGTTCCATTAAGCAGGTAGCTCACTCCAGACAAGGCAATTATATCTATCAGCTCCGCAGTAGTCAGAAGGGACAGACAATGCTATGTGATATATGAGGCATCTAACCACGTGAGATCCTCAATGCGCTCCATTTGGAAGTAAGCACCCTGCCCCTAAGGTTTGGAGGAGTGCAGGGAAAGTGTTTGTTTTGCCCTTTATTTCTGCTTTTTTGGTGGTCTCATCATTCTAGATCAAAGTAGAGAGCTGAGAGACAATAAGTTTGGATACTTTCCCTAGAATAAAAGTGTGTGTGTGGGGAAGGGCAGGAATTTGCTTCTCTGACACTCTCAGTCAAATATCTGCTCACTTTCCCCATCCCTCTTCCCTCACTATCCATCCATATGGGAACAAATACTTTGGAGGCAAGACAGGAGTTGTCTGATTTTTTTAAACCGTGGAGTAAGATGTGTTTGTTATGCTGATGCTTCACTTCTATCTATTTCTTTTCTTCTCTTTTTTTTAAAAGCTTGTAAAACATGCTTTAAAAAGCAACTATTAACATTTCTGGTCATGTTTGTTCTTAACCTCACTGTCTCTTGGGAAAGGGTAGGCTGCAGACCAGATCACTAGCCAAATACCAAGAGGGAACAAAGAACTAGACTGAATATCAGAGCTGAATGCAATATTGCTTCTACTATGAGCTCACAATTATGGAGTGCTTCAAGGCTTGCAAAGCATGAATACAACAATCTTGTGAGATAGGTGCTGTTATTATCCCCATTTTACAGATTAGGAAACTGAACTGATAAGTAACTAGGGAAGATTTGAATTCCCAAATCTCTCACTGTATTCACTATGCCTTAGTAAACTATGACCAGGTATTGTGTTTTTTATAAAAGACTAAATAATAGTTTTTACAATTTAAAATATAACATAATTTTATTTTAAAATGCAAAAACCTTTTAAAACTTGCTGGCTGAACAAAAAATAGACAATTTAACCTGCCAACCCTTACCCTAGAGCAAAGTTCTTTTTAAAATTTTTTTATTTATTTTTAGTTTTCAGCATTCATTTCCGTAAGACTTTGAGTTCCAAATGTTCTCCCCATCTCTCCCCTCCCCCCACTCCAAGATGGCATGCAATCTGATTACCCCTTCCTCCCATCTGCACTCCCTTTTATCATCTCCCCCTCTTATCCCCTTCCCCTTTACTTTCTTGAAGGGCAAGATAGATTTCTATCCTCCATTACCTGTATATCTTATTTCCCAGTTGCATGAAAAAACAATTTTTTTAACATTTGTTTTTAAAACTTTGAGTTCCGAATTCTCTCCCTTCTTCCCTCCCCACCCACCCTCATTGAGAAGGAAAGCAATTCAATATAGGTTATACATGTGTAGTTATGCAAATACTTCCATAATAGTCATGTTGTGAAAGACTAACTATATTTCCTTCCATCCTATCCCACCCCCCCCCCAATTATTCCATTTTCTCCTTTGACCCTATCCCCTTTCTAAAGTGTTTGCTTTTGACTACCTCCTCCCCTAAAGTGTCTTCCCTTCTATCATTTCCCCCTTCCCCCTTACTTTCCTGTACAATAAGATACCCAATTGAGTGTATATGTTATTCTCTCCTTAAACCAAATCTGATGAGAGTAAAGTTCACTCATTCCTTCTCACTTCCCCCCCTTCCCCTCCATTGTTAAACCTTTTTCTTGCCTCTTTTATGTGAAATAATTTACCCCATTCTCTCTTTCCCTTTCTCTTTCTGTCAATACATTCCTCTCTCACCCATTAATTTTATTTTTTAGATATCATCCCTTCATATTCAACTCACTCTGTGCCATCTACCTACCTACCTACCTATCTGTCTATCTACCTACCTACCTACCTACCTACCTACCTACCTACCTACCTACCTACCTGTCTGTCTGTCTGCCTGCCTGCCTGCCTGTCTGTCTGTCTGTCTATTTATCTATCTATCTCCTCCAACTACCCTAATACTAAGAAAGGTCTCATGTGTTACAAATGTCATCTTTCCATGTAGGAATGCAAACAGTTCAGTTTTAATAAGTGATCTTTTTTATGATTTCTTTTTCCTGTTTATCTATTCATGCTTCTCTTGATACTTGTATTTGAAAATCAAATTTTCTGTTCAACTCTGGTCTTTTCATCAAGAATGTCTAAAAGTCCTCTACTTCATTGAATATCTATTTTTTTCCCCTGAAGCATTATACTCAAGTTTGCTGGGTAAGTGATTCTTGTTTTAATCTTAGCTCCTTAGACCTCTGGAATATCATATTCTAAAACCTTTGCTTCCTTAATGTAGAAGCTGCTAGATCTTGTGTTATCCTGATTGTATTTCCACAATACTTGATTGTTTCTTTCTGACTGCTTGCAATATTTTCTCCTTGACTTGGAAACTCTGGAATCTGGCTACAATATTCTTAGGAGTTTTCCTTTTAAGATCTCTTTCCAGAGGAGATCGATGGCTTCTTTTAATTTCTATTTTACCTTCTGGTTCTAGAATATCGGGGCAGTTTTCCTTGATAATTTCTTGAAAGATGATGTCTAAGCTCTTTTTTTGATCATGGCTTTTGGATAGTCTAATAATTTGTAAATTATCTCTCCTGGATCTATTTTTCCAGGTAAGTGGTTTTTCCAATGAGATATTTCACATTGTCTTCTATTTTTTCATTCTTTTGGTTTTGTTTTATAATTTCTTGATTTCTCATAGAGTCATCACTTTCCCTTTGCTCCATTCTAATTTTGAAGAAATTATTTTCTTCAGTGAGTTTTTGGACCTCCTTTTCCATTTGGCCAATTCTACTTTTTAAGGCATTCTTCTCCTCATTGGTTTTTTGGACTTCTTTTATCATTTGGGTTAGTCTGTTTTTAAGGTACTATTTTCTTCAGTATTTTTGGAATAGAGCTAAAACAAATGCCAATTTTCTCTGACTCAAATGCCATCTCCATGATTCCACAATTGGTTCTCTACCTAGAACTGCCACTAATGACCTTTGTGACTGTGGGCAAGTCTCTCTCCTTCTCAACCTCCACTTTTCTATTGGTGAAAGGAAGGGGTTGGATTGGCTCTTCAAGACCCTTTTCTATTAAGAATCTAGGATTCTAAATATCCTGCCTAATACTTACAAAGGGGAAGTTGTGTGGGTAGTTCTTTGTCTTTCATTCTTAAATAGGATCATGACATCCAGGTGGTGATGCTATGTCACAACTTGCCAAAGGAAGATCTCCTTGATCATAACATACTGTCAGATAGATATGATTAGAGACCACAGACTCTTTCATGAAAGTGGGGATACGGAGAATAAGTGAAAGAGTAATTTTCCCTGCTTCAAATTTTTATTGTTTGAAAATTAATCAGCAAAGGTCTAGTTTAAATTCTGTGCCACTGTTTATAGCTCATGTCCATGTCTCAGTCCCAGAAAACATTGCAGAAGCCCTCAAACCCTTGCACCTCCCCCTTTAAAAAAAAATTTCTGTTAACAAGATGAAATTATCTTCCATAGAACAGACCATCCTTCCCTTTATTCTCTCCCTGTAATTTAGGAATTTCTTGAACAGGATTCTCAGAATAATTGGAACTCAGAATAGGAAGGGACCTTAGAGGCTGTCTACTCCAAATCATACCTGAGTATTATTACATCATACCTATCAAATAGTTATCCAGCTGGACCAGCTCCAGTGAGGGAGAACCTCTCCTCTCCACAAGTAGCCCATTACATGCTCTAATTGTTAGGAAATTTTTCTTAACCTTAAGCTTAAATTTGCTTTTTTCAACGTTCATTAATTTCTCTTTGTTTCTTTGGGGCCAAGTTGAAGAAGTCTAATCTGTTTTCTGCATGACAACTCTTCAAAAATGTGTATATTCTTGCAGTGGCAGTTTATAGGACCCAGGTTTGGGAGGATGGCATGGGGGGAGAGAATATCCAGAGTTCACCAGTTGACCATTGAGGGACACACAAGAGTTAGAGCTGGGCCACTACAGACACCAAAGGGGTGGAGCCATCCTTCCTCCTTTATCTGTGCCTGAGGCAAAAAAGGAATGATAGCTCTCCTTTGCTCATGGCTTTTGGGAATCTTTGTTCCTTTGGTGGTCTATACCTCTCTTAGTTCCTTTAGTGGTGCACACCTCCCTTGGTTCCTTTGGGAAGATGAATATATGAACTCAACCATTAATGCTATAGCTGCAAGCTAAAGTCCCAGAGGGACTGATCCTTTTACTCTAGCAATATAAGTAATTTGAGAGTCTCAATATTATGTTCTGTTTCTTTTCTATTTGGGCAATAAATGTACCTAAACTATCATCAGTGTCTTTTTTCCTTTTCGTCACTCAAGGCTGGCATAGAGATGAACATCTTAATGGGGAAATGAATTTCACAATGTACATTTCCCATGATTTCTAGGGTGGGGACAAAGTATGAGTCAAAATTATGATAGATTTATGAAATATTATATGCAGATGAAATGATGGGTTGAGCTGAAATGAACCAAAGCAGCAGTAAAGGAGGATAAGAGCAGAGGCAGTTTGGAAAATCTTACTAGATGGGTGGGGCAGACATCATTCTTTACCTACATACTTTTGATGATGGGAAGAGATCTTTCATCTCCTTAGGATCTTTCCCCATCTCTCTATGTGGGATGGTTCTTGTTATTACTTCCAGTAGCAAAATGGTCAATAAGGACACCCACCTTGTATTTTCTTTTGTTTGAATAAATGCTCTACTTGTGGCTGGTAATCTACCTTGCAGTCACCTAAGATGAATGTGTCTGGCTCTGTGGTTCTCTGAATGCCCTGAATGGGAATGGTTTAAGAACATAACATTATAATGGAGGTATAACAGTATGGCTCGGTAAGAGGATCCTTGGATGTAGAGTCAAATGAACCTGGATTCTAATCTCATCTCTGCTACTTTTATGACCTAGCTTTTGGCAAATCAATTTTCCTCTGTGAACTTCAATTTCCTCATCTGGTAAGGAGGGAAAAACATTTATTAAGCACCTACTATGTGCCAGGTGCTATATTAACTGCTTTGCAAGCATTATCACACTTGATTCTCACTACAACTCTGGGAGGCAGGTGCTGGTATTATCCCCATCTTATAAATGAGGAAACTGAGACAGACAAAGGTGAAATGACTTATCTAGGAGCAAAAGAAAAGAGGTGCTAAGGTCTCTAATATAGAGACTTTTGCAAATTGTAAAATAATAAAAATAGCTGGCATTTATATAGTGATTCAAGACTTGTGATCTCATTCAAGACTTGTAATCTCATTTTATCTTCTTAACAACTCTTGGGAAGTAAGTGTTATTACAATTCTCATTTTACAAATGAGGAAACTGAGGCAGAAGTTAATTGACTTCTTTGGGGTCACACAGTTAGTAAATGTCTGAGGCTGGATTTGAACTTGGATCTATCCTGACTCTAGGTCCACACTCTATCCACCATCCCACATACAATGAAAAGGTTAAGATAAAAGGGAGAGGAGGTAGATTGGAGCAGAAGAAAACAAGAAGGCTTGGCAATTGATGGGAGGTGGGTGATGGAGGTGAGGGATGAACTTAAGATCATTCCATATAAGTCACTAAACAACAGCATATTATGGGAAAGAAAAATGAAAAACAAATGCAGCTTGGATTTTCACAATCTCCCCTTCTTATTTCATTCTGCCCTGTGGCTACAGTGCTGTGTAGATTCAGCTTGTGTCAGGGGCTTGGAACTCTAAGGTCTAGGGGAAAAGAATCACTGGGGGCAAGTTGCAAACTGCAGAGAATGGAAAAGTGAGCTGATCACACTCGAGGCAATTAACACAAAAAAGGAAAGTAACCATGACAAAGATGGTAAAAGTGATGTCACAGAACAACCATGTGGGACAATGGAATGTGCTTGTAACATGAGGAGTCTGAGAGAACAAATGGAAAATTAACTGTCAGGCCCTGAGGGATATCTCCTGCCTCCCTACCTTGATAGGGTGCTTCATTAGGCACCTGGTTAGACCCTTCCTGTGGAGCGGGAATGGGCAGCAAATTATAGTACAGGCAGAATCACCTGGCTTGGGGACCCTGGGCAGGTCACTTGATATCCACTTTCTCCTCTACAAAATAAGAAGATTGATTAGACTTGGGAAGGTCCTTTCCAACTCTGATATTCTGTAGTTGAACAATTATGCCCTTGAAATCTCCACAGTCTTGCCTTCTACCTCTCCTCTTCCCTCATATACATACAATTCCTTATCTTTCTATTGGGTAGAGCACTGGATTTGGAGTCAGCAAGACTTGGGTTGGAATCCCTACTAGCTTTGTGACTGACCCTGGGCAAGTCTCTGTGCCTCATTGTTTTTATCTATGAAATGAGGATGATAACCTCACTGGGGTAACATGAGGAGAAAATGAGATTAAGTCCTTTACACATTTTAAGTCGACAGATAAAGTGTTAGCTATAACAAGATACTTGTTGAATTGAACTGAGTCTACAGACAGCTCTGTTGGAATGGAATGGAACACTAAATTTGGCATCAGGAGACCTGGTTACCAGGTTTAAAATTTCAGCTTTGCTATGCCATTTTTGGCAAATGATCTAGCCTATTAATTTCTAATTAATATTTGCCTGACCCACCTCACAAGGTTATAGTGGAAGCCCAATGCAGAGACAGACATATAGATCTTTATAAATTGTAAAGTAAATTAGCTGCTGTTGTTCAGTCACATCTGATTCTTTGTGTCCCCGTTTGGGGTTTTCTTGGCAAAAACACTGGAGTGTTTGCCATTTTCTTCTCCAGTTCACTTTACAAATGAGGAAACTGAGGTAAGCAGGGTTAAGTGACTTGCCCAGGGTCATACAGCTAGTAAGCATCTGAGGCTGAATTTGAACTCAGGTCTTCCTGACTCCAGGTCCAGTGCTTTATCTACTGTACCACCTAGGTGCCTTGTAATAATAATAATAGCTAGCATTTATATATTGTTTTAAGGTTTGCAAAGTGCTTTACAAATATCATCTCATTTTATCCTTACAACAACCTGGGGAGGTAAGTGCTATTATGAACTTCATTTTACAGATGAGGAAATGGAGACTGTGAGATATTAAGTGACTTGCCCAAGGTCAAATAGCTAGAAAGTGTCTGAGGCTGGATTTGAACTCAGGTCTTCCTAACTCAAGGTCCAGTGCCACTGTATGTACTGTGCCACTTACATGGCTATAATTTACCAAATAAATTGTAAATGTCAATTCTTATTATCAACTATTATCTTGAGTTCAAATCAGGCCTCAAATACTTACTAGCTGTATGACCCTGAACAAGTCACTTAACTCTGCCTCAGTTTCCTCATCTATAAAATGAACTGGAGAAGGAAATGGCAAATCACTCCAGTATTTTTGCCAAGAAAACTCCTAATGGAGTCACAAAGAGTCAGACTCAACTGATATAACTGGACAATAATAACAATAATATTGACCTCAAGGAAAGACATGGATAAATTGGAGTATGTCCAGAACCTGGCCACCAGAATGGTGAAGGGTCTTGAGTCCCTCACATATGAGGATCAGTTGAAAGAACAGCAGATGTTTAACCTGGAGAGGAATAGAACTTGAGAGCTTTCTCCAGTTACATGAAGGGCTGCATATGGAGGTGAAATTAGGCCTATTCTGCTTGGCCCCAGACCACAGAACCAGGAGCATTTGGTAGAAGCTGCAGAGAGAAATTTAGGCTTGAGGAAAAGGGAAGGGAGTGGGGTGGAGTGGGGAGAGGAGAACAAGTATTTATTAAGCCCCTACTATGTGTCAGGCTCTGTGCTAAGTTCTTTGTAAAGGTCCCAATTGATTTGAACAACAGTCCTGCGAGGTCAAGTTTTGTTTTGGGTGGGCTTTTTCCTTTTTTGAGTCCAGATTGATTTAACTGATAATAGGAACTCCTAGTGAGGAAATCTCTTCCTCCAGTATAGAAGAGTAACTGCCCTGCATCTCAGAATTCTAGAATGTTGTCCGGCTTGGAGAGATTAAATGACTTACCCAGAGTAACACAGTCAGTGTACAACAAATATTGAGAAACCCAGGTCTTCTTGACTCAGGCACTGACTTTCTCTCTACTACACCATACTCTCCCTTGAGGTAAACACTAGCTACTTTTATCTCCATTTAACAGGTGGGGAAAATAGAGGCTCAGGGAGGTGATAAATGACTTGCTTGATGTTACACAACTAACAAATGTCTGAGGCAGGAGTCAAACCTAGTTCTATCTGATTTTTAATGGATGCTCTGAGTTAGTGGTACCTTTTGTTTGAAATAAAATCCTATAATTTCAAGCCATTTTTATTATGAGCAAAAATCTCTGCTTTACAACCTCTACCTCTCTTTGTCCTCTGGCTTATTTCTAGCAGTATGAGATATAAGAAAAGTAACTGGCAGTTTTGTGGAATTGGTTGTAACCTACGAAGGGCTGGCCAAATTCTGCAAAATGGATGTATCAGTTCATCAGTCAATCTTGGACTGTTCCTGTGAAATCTTATAAACTGAGGGGAAACCCAATAATTCCATTTGCAGCTGAACTCTAATTACCAGATCCTGGAGCAGAGATGACCCTCCCAAAGCAAAGAGCAAGAAGCAGCTCGATGCCACAGCAGATAGGCAACTGCTCTTGGCCTCAGAGGAGCCTGAGCCTGAATCTTGATGAAGATAATCTAACCCCCTCACAGCCTCATTTTTCTCATCAGTAAAATGAAGATAATGAGACATGTGAAGTGCTTTGCAAACCTTAACATGCTCTAGACATTCTTGCTATTTGATTATTATTAAAAGGTCTCCCTCACTCACATCTCCTCTGGTTGTCATCCTCATAATCATTCTTCTGAGGACAGTTATTATTGTCCTGTTCAACCTTCTCTTCTCCAGGCAAAATCATTTCAGTTCCTTAAATTGCAAATTGTATTTTTAAATCTTCCATTATTTTGATATGAGTCACTAAGCCTATACTCACCACCTGGGCCAACAACCTCACCACCATCCAAAGCAGGGAATAGGGAGAAGGAGAGAGGTTATCAGGGAAGCCTAGAGAACAGTCTAGAAATATCATTGCCCAGAAGGAGAAACTGAGGCATGAAGCTAGCCAGTGATGGAGCAGAGGCCAGACTCTCTCATCTTTGAATTCCATATAAGGGACTGAGAATGGCCTGGGACTATAGGGGTAGACAACAGGGTGGGGGAATAGTCTGTTTCCTCAGGTTCTCAATTGGGATTGAGAATGCCAAATCCTCTTTGAATGAAACAGAAAAGGGATTAAAAAGAGAGAGATGGAGAGATCAAGATATTAACCTGCTGAAACAGGACACTTCCACATAGAGATTAAATTCTTTTCCTAAACATTTTTTATTCATTTTCATCAACATCTTAAAAATCTATCCTTGCATCATAGGCTTCCTGGATTATGAATGGATGGATGGGTGGCCTTATTTCAGAGACATGTGTGCACGTGCACATACACACATATTCATCCACACACAGAGACTTGAGAAGAGGAAGGCAGGTCTCTTGGGTGGAGGGGCTACTGCTGGTTAAAGGTAGAGAAGCCTAGAAAATTACTGATGTTTTTAGAGCTGAAGGAAACCTTGGGGATCACCTCCATTTCTCCCACCCCCTCTCCTTTTATTTACAGGAAATCAAGTTGTATGACTATTTGCTGGATATGTTATAAAAACTATTTCTTTTGTATGTGAGTTTGACTAAAGAGAAGCTGAGGTCTCTTCCAACTCTGAGATTCTATGAAATTGAAAATGGACTGGACTTGCTTGAAATCAAATAGATATTGGCAGAGCTCGGATTAGAACCCAGGGCTCCTGACCCAAGATCCAATGCTTTTTAAATCATGCTCCAACCTTCCCTCATTCATTTATTCATTCCAATCATCACTCAAAAGTACTTACAGTGTACAGAATACCATGATAGGTGCCAGGAGAGATGAAAAGACAAGTCAATACTTGGTCACAGCTCTTAGAAAGCTCACAATCTAGCTGGAAGGAATACAATATACATATAAATATTAAAAACTATAAAGTAAATTAGGTAATTGGAGGGCAAGTTTATGAATTGGTTATTGCCTATAATCTTTCTTGTCTGGCCTGACTTTTCTGCTAAGGAGTCCCAGCTCTATCATTGTCCCAGACACCTGCCTTACTCCTATCCTACCACAGGCCTGGGTTCCTCAGCCTCTACTCCTGGCTTGTCTCATCAAACATTGGTCCAGTCCCATCTCTAGCATTAGCTCTCTGAGCTCCATCACTCCTAGGCCTCAGTCTGATAGGAAAAGTCCCTGGACTTGACTCAGGACTTCACTGGCTGTACTGGGGTCTGACCAAGTACCTAGACCTATTTCTTTTAACCTGAGTCATAATTTAGAATCTGAAGCCAATTCATTTGAATTTGGAAGGAAGTATGGGGTGTCTTAAGGAATCATTGTTGGGTGTGATTGAAGTAGATTGGAGAAAGAGGTCATGGAAGTTGAAAGGTTGAGGAACTAGGAGACTAGGGTGTTCAAAAATGGCAAGGGCTGGGGCTGAGAAGACTATGAGCATTACTGAACTTATTGGGGGAAGAGGGAGAATGACCTTGGCTATCACGGATGATAAATCAAGATCTCTCTATCTGGAGGGGCTGGGGTGACCTTGAAAGGAGGGGAAGAGGTTGTGGAGTGATGTAACAGAAAGAGAATCTGGAAGGAGTGAGGAGCAAGGGGTATGCCAGCCCCCATTTCCTCTTCTGTGTCTCTGGGATGTGAGAAGAGCAACCAGACTTGGAGAGAGAATGCTAAGTGATGTGGTGTCTTCAGGAAAACACTCGGCTTTAGTGAGCACTGGAGAATGAAAGAAATGTGAGAGGAAGTGCTCTAGTATCATAGGATGAAAGCTGGGGAGGAAAACTTGGAGATTAAATAATCCCATCTCATTTTGCAGATAACTGAGGAGCAGACAAGTGAAGTGACTTGCCCAAGGTCACACAAGTAATAAGTGGCAGAGGGGGTTTAAACTCAGGTCCTCTAGACTCCAGTTTCAGCAACCTTATCAAAGGACCAATAATAAAGGTTTTATAGGGTATAATGGAAGGGAAAGGCAGAGGAAAGAGTGACCAGGAGAGGGCTAGGGCTGAGTCTACTGTGAGAGAGGGGGATGGAGAAAGGTAGGCAGTTACAGAGGTCAGCATTGAGCTACCTTTGCATCCTCCCAGCTGATCCTTGACTCATCATGTGGTGTAGGTTCCCAGACCAGGGTTGGAGTAGAGATACATACTTACCATCCCCAGAGGACTGTAAGGGTCATAGGAACCTGGAATCAGTGAGAAAGTGGCCTAATGGGGTGATGGTGGTGGTGGTGACTATACCTTCCAACTGGTACTGGTTGTGGGGAGGACAAAGAAAGGAAGGAGAGTTGGAGGAGGAGAAGAAGGGGCATAGGATGTCCCAATCTGGTACCTTGTCCCAGTAACCCGTACTAGTTCTGGCTATGTTCTTATCTCTCTCAATTACTGTATAAGAAAAGTTTCTTTGCAACTTTGTGTTAAGGTAGAAGACCTTAGTTCCATCCCTTCATGAAACCCAAACCTTGGAAAGGCAACAGTGTAGTGGAGAGAGTGCTGGTTTTGTAGTCACAGGATGATTGTAATGGTCTTGGGGGACTCAGAGTCAGAAAGAGTATGGGCTAATGGGAAAATTGAGGTGAATTACCTGGTACTGGAGTGAAGGGGGTTAGGGACAGGGAGGAAAAGAGAAGAGGAAGAGGATGGTAGTTGGCCATAGTCACAGGAACTGGGTTAAAATCCCAACTCTTTCTTCTTGTGCAAGTTTGTGCAAACCACTTTATTCTCTCTGGATCTCAATTTCCTCATCTATAAAATGACAGAGTAGAGCTAGGTGACCTTTTCAGTTTCCCTCTTGCTCCAAATCTATGATGGTTTCGGTTTGGGATGCAGATAGATTCTGACAAATTACCAGGTAGTAGATGGTTAGCATTTCAGGTACACTGAAAAAAGAAAAGCTTACTGAGATTCCAGCTTGGACAACACACCTCACCCCCGCCACTCTAGTTTCCTCACAGAGAGTAAATAAGATTTAGACAGTGTTCTGGCCAGCAAGGAAAGCACTGTCTAAACACACAGTGGGGCCTGCTGGTCTGGTTCTGGTTTTCTGGTTGTCACTGCTTGGCCAGGTGAACCCATTGACACAGAACAGGAATTTTCCATTTGCGTAGACCCCGGAGGCTTCACACTTCACTCTCTCTGATTCAGATCCAAGGCATTTTCAGTGCTTCTTGTAAATTCTAGTTGCCAGTCTCCTCCCCGCGCCCCCCCCCCCCCCCCAACCACATCACCACTCCCCTACTGCTCAATTTTGCTTCAAACCAGCAAGTACTCTTCAGTTTCAGCTATGTGCAGGACACTGTCCTAGGCACAGAAGGGAGCTAAGAGGTTAAATGAGATTTAGTCTCTCCAACTACACCCAATGGATATTCTAAAAAAAAAAAAAGCCTCTGTATGAATCTTAGCACTGTTCCATTATCCCCATCCCTGCAGAAGAAGAAAGAGCCCACAAAGGACTAATTCGTTACCGAGTGGGAGTGGCCAGCCTCTCCTTGCTTAGTTCAACTACTTCTAAATAAGCAGATACAATCTATTACTGGGATTATACAGGAAACCTTTCCAGCTTGGTAGGACCTGCCAGAGTTTTGTGCCATGCTGGCATAACCCTTGAGAATGGTGGTATAGTGGGTAGGGTGCTGGACTTGTAATAAAGAAGACCTGTGTTCAAATCCTACCTCAGACATACGCTAGCTATATGACCCTAGGCAAGTCCCTTAACCTCTCTGGGCCTGTCTCCTCATTTGTAAATGAAGGAGTTGGATTCAGTAGCTTCTAAGGTCCCTGTCAACTTTAAATATGTCATCCTATGAATCCAGAATCACTCCTGTTCCATGATGTCAGCTTGGAAAACTAACAGATAGCCTACATATTCCATTGGTATCTTTGCTATGTCAAGAAAAACCAGGGAAATTCCCCCAGTATGCTGGGTAGACCCTTGGTAGTGTATTTACTGGAGCCCTCATGTGAAAGTGGCCCAGAAGGGATGGTCCCAGATGGGCTGCCATCTGCATCACTGGAAATATCTGCATCATTGAGCTCATAAGTGCACTGGAGTATTTGAGCCTAGACTCAGAGAAAGAGTTTGTGTCCAGTAGGAAGGAAGAACTTACAATCTAAGGCCTTGGGTCAGCTGCTTCACAGCTTCTAGGTGTTATTTATCCTTCATTTTCTTTTTTGTTTATTTATTAAGTTTACTTTTTGACATATTGAATTAGAATTTTTTTAAAAAAATTTATATTTAAAGTTTTTAGTCCCAAATTCTATCCCTCCCTACCTCCCCTTTCCTCTCCCTGAGATGGTACAAAATTTATCATTTTGTACAAGAAGACTCGAATAAAAAAAAAGAAACAAAGAAATTAAAAATAGCATTCTTTAGTCTATATTCAGTCAATATCAGTTCTTTCTCTGGAGTCAGATAGCATGCTTCATCACCAGTCCTTTGGGATTGTCTTGGATCATTGTATTCCTGAGAATGGCTCAGTCATTCACAGTTCTTCATTGAACAATATTGCTGTTAGTTCCTGGGCACAATGTCATCCTGGTTCTGTTCACTTCACTTTGCATCAGTTCATGTAAGTCTTTTCAGGTTTTTCCGAAATCATCCTGCTTATCATTTCTTACAGCACAATAATATTCATTATAATCATATACCACAGCTTGTTTAGTCATTCCTCAATTGATGGGCATCCCTTTGATTTCTAATTCTTTGCCACTACAAAAAAGAGCTGTTATAAATATTTTTGTACAAATAGATCCTTTTCCCTTTTTTTTGATCTCTTTGGGATATAGACCTAGCAGTGGTGTTTCTGGATCAATGGGTATGCACAGTTTTATAGTTCCAAATTGCTTTCCAGAATATCCTTCATTTTGAAAGAGGACCAATGACATCATAGGGTGATGTCTAGCCTTGCTTGTGAATTGGACTTAACTGAGACAGAGCTGCACAAATTTGTCAGCCTCATTTTCTCTTCCAGAGCCATCAAAATCCAGTGGCAAGAGAAAAGTCAGAATGACTGGTGAGGACCTGGGATGCAGCAGATGACCTTGGCATCTTTGATGTCTGACCAAGCTTTAAGCACTGTACAGGGTCTGCTTCAGCTGCCTTTGCAGCCATTGAAACAAGTTGTTCTCATCTGCCCATTCTTCTGGGGAAAGTCTTCACATACTTGGAGTGGACATGCCTCTAAGTCACTAACAGGTTTGAGGCTGTCAGTTTTCCTCAACCTGGCTTAGCCTATCTGCCCAGATAGTTTGACCAGGGTGTGACCAGTGCACATGCTACAGCTTCTTTGAGCCACAGGTGAGAGTTGAGTGACAGGTGGACACCAAAGTTGGATGATCAACCCTCACACCAGAGGTCCTAATCCTCCTTGCCCATACCACATAACACCAGCTTTCAGGTAGATCTCCAGGGATTCTCTCAGACCTCTTTTCCTAGATATTTGTCCTGTCAGGTCTTCCTTACCCTAGCTCTCATTCTTTTTTCCGGGAAGTCTTGGTCAACAGTGGGGAGAATAGATTTCTCCAACAATTTAATCCTATGTGTTGGCCCATCTCCTTTCATTTGGCTTTGTACTACATCAATGAATACATCAGGTATGAGGGAAAAAATCCTTCAACTTAAGGAAAAATGTTTACTACCTGGCACATTTACTTTAATACTTTCCATAATCATTTATGGTTCAGGTCTAAGTCCTTGGAATGCATCTAGACTGCCTATAAGAACTTAGAACTTCCCACGACAGGGAGCCAAGATGTCAGAGTAGAAAGACGCATATACTCCAGCTCTTCCCCTGTAGCCCACAAAATAACTGTAAAAGATGACTCTTAATGAATTCTAGAGCAGCAGAAACCACAGAACAACAGAGTGAAAGAGGTTTGCAGCCAAGGGTAACCTGGAAGGTTGACAGAAAAGGTCTATCCCATGGGATACTGAGCAGACTGGAGCCCAGCCCTGGCTGTGTGGCACTGGGAGGAACAGAAGCTGAACAGACTTCCGGGGCATAATTTCCAGCATGGAGGGTTCCAGATCCCTCAACCTGCAAGCAACAAAGAAAGCTCCAAAGGTCAGTGTGGGAGGGCTTTCCCAGCTGGGCAAGAGGGGAACAAGGTTCCCCCAGCACTAGCCCCAGGTGATGGCAGCAGCGGGAGGTGGACAGCTATGGTGGCTGAGAAAGCAGCCTGGGTCCGTTGTCTAGGAAGCTCAGCTTAAAACCTCTGGTGGAATCAAGAAATTGATCTGATCCTCAGCCCTCAGTGGTGGCCCCATCCCTACCCAAAGCCCCTGGGGAACTGAGTAGTTGATTTGAATCTCAACCTTGTATTGGGGAGAAGAGAAGCACTAGGACCCTCCTCTTGACAAAAGATGCAGAAGTGAAGTTACTGGCTGGGAAAATGCCCCCAAAAATAAGACCATAGAAGGTTACTATCTTAGTAAACAGGTGTCTCCTTCCATCCTTTCAGATGAGGAAGAACAAGGCATGCTGTCAGAGGAAGTCAAGGCCTCTGCCTCCAGTACCCCGAAAATGAATATGAAATGGGCTCAGGCCATAGAAGAGCTTGAAAAGCATGTCAACAGCCTGCTAAAGGAGAACCAAAAAATGCTGAGAAAAATAACACCTTTAAAAAGAGGCTAACTCAATTGGGAAAAGAGGTCCAAAAAGCCAATGAGGAAAATTAGCCAAATGGAAAACAAGATTCAAAAGCTCACTGAACAAAATAGTCCTTTAAAAGAGAAAATCAAGTTCAGGGGGAAGCTAATGACTGTGAGATAAACCAAGCAGTTAGAAAACAAAACCAAAAGTTTGAAAAAATAGAAGATAATGTGAAACATCTCATAGGAAAAACAACTGACCTGGAAAATAGATCCAGGAGAGACAATTTAAAAATTATGGGACTACTTGAAAGCCATGATCAAAAAACAGCCTAAACATTATCTTCCATGAAATTATCAAGGGAAACTGTCCTGATATTCTAAAATCAGAGGGCAAAATAAATATTGAATGAATCCACTGATCATCTCCTGAAAGAGACTCAAAACAAGAAATTCCTAGGAATATTGTGGGCAGACTTCAGAGTTCCCAGGTCAAGGAGAAAATACTGCAAGCAACTATAAAGAAACAATTCGAGTTATTGGGGAAATACAATCAGAATAACACAGGATCTGGCAGCCTCTACATTAAGGGATCAAAGGGCTTGGAATAGGATATTCCAGAAGTCAAAGGAACTGCGATTAAAACCAAGAATCACCTACCCAGCAAAACTGCGTATAATACTTAAAGGGAAAAAATGGTCATTCAATGATATAGAGGACCTTCAAGCATTCATGATGAAAAGACCAGAACTGAATAGAAAATTTGACTTTCAAACACAAGAATCAAGAGAAGCATGAAAAGGTAAACAGGAAAGAGCAATCATAAAAGACTTTCTAAAATTGAACTGTTTACATTCCTACATGGAAAGATAATATTTGTAACTCTTGAGATTTTTCTCAGTATTTGGGTAGGTGGAGGGATTATACAAACACACACACACACACACACACACACACACATATGGACAGAGAGTACAGGTTGAGTTGAATCAGAAGAGATGATATCCATAAAAAAAATAAAATTAATTTAAGGGGTGAAAGAGGAAAATATTGGGAGGAGAAAGGGAAAAATGGAATGGGGCATGCTATAACTCATAAAAGAGATAAGAAAAATCCTGTTCCATGGAGGAGAAAAGGGAGAAGATGAGGGGAGAAAAGTGAAGTTTACTCTCTTCACATATGGCTCAAGGAGGGAATAACAGGCTCACTAAATTTGGTACGAAAATCTATCTTACACTACAGGAAAGTAGGGGAGGAGGGGACAAATGGGGTTAGAAGGGAGGGCAAATGGGAGAAGGGAGTAACTAGAAGTAAACACTTTTGGGAAGGGACAAGGTCAAATGAGAGAATAAGAAAAAAAGTGGGGGAGGACAGGGTAGGATGGAGTTAGTCTTACATAGCATGACTATTATGGAAGTCTTTTGCAAAATTACACATATATAGCCTGTATGGAATTGCTTGCCTTCTCAGTGGAAATGGGTTGGGAGGGAAGGAGAGAAGTTGGAATTCAAAGTATTAGAAACGAATGTTGAGAATTATTGTTGCATATAACTGGGAAATAAGAAACACAGGTAATGGAGCATAGAAATCTATCTTGCCCCACAAGAAAAAAGAGAAGATGGGGATAAGGGAAGGGAAGGGTGTGATAGAGGGGAGGGCATATTGAGGGAAGGGGTAATCAGAATGCAAGTTATTGTGGGGAGGGGGAGGGGAGAGATGGGGAGAAAAATTGGAACTCAAAATTTTGCGGAATGTTGAAATCTAAAAATTAATTAATTAATTTAAAAAAAAGAACTTCCTGCAACAATGTTGCAGGCATTGGAAACCCATAGAACAGTCTCATCTACCAGACTACAAACTTCATCAGGAGATGCACCAGGACTGACTATTTCAGAAGCCCTCATTTCCTCTGGCACAGTGCTAAAGAATACAGTAGACATTCTATAACTATTTGTTGAATGAGAACCAGCTGATGATTATAAAGTGCTTTAAAGTTTATAAAGCACCTGACATACATGAACTCACCTGAGCCTCACAAAGGAGGAAGAAACCATAAGTAATATTATTCCATTTTACCAGTTAGGAAATTGAGGCTCAGGGAAGTTAAGTGAGTTGTTCACATTCACACAATCAGTGAGTATCTGTGTCAGATTTTGGACCCAGACCTTCCTGACTTTAAAGTTAATTCTCTAACCACTGTTACACTGTCTCCTTTTCAATTCGATATGCCCAAAATGGAACTAGAATATTTTTCTCTAGACTTGTTCAGTCATTTTCCAATTGTGTCTGACTCTTTGTGACCTCATTGAGGATTTTCTTGGCAAGGATATTGGAGTGGTTTGCCATTTCCTTCTCCAGTTAATTTTTACAGATGACGAAAACAGTCCTCAACAAACAGGATTACGTGACTTGCCCAGGGTCACACACCTAACAAGTACCTGAGGGAGGATTTGAACTTGAGAACATGCATTTTTTTGATTCCTGGACCAATGCTTTTTCCACTGCTCCACCTGGCTGCTCTTTTCTATCACTTCCCTTCCTCCAAATTTCCCCAATTCTATTGAGGGTCCCATCATCCTCCCAGTCTCCTAGGTTTACAGCCTCAGAATCCTCTTTAGCTCTTCTCTTTCCTCCTCATTCAGAGAGCTGGGCCTGGAATCAGGATGACCTGAGTTCAAATCTGACCTCAGATACTTGCTAGCTGTGTGACCCTGGGCAAGTCACTTAATCTCTGATTCCCTGAAATGGGGATAATAATAACATCTACTTCTCAGGATTGTCATAGAAGATCCAATGAGATAATATTTGTAACATATTTAACACAGTGCCTGGTACATAGTAAGCACTATATAAATGCTAAATCAAAATTATTATTTGATTGACAACTTCTATTGCTTCTATCTTGTCCGCAACCTTCTCTTTCTCCTTACTCATACAGCCACTACCCTAGAACATTTCCTTTTACCCTAATTATTCCAATATTCCAATATTCCAGGCTTTTGGCTGGTCTCCCTGCCTCAAGTCTCTCCCTACTCCAGTTCATCTCCACACAGCCTCCAAAATAATCTTCTTCAGGTATAGGTCTGTCCATGCCATCTTCCCACTTAAAACCTCTCCTTTGTAGTCTCTCTTATCTCTAGGATAAACTTCAAACTCCTCAGTCTGTTCTAAGGACTTCCATAATATGACTCCTATCTACCTATCTAGCCATATTCCCCATTATTCATTCCCCTTCATGTATCCTATGATCCAACCAAACTGGACAGACTACTTTCTATTCCCTGAACATGCCGTCTCCTGTCTCTAGACATTCTCACACACCTAAATGGCTCTCATTCCTCATGTCTACTTTTCAGAATGATCATTTCCTTTCATGCTCAGCCCAGGTGTCACCCACTCATGGAAAACTTCTCTGATCTCCCCACCTTCTTCTTTAGTATCTTCTTCCTCCTAAAATATTCCCAGGGCACTTGGACTGATTTTTCCTTTGTCCCCATCACTCCCCAGTCCTGGACGATTTATCTACATTCAAGCTGTATCAGCTCTGTGGAATATAAGTTCCATGAGGGTAAGGATTGTTTGATTTTGCTCTTCGTATCCCCAATGTCTTGGGGATACAACAGGGAAGCTGGAGATAGTAGTGCACATAGTTTGTTTTTCGTATTTATTGAATATGAGTCTCATTTCATATTGCTTCCTCTTGAAGACAATTCCAGTCATTCTAGTTTGTTAGCTAGTCCCAGGATGTACCATTCTAGCTGTGTACCTTTTTTTGCCTTTGCACAAGTGATCTATCTCTTCTTCTTACAATCACACAGTTTCTTAGATGCCAATGTTTGCTGCAAGGGTGCATCGATGAAATTTTATTGCATTTAGGTAAATGGAAAACAGTGTTGGTGATGAGAAGGTCATGCATGACCATTACTATTGCCAAGTCTGATAGTCTGAGTCTACTCTAGCATTAAAGTCACCCAGAATTATAAACTTGTCCTCTTTTGGCACATTGTTGATAAAGGTCTCTAGATTTTCATAAAATTTTTCTTTGTTCCAGTGGCCATGAAGGCAGCTGAAGCAGGTGATGTGGAGCTCTTAGAGCTTGGTTAGACACTGAAGATGCCAAGGTCATCCACTGCATCCTGAGCCATCGCCAGACATCTTGACTCTGTCCTGCCACTGGACTGTGATGACTCTGGAGGAGTCCTGTGTCCTTACCTCTGCTGCAGAAAATCTTTAGCTTCCTTTCCATAGGAGCTCAGGCACCAATCCTACATGGACCTTTCCTGGTTTTCCTAGTTATCAGTGCTCTCTACCTCTTGATCTCATCAAGGTTTGTCATGGTGGGAGCATAGGCACTGATGATGATAGCATGGCATTTTCCTGCAAGTGGCAATTGCATTGTCATGAGCCTTTCATTCACTCCTTTTGGCAGGCATACTAGCTTGCTGACTAGATTAGTTTTGATTGCAAAACCAATGCCAGCTTCACGGTGCTCCTCTTCACTGTAGCCACTCCAGAAAAATGTGCATCCAGCTTCAACTTCAGTAAGTTGGCTTTCACTTGCCAGCCTTATTTCACTCAGGGCTGCTATTTGTATGCAATACCTGTTGAGTTCTCTTGCAACAAGAGCAGTTCTTCTTTCAGGTCTACTGAATTTTGTGTTGTCTATAAATGTGCACACGTTCCATGTGGCGATGGTGAGTGGAATCATCTTTGTAGAATGTTTTTGTACATTTTGTACATTTTTTTGTATGTTGATAGTAGAGTGGGATTCCCTGCCTGCTGTGGTAATCAGTCCAGGGTTGGGTAGGCAGACAATTTTTAGGGCACCTTTTCTAGCCCCCTTCTTCACACCAGGAAGTAAGCAGTGTGATCCTTAAAAGGCTGCTCAGACACCCAGGGGGCTGCTGAGTCCCACTGCTTCTTCCAGTGAGAAATGACCCTATGGCCTGAGCCGCCTAGACGCAGGGTTGTGACTACAGCTCCCAGTGTATCCGCACCTGCTACTTCATCACTTGCCTGTCACCACAGAACTTTGAGGCATAATAGTAAAATGGTATGGGTGATGTCTTTTGATTCATGCTTAAATTGGATTTAAGTGAGGCAGAGTTGCATGAAGTTGTCAGCCTCACACTCTCCTCCAGAGTCATTATAGTCCAGTGGCAGGACAGAGTTAAGACATCTGACGATAGCTCAGGATGCAGTGGATGATCTTGGTGTTGTCAGTGTCTAACCAAACTCTAAATGCTCCACATCACCTGCTTCAGCTGCCTTATGGCCATTGGAACAAAGAACAATTTTATGAAGATCTAGAGACCTTTATCAACAATGTGCCAAAAGAGGACAAGTTTATAATTCTGGGTGACTTTAATACTACAGCAGGCTCAGACTACCAAACTTGGCAGGAAGTTCTAGGGAGGAATGGAGTTGGAAACACCAACGCAATGGTCATTTACTGCTGAAGACTTGTGCATAGCATGACCTTCTCATCACTAACACTGTTTTCCATTTACCTACATGTAATAAAACTTCATGGAGCACCCTCTCAGCCAACATTGGCATCTAATAGACTATGTGATTGTAAGGAGAACAGACAAGATGTGAGAGTGACAAAGGCAATGTGTGGTGCAGCGTGCTGGACTGATCATAAACTTATCCTTTCCAAACTAAATATTCACATTCATCAAAAGTGCTGCCCCCAGGGCAAAATGACTACCAGAAGAATTAATGTCAACAAATTAATGTCAACAAATGTCTCTGAGTAGGAACAGTTTGTTGCTAACTTGGAGGGAAAGTTGGACCAACACACAGTTGGCAACAGTGGAGCAGAAAAGGAGGGGGCAGCTTTCAGAGATTTGATGTACAGCACTGCATTTGCTCATCTGGGTCAGAACACTCACAAACACCAAGACTGATTTGATGAAAATGATGGGGAAATCCAGAAGCTGCTAAATGAAAAACAAGAACTCCACAGGATTTACCAGCAGGATAGTTCATTCATCTCTAAGAAAGCAGCATTTGATTCCATCAAAAGTAAAGTACAAGCAAAATTTAGAAAGATGCACGATTCTTGACTCTGTAAGAAGGCAGATGAAATTCAGTTTTATGCTGATAGTAACAATCCAAAGCACTTTTATGATTCCCTGAAAGCTATTTATGGACCAATAACCTACAGTGCATCACAACTACTCAGTACTGATGGAGCCACATTGATTAGTGATAAGGACATGATCCTAGAAAGACAGGCTGAACACTTCCATAGCATTCTCAACAGACCATCATCAATCAATGCTGAGGCCATTGACCATTTACCTCAGGTTGAACTCAATCCCTCCTTAGCTAAACTTACAACTGAAGAAGAGGTTTTCAGTGCCATTAGACTCCTTTCATGTGGCAAAGCACCTGGTGCAGATTCTATTCCAGCTGAGATTTACAAGTGTAGGGAGACCATTGCTCATACAAAAGCTGACTGAAATATTCCAGGTTATATGGCAAGACAAGGTTATCCCCCAGGAGTTCAAGGATGCTTCCATTGTCCATCTCTATAAAGGTAAAGGGAATAGATTACCTTGCAACAATCATAGAGGGGTCTCTGTCTTAGTAATTGCTGGCAAGCTTCTTGACAGTCCTCCTTAATAGGCTGATCCTTCAATGGAAGATTGTCTTATACCTGAGAGCAAGTGTGGCTTCAGAAAGGGCTGAGGAACAGTTGGTATGGTGTTTGCTGCCTGACAACTCTAGGAGAAATGCCAGGAGCAGAACAGAAGTGTGTACACAACATTTGTAGATCTGACCAAGGCTTTTGACACTGTTAGTCATAAGGGCTTATGGAAAATTATATCAAAATTTTGGTTGCCCAGAGAAGTACATCAGCATTGTATGTCAATTTTATGATGACATGTTTGCCTGGGTTCTGGATAATGGACAAGGCTCTCGTACCCTTCCAGTCACCAATGGAGTGAAACAAGACTGTGTGATTGCTCCCATGCTTTTTAGCATGATGTTTTCAGCCATGTTATCAAATACTTTCAGTGAGGATGAACACAGTATCAAGGTCAACTACCTTACCAATGGTAAGTTCTTCAGTTTGGAAAGGCTACAAGCCAAGACCGAAGTGGAGGGAGTGTTGGTGCATGATTTTCTGTTTGCAGATGATTGTGCACTCAATGCAGCCTCTGAAGCTGAGATGCAACAAAGTATGGATCAATTCTCTGCTGCCTGTGCTAATTTTGGCCTAATAATTAACACCAAAAAAGCTCAGGTGCTCCATCAGCCACCACCACATCATGCATACATGGAACCATCAATTACAAAAAATGGAGAAGTTTTGAATGCTGTGGATAAGTTCACTTACCTTGGTAGTGTACTTTCCAGGGATGTATACATTGACAATGAGGTTGATGCACACATTACCAGAGCTAGCTCAGCATTTGGGAGACTCCAAAGAAAAATTTGGGAGAGAAGAGGTATTGTACTGATCACCAAGCTGAAGGTCTACAGAGCCGTTGTATTGACCTCATTGTTGTATGCCTATGAAACATGGACAGTTTACCAGTGCCATGACAGGAAACTGAATCGCTTCCATTTGAACTGTCCTAGGAAGATTCTGAAGATCACTTGGCAGGATAAGGTATCAGAGATCAGAGATCCTTGCTTGAACTAAACTGCCAAGTATTCAAACTATGCTTCAGAGAGCTCAACTCTGATGGGCTGGCCATGCTGCTCAAATGCAAAATGTACTCTTGCCAAAAAGACTATTTTATGGAGAACACACATGGGGCAGGAGATCACATGGTGATCAGAAAAAGCGATACAAGGACTCTCTCAAGAACTTTGGATTTGATTGTGGGACATGAGAGACACTGGCACAGGACTGCTTAGCATGGCATGCCCACATCAGAAAGTGTGCTGTGCTCCATGAGCAAAGCAGAATTGAGACAGCACAAAGGAAATGTAGGATGTGTAAATTTGGGGTAAATATCCCAAATGTTCATGTGGGCTATCTGTGCCCAATCTGTGGTAGAGTATTCCAAGCTCATATTGGTTTGATCAGTCACAGTTGGACACACTGAAACTTCACTTTGTCATGATAATGTCATTTTGGTCCTCTTGAGAACGAAGGACAACAACCAACCAATCCACCTCTTGATAAACTTTAAAGTTTTGTATAAATGTTAGCTATTGTTAACCTTATCACTGTTATAACTTACTATGTATTTTGTATTTACTTGTCTTCTTTCCCTATGCTCCCCTTTAGAATATAAGCTCACTGAGTTCAGGGACTATTTTACTTTTGTTTTTAATGTCTTCAGCCTAGTGCTTAACTCCTATTGGTATAGTGTCTAGGGTGGTGGAATTAAAGTCAGGAGGACCTGAATTCTCTTCTGCCTCTGATATTAACTTAGCTATGTGTCATTTAAGGTTAAATCATTTAACCTCTCTGGGCCTCAGTTTCCTCATCTGCAAAATGATCATGTAGGATTAAATGGCCTCTGCAACTACTTTCTATCAGTTCTTCCTATGATTCCCCTTTCCCCTCCCCTAAAAAGAAAAAAACGATCTTATGATCCCAGGAACCTCCCCACTGACTGAGAGAAAGAATTCTCCTCCTTTTCTAAAGTCCTAATTTTAAGAAGTTCATTCTCTTGAAGGACATTGCTGACAGTGACATTGGACTAACTTTCTTGTTCAGACCCCACTCAAGTGGAGTAATCACTGTGTTCTGTTCAGGCTTGGGTGGGGCATGCATTTTTTTAATAGCTTGCTCAGGGGAGGATGGTGGCAGACTGGGGAGAGGGGTCAGTGTGGGTATAGAGATAAATCTCTCTGTCCAAGGGTGACATGATGTCACTCTCAGGCCCTCACTGAACACCTAGTCTTTGAAGGTTGTATAAACTGTGAGCCACCCCCATGATTGGCTTTGGTCTAAAAGAGAGACAGTCAAATGATCATCCTTTTAGTCATAACGTGCTGGCTTTACTAATAAAATGATTCAATTACTGAGAAACCATGTCTCTGGAGTCTTTTTAACTGTCACATTGGCCCTTCCTTCGGTAAAGGCTCAGGAGGGTGCCTTCCCTCGTGCACCATCACTTCTCTGCAAGCTCTAGTTCCCTTCAAAGCTCAGCTCAAGCACTGAGGGCCCTACCTTGATCCATCCAGTTGGTAACTCCTCCTCCGTGGGATTACTTTTGATTTTGAATTAAACCTGTAATTTCATTTGCATGGGGAACTCCTGATGAGGAAACTCCTTACATAACCATACATCATGTTTTAGATTTGTATCACTTCCCTTGGCAGTTTATAGTCTTTAGAGTTGTCTGGGCCCTGAAAACTGACTAAACCCAGGCCATGCTCTTCAGAGGCAGAACTTGAACTGAGGTCTTCCTGAATCTGAGGACAGCTTTCTAATCAGCATGTATCACTGACTCTCACTTTGTATTTACTTTGCATTTATTTTGCATTGACTTCTTTGTGTCCATATTGAATTTCCCCACAAGTAAGTTTCTTGGGGATGAGGGGGAGGGAGCTCTTTCATTTTTTCTTTTGTATCCCTAGCACCTAGAATGATGTCTTAGGGACACTAGGCACTTTGGATCGTAGGCTCATAGATTTAAAGCTGAAAAGAAACTTAGGGAACATCTGGACCAGATCAATCGTTTTATGGATAGGGAAACTGAGGCTCAGAAAAGGTAAGTAGCTCGTAGGAGGAAAAATGTAAAGTATGTGTGAGGAGAAATGTCTGCCTTATTCTTCCCTCCTGGCAGCCTTTTTATCACAATAAAGAAAATAATCTTATCCTTAATCTCACAGTGAAGAAACCTAAGAATACTATTCAGCTTCATCTCTCTGAGACCATTTCCCCACTAGGAAAATGAGGGGTTTGGATTAAATCACAGGATCCTAGGCTGAGATCAGGAAGGCATCTCAGAGATCACCAAGGCCCCTCATTTTCCAGAGGAGGAAATAGCAGCCCGGAAAAAGGTAGCAATTTGCCCAAGATTTCACGGGTCCTAAGTGTCAGAGCCGACCCCCAGATCCCCGCAGTGATCTCCGAGGTCCCTTCCAGTCCTGACATTTTATCTGAGCCTCTAATTCTCTCGCAGGGTGACTAGACCACGTGACAGCTTGCTATCACCATCAGCAGAACTGTTACTGGAGGGCTCTAACACCAACCCTGATTTCTGAACAGAAATAAAATTTGGCTTGTTTCTATTTATGCCCCATCGTTAGTACTGCACCTGCAGCTGGTTGCCAAATCCTGCTGCTTCGCGGATCCCTTCTCACTCTAAATTTCTGATCCTTTGATCTTCTGACGTCTGCCCCTTCCTCCTTGTCGTTAGCCTTGGTTCTAGGCATCTTTCACCTACAGTCGGGGCTGCATCTCCTCACTACTCCTTCCCATTCCACTTTTGTTAAAACGATCTCTCCTTTGGTTTGCTCTCCATATGCTGCATCAAAAACCTTTTTTTTTTTTTTTTTTTACCAGCCCCCATCCTTGGCTAGCTTTTATTAGCTCCCAGTTTTTTTTTCTTATCACGTGGTTTATTCACCCTGCTTAGAATGATAGAATCAGAGAAATTCTCGGACTGGAAGGGCTCTTAGGGATCATCTAATCTAATCCCATTAGTTTCCTGGTGAGGAAACTGAGGTGGAGAAAGGTGAAATGATTTATGCATGCAAAGTCACACAGATTAGTGGCATAGCTTGGACTAACAGGAAGGAAGAAAGGAAAGAAAGGAAAGAAAAGAAGGAAGGAATGAAAGAAGAAAGGAAGGAAAGAAAGAAGGAAAAGTAGAACAGGAGGAAGGAAGGAGGTGGCATAGTGCTAAGTACTTTACAAATATTACCTGATTTTATCCTCACAACAACTCTAGGAGGTAGCTGCTATTATTATCCTCATTTTACAGCTGAGGAAACTGAGGAGGATATAGGTTAAGTCACTTGCCCATGGGGCACACAGCTACTAAATGGGTGAAGATGGATGTGAACTCAGGTCTCCTGATTATAATGCCTATACCCTTTACATTGTTTTGAATAATGATCAGCATAGTCCTCTAAATAGTTTGATGAATGATATTCCTGATACGTGACATTTCATCTCTTCTCACCATGCCTTTGCAGAGGCTGTCTCTCATGCCTAGGGTATACTATCTCCTCTTATCTTCCTCTTAGAAGTCTCTACCTTCCTTCAAAGGTCAGCTCAAACACCATTTCCTATATTGGACTTTACCAGTCCTTCTGTTCTTAAATGGCCATATATTTACTTCTGTGTGGACATATCTGTGTACATTTTGCTTCTCCAAATAGAATGTAAGCTCCTTGAGGGTAGAAATTGTTTTTTTTTCTCCCTAGTACCTACTACAGTGCCTAGCACATAGTAGGTGCTGAATAAACTGAAGAACAGATAGTGGTTGATAGAATTAATGAAGTAGTATGTAGTGGAGAGAGTGTTAGATTTGGAGTCAGAAGACTGGGTTTGAACATTACCTCTGTGTAAACTTAGGTAAATCACAATGTCTCTGGACCTCAGGTCCCTCACCTGTGCAATGGGAGGTTAGAACTAGTTAACCTGAAAGGTCCTAACATCTATGCACCTATGATTCTTTGAAAATGATGATGTTGCGGTAGCTGGTTAATAATAATAACCATGAATTTTCATAGCCAAAACATTCATGAGTTTAGGTGATCACTCAGGGTAACCTTCATGTCATGGTAAGGAATCAAAGTAGGGTTTTGGTCCAGGAGAAGGACTCTAGCTTTCTAGAAATCAATTATGGGTATTTTAATATCCATAATAATGAGGGCAGCTAGGTGCAATGGATGGAGCATTGGGCTTGTGTAATGGCAGATAAAATTAGGATCTTTTGCTGTTTTTGTTTTAGTATAGTCGAGTGTCTGACTGAATCTTGCCTTTATCAATCAAGAATTTTTACTAGGAGTAAATTACAGAAACAAGAGTTTCTTTAACTAGAAACAGTATATGTATTTGTATTGTTAATGTGATTAAAGATCTTCTCCACCCATTAATGGGCCTGCTCATTAAGGGGAGTTTGATTAGGGAAGATTTGGAGGAACACCCATAGCTTTTGTTAATGAGACACTGGTTCTCAAGGGTTGGGATGCCCTCTGGCTCTGAAAAAGGTATAAATACTCTGAGTGGAGGGTAAGAAGGTCTGAGTGCCAGATGAGGACTCTGGGAAGCAGCTAAGGAGCCCCCTGGCTTTGAGAACCCAGATGTCATGCTTCCCTCTCTGGTAACTATGGTCCAATTGGGGTCCAATTGTCCACTGAATTCAGGCAGAGGAAGCCATGTCTGTTGATCTTTTGATTTCTCTGTATTTTCTTTGAAATTCTGAAATTCTGAACTAACCTGAATGATATATGTACTTGGTTAAATGAATGATACATGTGCTTGATTAAAGTGATTGTTAACCTCTCAAAAGCTGCCTTTCCAGATCTAAGAACCTGTGGTAGCAGACCCTCCAGTGTATGTTGAGGTTCTTACTGATACAACTTAGAATTGGAAAGGCTCTTCTTCTTGAGTTCAAATCTGACCTCAGACACTTACCAACTGTGTAATCTTGAGCAAGTCCCTTAACGCTGTTTGCCTTATCTGTAATTTGGAGAAGGAAATAGCAAACCACTCTAGTAGCTTTGCCCAGAAAACCCAAATAGGGTCATGAAGAGCCAGACACAACTGAAAAAACACTGAATAAAAGTAGTAAGCACAATGAAGATGTTAAATATCTCAGAAACCAATGAAAGTTTGACAGTAAACTTTTGATCTCCTTGTCAGAAGGAAAGAATTATCAGCCAAGGGAAATAATGATTTAGAATAAAAACTCATTTGTAAAACACTCTGGAGAATGATGGCAGAGGACCACTGTGAAAAGTAGTATAAGTAAAAATAAGCCTAGAGAAAGCTTGGCATGAGACATGCTCATATCCCCATCACATAATTCCAAGGGTTGTCAAAGATGAACCTGGAAGGAGGACAATAAAGAGACGGGAAATCAAACTGCTGTGTCAGCGTTTCTATAATGCTCTATTTTCATCATCAGTGACAAAAAAAGTGCTAGATTTAGATCTTAACACCTCAGTCCTCAATGCACAAGGAAATCACAGCAGCATTTAGGAAGAGGAAGTCAGGAAGAACAACTAGACTACAGCAAACATCCCCTGAGAAAATCTATGTAAAAGATGATGTAATCTTAAAAATATTGAAGACTTGATTTCCAAGATATTTCATGGGGGTGGGGGTGGGGGGTGATACCAAAATAATGGAAAAATCCTAGATTATAATAACCAAAAACAGTGATTAAGAGAGAATCAAAAATTGCTGACTCCGATGCCTGCTTTTTCATCTTTATAAAATATGAGAATGGTCTATGTGCAAATGGAGGGTATCCTTGATGAAGGTAGGAGAAGGGAGCAGGTAAGCTTTTGCAAACCATCTCCTTTAGTAGACTACATGTTTATATTCATATAATTGTCATAAAGATTCATAGAATGCAAGATTCCACTGTATTTATTTTTTGTTGATCACACAAAAAAATGCATTTGAGAGAATGGCAAGTAGTAATGTAGGAAAAATAGCATTCTAGAGGACAAGTAATTCACAGGACAGAGGAGTCAAGGAGAGAGCTGTAAATAAAATTGGTGGCCTAATATGTCTATATAGAAATATACAAATTATGAGTAATATGCAAAAAATTCTAATGCCAGGAAGTAAATTTAACCACATAGTTATTGCTAAGACTCATCCTGACTAACAGAAAACTATGAAAGGGATGTCTCCCTAGCAAGGAGTGTAGTTAAGTTCTACTTATATCACCCTCCCCCTTACCTACCTAGGCAGTGGCTGAATGTCTCAGGTTGGCTTTACCTGAAAAACTGAGGCTAAAAGAGCTAAAGAATGTGTGGGTGGCTGGGGAGTAGGTGGGGGGAGGGAAGAGGGATGACCAAGTGGGACTTTTGAAAAGGAAAAAAAAAAAAGCAAGGAAAGAAAAGGTAAGAGAATTCTGGGCACAAGAAGAGTCTTTTTTCATGCCATTGTACCCTTGAACCCAGCCTACATTACCACTAGTGATAAGCAAGCATCATGGAATGACTAGGGTCCCAAACAGACTGGCTAAAACAAGATATATCAGAAAGCAGTTAGAAAGTAAATTATTTCCAGTGACATAATTCTGAGTAATAAAAAGTAGATGGAAGATAGATTGAGTCCAGAGTTCCCCAAACTGACTGGGCATTGACTTCAACTGCTATTTGGCTGAGAGTAGAAGAGCTTTGAGGGAACCCCGCTTGATATCAATTTCCAACAAAATTCCATTGTTGAAGAACCTGTGAGCATTTAGATAGGAAAACAAATTATTAAGAGTCAGCATGACTTTCTCAAGTACTGGCCATGCCAGATCAATTTTTGACATGGTAACTAAACTATTAGGTCACTAGAATGTTATAGAAATAGCATACCTGGACTTCAGAGAATCCATAGATTTTCATGTTATTTTTTTGGACAAGATAAATAAAGGTAGGTTAGGTGATAGTGTAGTTACGTGGTTTTGGAAATGGCTAAATGACTGGATCCAAAGGGTAGTTGTCATTCATTGACCAATGTCAAATTGGAGGGAGGTTCTGGTAGGGTGCCACAGGGATCTGTCCTTCACTCTATGCTGTTTGGCAATCTTGTCAGTGTTAGAATAAAAGCTTCTATGTCATTCTAATCAAATATTTGGAAGACAAAGCACTGAAGGAAAGCTAATACACTGAATGACTGTTGGGATGCCAAACAAATCCCAAAAGGATAAAATGGTGAGTCAAATCTAATAGAACAAAGTATGATGGGGATAAACATAAGTGCTTCACTTGGATTCAAAAGTCAACTTCACAAGTATGACATGGAGAGGTATGACTAGTCTAGACAAAAATACATGTGAAAAAGATCTAGGGGAGCTTGGGGGACTACAGGTTCAATACGAGTCAACTATGCAACATGGGAGCCCTGAAGGAGAGTGGAGGCTAATCTGAGGCATAGGGTCTATAACATGGGAGTTGTACTTTTTCCTGGTCAGACCACATGTGCAGTATGATGTTTAGTTCTTGGGGCAATGGACAGTTGGAAGGATATGAAGAAAACATACTGATAAGATGCAACCTGTCAAGAGATGAATTACCTGGGCAGTGAGGGTAATGGAACCTGAGTCATGTGATACCTGGTAATGAGAGATGGTGGGCTGGAGAATAGAAGAATTAAGGGGCAAATGATTGCTGTCTTCAAACATCTGAAGGGCTGGCATGTGTACAAGGGTTTCTAGCCTATGTAGCTCCAGAGGGAAGAACTAGGGTTAGTGGATAGAAGAGGTAGAGAGGTGAGAAGAAGAGAGAAGGAAAAGAGAGGGAAGGAAAAGCCATCCTAACAATTTATTCAATCATTTTTCAGTCTTGTCCAATTCTTCATGACCCTATTTGGAGGTTTCTTGGCAGAGGTACTAGAATGGTTTCCATCTCCAACTCATTTTACCCATGAGGAAACTGAGGCAAGGTTAAGTGATTTGCCCAGGGTCACACAGTTAGTAGGCATGTGAGCCTGGATTTGAACTCAGGTCCTCCTGATTCCAGGGCTGGCACTCTATTCGTTGTGTACCCTAGATGATCCATTCTAACAATTAGAGCTATACTAAAGTGGAATGAGCTGCTTCAAGAGGAGGTGAGTTCTCTCTCATGAAGTTTTTCTTTTATGTATGTATGTATTCATTTGCTCATTTGTTTATGTGTACATATATACATATACATATATGTATTTTCACAGGGTTTTTCAAACAAAGATTGGACAGTATTTCAATGGGAATTCATGTTCAAGTAAGGGTTAGATCAGATAATCTCTGAGGTCCCTTTCAACTCTGAGATTCTGTGAAATTTTGTTCTTGCTCAACTCCCTATTTGACTTGGGGAAAAAGGTTTTGTCTTTCTTGCTGCTATTAACATTTTTTTATCCAAAATTTCTCCTAATTTCTCTTTTCACAGGGCTGATGTCTTCCAAGGAGAGAAAACTTTGCATAAAAAACTTGCAAAGGAGCTTCTGGGATTGGCCTAACACTGTAGGCCTGTGATATGGAGGACATCACAGTGTGGTACTTAACAGTTTGGTTGGGGTGGCCTATGGACCCATAAGAGAAGGATGCCATAACCAGTGTAATGTCTGTGGATTAAGTTCAATAGGAAGCCAGAGAAAGCAGAGATCAATGTGGACCAGAGATGTTAGGCAAGTCCCTCTGGAGGCAATGAGACCTGAACAGTGAATCCGGCCATTGTTTGTTTGACTCTTCCTGGGGCCATAGATTTATGTTCTCATGGAATCTGAGTTGGAAGGGATATCATCTTGATCCAAACTCACCACCACTGTAATAATCCCCCGCAATAGCATCAGACTTCTGTTTTGTTAAGCCCTTTACATCTGCTTCAGGAGGGGGCCTTCTGGGCTTCAGTCTCCTGGAAGGAGCACTGGACTTGAAATGAGAGAAGCTAAGTTCTTGTCCTGCCTCCTCCCTAATTAGCTGGATGACTTTGGGCTCTGGGCCTTGGCTCACCCATTTGTACAATGAAGCAATTAGATGGTCTTTAGCTGGCCTTACATAAACATGAACTGATTCCAGAAGATCTTCAGTAAGAAAATCTCAAGATGATTTCAGAGAAACTTGGCAAGACTCATACCAACTGATACAGAGTGAAATGAGCAGAATCAGGAGAAAAATGTCTTCAATAACAACGTGGTAAAGAAAAACAACTTTGAAAGATGTAAGAATTTCGATTAGTGCAATAACCAACCATGATTCCAGAAGATCAGTGATGATAACGGTGACCTACCTTCTGACAAAAAGGTGAAAGATTCAGGGCATAGAATGGGACATACATTTTTGGACAAGGCCAATGTGGGAATTTGTTTGCTCACCTGTTACTAGGGAGAGAGAGACAGGGATAGAGAGAAACGCAGAGAGAGAGAGAGATAGAGACAGGAGACACAGAGAGAGACAGAGACAGAGAAAACATGTTAAAAAATAAAACACAATAAAAGTAATTTTAGAAATTTAGAACTAGAGGGAGCTAGGACTAGTGAGAAGTTGCTGGGAGTTCTATTTCACTTCAAAAATAAGGAGGAACTTCATAACAAATACAACTGCCCCAAAACAGAGCAAGCTGCTTCACAGCATAATGAGCTCCCTATCACTAAAAGTGTTCCTACAGAGTCAGGATCACTAATCATCCAGGATGTTGTAGAAGGTATTCATGCTCTGGGTAGGAGGTTGAACTTGACAGCCACTAATTAAGCTCCCTTCTAACACTAAGTTTGTGTCCTATCCTCATTTCTTCCTGTTCTTGATCTTCTGTTATTTTATCTGACAGAGGGGAAAGCTGGTGATTGGAAGAGCTCAGAGGGATAGACAGTTTCAGGATCTCTCCATGCCTTTCTGTGTGGTACTGTTGCCTCTCCCACTAGATCAGGGACCAGGGTCACACATCTCTCTGGATATTCTCTCTGGCTGTGTTATACACTTGACATGCTATGTATTCCCCTTTAAAGGGCGTTAGATGAGGTAAGGACTTGACAAACTAAACAAATTTTCTCATCAGTTATATTCAAAAAATGATGTTTCATTTTGTGTGTTGAGTCTCATCACCTCTATATTAGGTGTTGAGTGGTATGCTTCATCATGGTCCCCTGAAATCATGATTGGTCATTGAGCTGATCAGCATTCTTAAATCTTTCCCAACTGGGAATATCTCTGACTTTCTTTGTCTAGTCTTATTCTGACCAACATTTAGTCTGTTCCCCAGCCACATTCCTTTCCACTGCCAGGTTCTCCTCTGTTTCTGGCCTGTTCCCTTTCTGTAATCTTCTGTGACTGAATCTTTTCTGCTGCCTGGAAGCTTTTAGGCAACAGGTTTTTCATTTCCTGCTAACTGGTGCCTCCCTGCCTGTGACATGAGGTTGGGGAAGCCAGTCAGACCTGCTTGAGAAGGATCATTATCCCCCCTCATCTGAGCAGCCATGATCCATATGCATCCATGATCCTCTTCAGTTTTCTTACACCTCACTGCTGGACTTGTACTCTTTGATCCAGTGACATTCATTTCCTTCCTGTTCCACTAACAAGACATGCCATTTCTCAGCTCTGGGCGTCCTCTCTGGCCGTCCCCATGCCTAGAATGATCTCCCTCTTCTGCTTTGACCGCTGACCTTCTTGG